>NC_141225.1:21689485-22164485 GCF_054856515.1 Filicampus tigris | reverse complement strand
GACGTCATCAGCAGGCGCGAAGGACCCGATCTAATCTGGACATTTAAAAAATTCTCAATGAACATTCGATCAGTCCGGCCCGCGGCTTGTAGCAACATTTTTTTTATTTGGCCCTCCGTCCATTTGACTTTGACACCCCTGCTCTACGGGGCACTTACAGTCGATTGCAGATTGCGGGACAAAAGCGGACCCAACCGCAGTCCTATTTCTGACTGGATGAAAGGGAGACTGGCTGGCCTCATTAGAGCAGAGTTCCGAAACACGGGAGCCCGTTCCCAGTGTACATGCGGCTGGAGTGAAAACCTCCACGCACACACAAGTCACGGGCCAAGAGCTCGTTTACCGCGTCTTACTGGTCAAGCACACACACGCCCACGAATCAAGTATGAAGCATGTCCACGGGAAAGCGGACGCCCATACTTGTTCTGGAACGGCCCTATGGAAAAACCTCAGTCCTTTCCTTGACCTACATTATATGTAACGCCCTCACATGGTGAAATAATTAAAGACCATTCCCAAAATTTGCCAGTGAATCACGCCTGTGGAGCTGGCCGGGCTGCCACGATTCATCTGGCCTCTTGTTTCGTGGAAGCCACAATGCAGTCCATAGTGGCAACAAACAGTGAGGAGAGGAGAGGTTCCTCCCCTAAAGGCAGAGGGAGACGTGCTCACTCTGTTCCTACTGCCGTAGCACTACATAGTGATTGGCTGTGTGTGTTTTTTTTTTTTTTTTTTTTTTTTAAAGTCTCACTAAAAATCTTTATATTGTGATTAAGGAATAGGCAATGATCAATGATTCTGAAAGCAGAGGGATTTTTGGATAGTGGACTGTATAGTTAACTCATCAGTTGCAGCGACTCTAGCATAATTGTAAACTACTCAATCAGTGTCAGCTGGTGGCCCTTCAGTAATGAATCTTGAATTAGTAAACAAATTGCAATAACAAATACTTTTAAGATTTGTGTATTTTACAAATGAAAGGAAACAACACACTTTCGGCCCTATTTCCGTGCCCAGAGGAAGTCTAGCGCAAGGTGCAATCTGATTGTGCGCATGGCTGGAGTTTTGTTTCTTTCGGCATTTTTATTTTCAGACTGGCGCAGTTAAAAATGGGCGTTTGCGCCGTGGAGGGACTGAACACAGCCAACTTGATTCCCAGCCAATCGAAGCGGTTCCCCATATTGGCCCTCGTTGGCAGCTGCAAAGTCTGCACTTGGAGACTGTCATCAACCCCTGATCATGTGTGTGAGAACAGCACCCCCCCCCCCCCCCCACACACACACACACACATCAATTGTGTCGCGGTACAATGGTTGCTTTTGAAAATAAATTCAGGAAAATAATAATAATAATCAGAGCTGGGCATTTTACAAAAAATTCTCGGTCACTTTATGGCATTCCACCTACAGCTGGGGTACCCTTCCGCCATTCGTTTATCCGCCATTTTGCCCGGCCGGACCAAATAGTAATTGCCTATAGGCCGGTCCGACTATCATTTTAAACGGGTTTCTGTTAGTGTTTACAACTACCAATTTCGACAAACTACCACTATCCCCCCCTTCGTCCCCCACGTTATATCACCTGCGCCACAACTTATACCTGGCTTGACCTGGTCTAAAGTCTACTGTACTTCCTGTCACCAATCATGCACTGGGGCCGTGTAACAGATAATTGCCTCGGTCCACCCAGTGAGGCGCAACACAGTGGGCCAAACTCCCAAACATGGGTAACAAAAAATTTTCCCCACCACAAAAATGAAGAGGTGAGGGGTTTTTTTTTGCCGAGTGGATGTGCGCCTGTCTATGAAAAAAAAACAACTTAGGTTGCTATATATTAAAAATACTTCTGCACCACGTCATGAATTTGTCTCATGCCGAAAATTAAATCGCCCTAAACAGAAAGTATTTTTTTTCCATATTGGTGCAGTGCATCATGGGAGACGTCTGATTTAAAAAAAAATAAATAAAATTTAGGACCATAGTTGCTCACTACTTTTCAAGGTGGCATTGTGGGACACATTGAGGGCACTACTGGATACAGGATTTAGGAACTGATTACCAACACAGCCACATGCTTCCTAAAGCTGGCTCCATATTTACAGTACATACTCTTACAAAAATGTTCCTCGCCGGAAGTGATACGTCCAATACCCCACTGGCAATCCACATTCTGGAAAAAATATGTTGAAATGAGCAAGCCTTGTGTATTACTGTTGACGTGTGTGTGCGTGTGTTCGTGTGCGCGCGTGTGCGCGAGTGAGTGGGTGTGTGAGGAGGGCAGAAGCACATGTTGGTGGGAGGAAGAGGAGGAAATGAAAGAGTCCTGTGCATTTGGGCCTAGCATAGCAGGACGTCCATAAAGGGGAGGATTTGTGACACTTGTGCGTGCGTGTGATCGGCTGTCTTATGTTATGAGTGAGCCCACACTGCTCTGTATGTGTGTGTGTGTGTGTGTGTTCTATAGCGTGTGTTGCTGGGTCGGCGAGTCGCTCCCAAACTCAAAGCGCTTAGGAGAGGAAACGGCGTGTTGTGCAATATTTAAAAAAAATAAAAAAAATAAGCAGATCCGCCACATTGGAGGCTATAGCAAGCGAGCGGGAGCGCACACGCAGAGGGGCTCGGCGGGTTCCAAGTGTGACAAAGTGACGCGTAAAGCCATTTCAAGTCCATTCACAAGGATCGGGAAGCCTCGCACGACCTACCCAGACACTTGCCAACGGTCACTTGGCACTCTATATAAACCTTAGGAACAGGCAACCCCTCTCTCCCCCCCCAAAAATCCTCCACCCCCCTCCACCTAGTGTCGCCATTTTATACATAGGCGACTTCATATAAACTACAGCAGCGGATCAACATCCACAATTCAAGAGCGAGACGTCATTTCGGTAAACAAGTTCGTAGCTCGCACTGCTCCGCCTCAGAAAGAGTAGATGTGTCCTTACCTCAACAGTCGGCACGGCAAAATGGAATCCGACATGAATATATAAATGAATAATATTGGATTAGCTCCGATCGCCGCGCTTTGAGGAGGAGAAGAGGCGAGCAGGGGGTGGGGGCTCTCCTCAAGTGAACCCGGCGAACTGGCGTGAACCCGTCAGTGACCACGGCAAGGTACATTACATGACAGGAGCTGCCCGGCCCGCTGCAAAAACAACTATGGTCGGCGATGCAGGACGAGGCAGCTCCAAAAAATATAGCCAGTGTATTTCCTACGAGCACGTGATTGGGAGCGTCATCCAAAATCCAGAAGCCCTTTCATCTCAAATTTTGGAGAGGGGCGGGGATAGATGAGTGTGTGTAATAAAAAAAAAAGAAGAAGAGGAGGAGGAGGGATGTATAGACTGGTTCTGTGCAACGTCACCACCGCCGAGACACACTGGATGGCACACGAGAAAGGAGGTACCAGCGCACTTGAACGCAGCCAAATGCAACTGAGATGAATGAAAACAGACCCGATACCCCCAGGAAGTGTTTTTTTCCCCCCCAACAATGGGATATTATATGGACCCAGAGCCGGTAGCGCAAAGTGTGTGAGTTGCCCAATACAGTACATGCGAAGACTGCGTGATGTCACACTCCAGCACACTGGCCTCTAAATCCAGAATTATATGGATCTGAGGCTTCAACATATTTGATACTGTATTCCAAAACAAATATATGTTGCCTGGATACTTGGGCATCTAAAATCCACACACGGACTGAAATCCTGTTGGGTTTCTACTTTCTTGGTTTCTTCTATTTATATTTGTGTGGCTCGGACCGAAAGTCCAGCGCTGACAGCGATGTATTTCTGCGACAAAATGTCAGTTGCTAAAGCACGAAATGGCATGTGACAGCATTGCCATTTCTCAACTGATTCAAGCTCAATAAAAGAACAAAATGTGCTGCTTATAATGGTGGGTGCTCATTACTTTTGGAAGTACAAACACTCCCTGTTTACAAAATATTGGTGATTTTCTGCAATGCTGTTGAATTTACAGAAGACAAAAAGCACATGGGCAGAACGGCGCCCTAGTGGTTAGCATGTCCGCCTCGCAACCGAGAGGTCCCAGGTTTGAAACTCAGCTCAACTGTATGACTGGAATGAAGGCAAGCGGTATAGAAAATGGAAGCCAAATACTGTCATCCCATATGCCTGTGGCATTTTGGGATTGCCATGAGCTGCTGTGATGTATTCACCATTCACTATTATAGCCCTCATTGCCTTTTCTACTTGCCATGTCAATTTAACAGCAGCATCTCTCGACATTCATGAAAAATTACATTATAAATGACATAATTCTACATTTAGAAACAGGCAGTGGTAGAATCTCAGGCCGGGCCTTCCTGTGCGTAGTCTACATGTTCTCCATGCTTGCAATGCTGTTTTCTCCAGAAAATATTCAAATTGTAAATGAAATAATATAGAGATTGTAACCATTAGATGGAATTCAGAAGGGACACAATGAACTCTAGGAAGGATTGAACATATTAGAAATTCATTTTGCCGTAATAATACTTTTCTCTGTCTGACCAGTTTGTCCAGGAATGAGATCAGATGGTTTCCTGTAAGTAACATTCAGGAACAACAAGATTATCAATGCCTAAACCAGTGCATAGAAACAAAAATGTGGGTGTGGTGTGAGCGGTGAGCCGCTGCAAGTGGCACTATATGGCCGATACTTTCATTGGCATGATCCTCAACTTTACGTGCCAGAAATTAAGTATAATCAATGGAAAGATTCTACAAAATAATATATCGTACTTTTCCTTGTTAATTAAAGAGTATGTGAAGGAATCCATTTTGGCGTCCTATCACCTCTTCCGTGTGTTTCTTTTAAAGAAAGACCCTAATTTTACTCTCTCTCTGGATTAGATTTATCTTGTAACATGTTGTAAAATTGCTCTGTGACTGACTAGCAACTGGTCCTAAAAGTAACTAAGCCGAAACAGTCGGGATAGATTCCGGCTTACCCACAACCCTAAAGAGGACAAGCAATATAGAACATGGATGGATGTGTTGGAAAATGCTATTATTATCATAATGTAGCTATACATTATGACATATTTATTACATATATTTATATATATATTTATTGCTGTCAAGTGATGACAATTTTTAAAAATTGATTTCCCATAATTAATTGCAGTTTTCTACTTCTACTATTCTCTATGAAGATTCCAATTGATTGCGTACTTTAGTAAAATCTTGGAATTCAGGTAAAATCACCAAATAGTAAGTATATTATATACCAAAGACGTACAACTGATATGCTATTTCGATTTGGCTTTGCAAAGTGTGCAAAGTACCGCAAAATCCCATGAATGACACGCATCCGCGTATAATACCCTTGCCCCAAATTACCCTTAAAAAGCTGTTTTTTTTTCTTTGTACTTGTGTATAATACGTTCTCCGATTTGCTGGTCTACTGTGTTATCAGAGATAAGATTCAAAACATACCAATAAAGTGTAAATGCTATACATCCAGGTTAAAAAACATGTGATTTTCCCATACCAATGATTAAGGCCTTTCAAAGTGTTTTTCAAATCATTTTTTTCTAAAATCCCATTCTTGCATCCTACGCTCTATTCGTAATTTTATTAAGCTACTTTTTCATTTCTTTGAAATCCATTTAATTCTGTTTGTAACTGCCAACACGTAGGTACTGCCTAGATACTGCTAAATGTCAAAACAACATGAAACATTTTTCGTTTCTTGTTAAGCCCCTTGTTTAATTAACCCCAGCCCTCCCATTTGGGATCAAGAGTGTTATTCATGGGATTTTACAGTACTTTACATTACTCCAACAAGCATCAAGAGGGTAAAAGTGAAAGTAAAACTACCTATAGTCTTTGTTTGTCCATCTTCACACCAGTGGCCGCTCTAAGTTTGACTTTACACGTTACCAGAGGTTATAGGTTGCCACTGGAAGTAAATAAAACTGTTGACCGAGTTACCCCCCCATTTCAATTCATCTCCGAAGTTTAATGCTTTAGCAAAATAAATACCCCAAAAGGCCATATGGTCATGTTTTTGCAATACATATGGATATATATGCATTCTAAAATTTTTTCAAAAGTTACTGTGTTATTATTATCATGTTTATTATGTAGCAGTGAACTTACATATAAATTGTGTGGGGCGTTTTATTATAAAAGCGAACTGTACTGTATACCATATAAGGAAGTTTTTTCCAGTCAGTCAGCAGTATAGTGGCACTGGTTGTGTGGATAAACAAGATGCATAATGCAAAACAATCTTGAGTGGAAAAAGAAGCCCTATCATGAAACATAGTATACTGTATGATTTTAAAATGCACAGTACTTCGATTTGATCCCGACTGCAACTATGATAAGCAGAACGTTGATGTAACACGGCACTGCATGGGCAAGATTACAGGAAAACAAAACCAAGGTCAGTGTTTGACAATACTAACCAACCTAATACAACAAAGAGGCAAAGCATTTGTACAAATCAAATTGTTCAACTAGAAGTTATAGTTGAAAGCGCGATTTCAACAACGCAATGAATTAGGATTTCATGATCGACAAAATAAAAAAAAATGAAAAAAAAAATACGTCAGAGGGGGCGGGAGGCACACAGCAGCAACAGCAGCGGAGCAGAAGTCATGTTTGCATCCAAACCAACCAATCACATTGTGTTTACATTAAAATGACAGTTCAGATGGACCAATCGAGAGTCGCCATTCCCGTGCGAGAATTCCCTGGCAACCAATGGCGAGCCCGGACAAAGTGGAACACAAGGAAACCACAAAATACGAAAGTGTGTACCTGTAGGTCGGACAACTTCCACCCGTGGGACGGTTAGCGGCGCGCACAGGTTGAAAGGCAAAGAAGCAATGGCCCTATCTCAGTGCCTGGACGACTCGCTCTTAAGGGCCAAGCCAACACTCACCGGTGTCGTGCAGTGTAACCTGCAGGAGGTGTACAATGAGAGACATCGGCTCGCCATGGAGGAGCTGCTGTCCGGAGGGGTTACCAACTTTCTGGGCTTCCTCAGGAAGGAGTCCATCGCCAACTTCCTGTCGGACGAGGAGATTCAGTGGATCCGTGGTGCCGCCGTGGCCCCGCGGCGCGTGTCGGTCCTCGTCGACGACCAGGCGCCGCTGCAGAAGTCTCTAAGCAGCTCGGTTGACTGTTTGTCGGTCACTTATTTCCCCGAAGTGTCGGACGTGGAGCCGCCGCCCCTGGAGATTGGCTGGCCCGCCTTCACTGCGGGCTCTTACCGGGGAGTCACCAGGGCTGTTGCTCACTTCCAACCGAGCTATGGAGAAAACATCTACGCTTGCAAAGAAGCTGCAAGGAAAATGATCAGCGGTGCCAGAGAGGTACGCTGCAATACCGTAGGCCTGTATCGTTTTTGGGGGTGTCATCTCATACACACCACAGCTATCACTACTTAGTGGAAGCATATACAGGTGCAGTATGCTCAATTAGAACTAACTGTCGACTGTTTCATTCTATTTAGACATGTGTCAAACTACGGTCCCCGAGAGCCACTATCCTGCACGTTTCAGATGTTTGCCACCTCCAACACACCCGATTTTAAACGATCGGGATCGTTATCAAGCGCCTGCGCAGCGTTTTGATGAGTTTATCATTTGAATTAGGTACACTCTAAAAAACAGTTGGGTTAAACATAACACCATTTTGGGTCAAAAATTGACCGATCACTTTGACCCAACTTTCCAAAAATGTGACTGTTTTGTACAAAACAATGCAAGAAGGTGGGTCAAATTGACCCACTTAGTGGATCGGTCCTTTTTTTTTTTTTAACCCCAAATTGTGTTATTTTTAACCCAACTGTTTTTAGAGTGTGTTGGAAGAGGGAAACAGGTTAAACATACTGGATAGTGGCCATCCAGGACCGTAGTTGGACACGTGACTTAGTAGAAGTAACGAAGTACACATAGTTTGTTTTGCTTTTTCAGGTATTTGTACTTTTACATGAATATTTTTTTCCTATGATTTTTTAAAAACTTTTACTCTCTACATTTATAAACAAGTCTCTTCACTTTCTACTCCTCACTTTGTCAAAATGGGCTTGATGCTTTTTACAACCACCGCTCATGATGAAATAAAGATGTAAATAAAGAGAAACGAAAGTAATCTAATCTTCGGGTCTTCTAAAGCGTAAAAAACAGGGACAGCAACGACAGAGGAATGTAAACCAGAGAGCATTGCTGACAATGTCAACCTATTTGGAGAAGCAAGATATTCCCCCTCTGTGTGCTTATTTGAGTTTGACAGCGGAACAGGGCAGATTTGAAAAAAGCTCATTTATTATTTTCTTTGTCAGTCATTTCATAACGTTAGGAAAGCTAGGTAAAGAATTGTTTTTATAGCATAAAAGACAAGCTAGCTATTGGTTTACCTTATCAGTGCGAGCACTGTGAAAAGAGGGAAATCATTTGTGCTCAGATAATTTATTTTTTCATTGTGCCAAGTTATCAAAATGGGCATTGTATATAATTGACAGTAAAAATTCATTTTTGATTTTTACTTTTGTACTTTGTACAGAATCTGTAATTCCGTAGTTTACTTTTACATATTTTTACCTCTGAAGTGCAGTGAAAGTATCTTTGCCACCTCTGTTTATTAGAGCCTTACAGGATGATTGATTTTGGCTGACTTGTAGGTAGACCAGAACCTCATATATACTTTAACTTTTCCAGGAATAAACGAACTACACCAAAACGTCATCCTAAAATCATGCAGGATAGTCCCCATGGAATTTAGTTTGATCCTCCTGTTTTCTTTCGTCTAGCTTTTTTAATGAGATCAAATGACCAAAAAGAAAGAACAATCAAAAGTAAAAGCAGAATGAATATTCATTGTGGTGTCATGTGCCTTATTTGAGCTGTCAGCCCTGTCTGCTGTTCAAAGAAGGAATTGTTGTGCGGCTTCAGCGGGACCTCGGGCCTTTGCAAACACTGCAGCAGATGTGTCTCAACTCGTTTTTGCTAAGTTCGGTTGCTCGTCTATTAAAGAGCAGTACTTCCCTCGGTGGAGCCAAACAATAGTTTTTTTTGTTGTTTTTTTTTTGGTGGAAAGCGCACAAGCAACCAGATCAGTCTGGAAATGCAACATTCTCATGGCCTTTTGTAGTAGCAAGACCCTCCGAGGCCACAGTCTTTGCCGTACAAAAGACTGTAACTGTGCATAATTGTCATTGGGCAGACGTTTTGGCACATCCTCCTTAAAATAATCCATGCATTTTCATTCAAATAAGGCAGATTTAGATTGTATGAGTCTATGACCAGATTGAAGTCTTAAATCTGAGATTACGTTAACATCCGTGTCTAATCCTCGACACGCAACAACGGCTTGTGAAATTCCACCCCTCTTGGTGAACGTGGAAGATCTGCGCAAAACAAATCTCTTATAAAAGGTACTTGTCTCGTTTGGGGAGGGGGGGGTGGTTTGGAGTAATTTGTTTGCTGACCCAAGTGTTACTGCTGATCGCCATGGTAACAGACGACTGTCGAAAAAGGGGGCACATCGGTACACATATTGCAAGGGAGTGCGTCTGACAGAGATTCCGAGTTGTGTTTCAACAAGGCCTTGCATTTGATACAAATGAAAACAATCATGTGCCGCGTCACAGAAAACACTGCTGCAGCCCTGAAAGCAAACGATGTTCTCTGTAATTTTCCACTGCAGGTGATTGCCATAGTTACGGATTCCCTGACAGACCTGGATATCTTTAAGGATCTTCAGGAGGCGTGTTCTGTCCGCAAAGTCCCCGTTTATATTCTGCTGGACCAGTCAAGCTGTCCCGCTTTCCTCAAGATGTGCACAAACATTGGCGTCAGCTTGGATGACCTTCAGGTACGCCGCTGCTTCCTTGGAACGGTGCGGCAGCACCAGTGTGCGGTGGCACACAATCCAAATATTTTATTGAAGATTTCATATAACCGGGCAGGTCTGCTCATTGCTGCTCTGTCTGTATCACTCTTTCTTTCTTTTTTTTTTTCCATTCTTGAAGCAAATGAGAGTGCGAACCATAACTGGCACGACTTATTACACAAGATCAGGAGCAAGGATCACTGGGAGAGTTCATGAGCGCTTTATGTTGATTGATGGGAACCGTGCAGCTACAGGTTCATACAGGTATCTGCCTGTCTACTTTCTGTCTACTTTCTATCTATCTATCTATCTATCTATCTATCTAGCCATCTATCTAGCCATCTATCTAGCCATCTATCTATCTAGCTATCTATCTAGCTATCTATATCTATCTATCTATATCTATCTATCTATCCATCTATTCATCTAATCTATCTTATCTATCTATCGAGCTAGCCAGCAAGGTAGCTAGCTAACCAGCAAGGTAGCTAACTAACCAGCAAGGTGCTAACCAGCAATGTAGCTAGCTTCTGGCTAGTTTGCGATCTAGCTATCAAGCTAGCTAGCTATATCTGTTTTTTCTTTTCTTTTAAACATGTCCAAAATAAAGTATTTAGTGTTAAACAAAGTTGTCTATTTATGCAAGATCATAAACTTTCAAGCTAAATTTCATCTGATTATGATCTGGATTGCACATTTGGAAGTAATTCGAATCAAACATGGAAATTCTCATTTTCAAATTCCCACTGTCAGATCTCATCAGATCAAAATGTTATTTGATGTGTTCACATTTTGGGTTTTATTACATATTGTTCTCTTGGATGCATTATTGCCTCTGATGTTTTGTTGAAATATATGACACTATTTTTTAAAAAATATATCCCTGAGATGAAACGAGCAAGCACCAGAGAGATGTCAAGAGTTGTCAAGCACAGGGGTGTAAAAGTCTTTTCCTTCCGGGGACACATCAAATGGGCCGGACCTCTAAAATGATTGAACATTTAATATAAATAGCAATAAGTTGTTTGTTTTCCGCGTTGTTTTAATGCAAAGTGATACAATTATAGTTGGAAAAGCAATATTTATTGAAGTGTCCTTTTCTAAAACATGAAATGATTGAATAATGTACAATTTGATTCATTTTATCGTCTGCAATGTGTGCTTAATAATTGAGCACAGTGATTGTATATATGAAGGAACAAAACTTGTCACAGGTTCTTGGAACATAAAAATGTAGTATTGCACTTTAAAATGAAGTCAACCTACAAAGATTATAGTCACCCATTCAGAAATTATAATTATTATTAATGAAATCTTTTTGGAACAATCTCATCATGGAGTAGTCACAGGAAATAATGATCCGATCATTATTACATTGGACAAGTGCTTGTAACAAATCACAGAGAACCAATCAAACCGTCACAAGCCCGTCCCAACGGCTCCTAACAGACGAATAAAAGAAGAATGAAAATATTTCCCTGGTCGAGCATGTTGATCAATCTTTTTGTGTGCAGGTTCAACTGGACAGATGGCAAATTGAACACCAGCAACTTGATTGAGCTTTCCGGTCAGATCACAGAAAAGTTTGATGAAGAGTTCCGGATCCTTTATGCGCAGTCCCTCCCCGTGAATACCCGAGTACCCGCGAGTGTACAAAACAGTGAGATCTTTGAGCGCATTCCCAGCAAGCATCTGCTCACCTCCTCCCCATACCTGAGCAGGGCGAGGCCCTTGGAGCAAGTGGCTCTGACCAGCACACCAGGCCAGAAAATCAGCACTTTATCTCTGCAGCTTCCCTGTGAGGGCGCCGCCCCAGAAGTGGGTCAAAATAGCAGCGGTGTATCAAACACGTCGACTATTGGTGATGACTGGCCGGATCAACAGCACATGCAAGAAGAAATCCTGGCCGCCGGTCCAATTCCCCGGGCAGAGCAGTCTGAAGCAAGCAAGCCTGTCCCGTTGAGTCTCGCGTCCTGCCACGTGGCCACTCAGACCGTTTTTTCAGTGGCGGGCGGCGACACGCAGACCGACCTCCCCGATCTCAGACAGAACGAGGCCGCCTCTCTCAGGATGACCACCCCAGCCCGGGCAGCTCCAGCTGCCGACCTGAAGGACTGCCTGAGCAGTCTGACTGAAGAGCGCCAGCACCACTACTCGGCCATCCGCTCCAAACTGGAACACATGATGGCGTCTCTGTCCCAACGGCGGGAGCTAGCAGACATTGCCGTAATGACTCAGGGTAGGCGGGGGCTACACAAAGTGATGCCGAGGCCAGACCCTCCACTACTTGCTGAAAATGCAGCCATTGTCACATGATGACAGATGTTTGCATTTGCTTTACTCGCGCCCTAACTACCATGCCAAATTGTTGCCTCTTGCAGAAGAATCGTTGATCAGGCAATTTAGCAATTGTGCAACACTACTGTTACTGTAATGAATAACTTCCAGATGTTTATAATTAGGGATGCTTTGAGACTACTTTTTTCAAACTGATACCAGTACGAGTATGCACTCTTTGAGTATTCACCGATACCAAGTATCGATACCTCTAGTAGTTGTACGATACAAAATTCATTTAACACAGTGGAAAAAAAATGTGAACAAAGAGCTCTCTTTCTTTAGATGCAGATGATGACTCACCGATGTGTCAGACTGCCACAGTGTAGCGCCAACTACTGCCGAGGAGGACTGACTCAATGTCAATTTTTCCCTTAAGTATCGGTGGCTGGTATCGGCAGCCTACATGAGTGAATTGATACCTTAAAATAAGGCTGGTATCGGCTTGACACCTGGTATCGGTACTTGCCCATCCCTATAGATATTCCGCTATCTGGTACAGCATGGGTCACCGACATGGTGCTGGTGGACACTAGGTCGCCCCCAAGAACCGAGGAAATATTACACCAATGAGATGCATCTTTTTTTTTTTTTTTAAATGTGCCAGTTAAGTGAGTTGCATCTAACTTTTTTTTTTGTTGCTATTACTATTTTTTAAAATATTATTTTGATTCATCCCCCAAAATTCGAATAAATGTGTTATTTTACAAGCATGTATCAAACTGGTTGCACTTCGCATTGATCAGTAGCCTACCCAAGTAGAAACTGTCCATTTCTAAGAGGTCGGTGACCCCTGTGAGTACAGTACGGATGCATGAATGATTGAAAGTGCCTTTGTGCTGATGTGGGTATTTAAATCAAACATGGCTGTGGTAAATGCATATAAATGTACTTGTTCATTGTGCCTTGCTAATAATAAAGTGTCCCTTTTGCTTCTTGATTGTGTTCACTTTAAGTCCAATTGTATTTTCAATTGCAAACAAGTTGTCATTAACAGAAGCTCAGAAGCTTCAGAACACACAAGACAGCAAAGTGCCAGCGTGAATAGAGGGAACAAGCGCTAGTGTTTTTTGTTGCTGTTTTTTTTTTTTTTTTTTTTTCTAAACTGCGGCGTCTAGACCAAATTAGTCAATATGGCAGCTGAGACAATGGCATCTCTTTGGAGAACTCTGTCATTAATTGTGGGCATAGACAAGGAGCACTGTTTACACACACTGACTTAAATAGCTAATTTCTTTTACTTTCAAAAATTGATTCTCGTAATGATTCTTCTAAGAACACAATCCCAACAGTCAGAAAAACGCATTTTTCCAGACAGAAGAGAAGCAGGGGGTAGGTATTTGTTCCGAGCTCCATATTAGCGATGCTCTACTGAACGTCCTCCTGAATCTCCACCCCCCCCCCCCCCCCCCCAAAAAAAGTGGCTTTGCACGGGCGCAAATGCTGCTGAGCCTGGCATGAACAGTGTTTTCAACTTCCTATCGTGCACCCAAGGCCCCGCTGTGAAGGATCAAAACACATCAGAGTCTTGGCTTTCGTAGTGAGAAGCGTGTTCAGTTTTCATCCCGCAGAGCTTGATGTGTCGAATGTTTCGCTGCCTGAGGTGCGACTATTCCGTCTCAATGTATACAGATTTATGAATCCACAAAGGAGCAAGTCTGTTGGAGTTTTGGCAAGACAAGAGTCGGGGCCTACAGATCCAAAACAACGTGTTAATTAGTCGAAGAACATTTGGTTATATGCACTTCTTTTGTTCATTTCCCTTTAGGCAAAAGTCTAGTTGCATTTTTACAGTACGGTAAGATAGTACATGAAAAATTATGCACAGTCGAGTCCAGAAATATTTTGGAAAAAAAACAAAGAAACATATTTCCACCTTATGATGGCCTCCTTATTTCCATTGAGATCTTATTGGACTACATATTGGTAACTCCAGTTAAACATCTGCCAGTAGCTGATGTTAACTCCAAAACTGTATCCGCTTCAAAAGACAGAATGGACTCCACCTGTTCAGCTCACCCACAACTCTAAAGGGAACAAATGGTCAAGGAAATGGATTGATGGGTTTTAACACGAGCAAAATATCTTAAATTTGTGTTTTGTTCCACTGCAAATTACAGGGTCGCATTTTGCAGATTCAATTTGAATAGCCTGGAAAACTCCATTTATTTCAGCAGTTCAATTAAAAAAGAAATTAGACTTTAGTCTACTATATTACATGAATAGATAAACTACAAAAGTGGGATAAGGTAAGAATGAAATATTTCATCCCCCAAAAAATGTTCTTTTAATTTTGATTATTATCTTGTAGCTGACAAAATCCCAACTTCACTATTTCAGGAAATGTACTCTTCTTTGAGAAAAATTTGATTAAAAAAAACCCCCAAATATTTTCTAAATATAAAAAACTAGGTAGGAAAAACCTTCCGAAAAGTATTTCCTCATGTTTCATGAATTTGTATTATGAGTGATTGTCACTTTTTCAACAACTGGGATAAAACCTTTCTCCGATGTTTAAATGTATCGAGCAACACCTGCTTGTGGGCTGGATTCAACAGTGAGCTTTGCTAATGTGCACGGTTGCTTTTTGTACACTACTGAGATCATCTATTGAATCCAGTTGAGCAAATGTCTGTTTAATATGAATGGCGTGGCCAAAATAGCAAGTCGGATTTAAGCGTCGTAGCATTCTACTGAATCCAACCATCCGACATGCCGTTCGGTCTGTGCATGTTCATTACATGGATACTAATTGCCAGTCGACTGCTTAGTGGCGAAAATGTTGTGCAGTGCTCAGGGTTGATTTTGGAATGTACAAAATAATTAAGCATCACAGCAACTAACACCAGTGAACCAGAAGGAGCAAATTAGAAAACAAGTGCATGTTTCACATAATGCCACATTACGCCTGTTCAGACTTAATTCATCAGACACTTTCAGGCATTTTAAAGGGAGACGGTAAGAACAGCAGGCCCTCGGGCGGCTCCTCCTGTGGAGTGCGCATCTCCTACCGGGCAAACACATCAAAAGCCTCAGCATTCATTATGTAAAATGGCACAGCTGAGAGGGGACTGATCTACAAGTAAATACAATGGGGCTAATATGGAAGAGCACTGTATTTGATTTTATTAGGCTGCTGCAAAGCAACCACTGGCTGTAATTAGGGGATCAGCAGGGGATCCACAACACAACGGCGCGCACCTATTAGTGGAGGCTCACAGGTAAACAGAGAACCTTTGCATATTTCACTTCACGTGTCAATTAAAACACAATATCTTGCATGTTTTTTTTTTTTTTTTCTGGAGGGGGCGGGCTATTCACTAAAAAAGGCCTACTTGTACAAAGCATCACTAGCACCTTTCAACCACCAGAGAGTGCCCTGTTCTTGCATATCAAACGCAGGCATCCGTTTTGGTTGCCGTGGGATTAGGACAATTTTCACTTAATGCCATGATAACATTTTCTCTTTGCCAATCTGCCAAGAAAGAGGAGAAAGCAAATCGATTATGAAAACATTACTATTTCCTGGAGATGTATAGAAAGAAAAGTATACTATGCAACGTTTTTTTTTTTTTTCCTCCTACAAAAGCTTTATATACTAGTCATTTCCTGGTAGCTAATGAATGTCCAATTAACATTTACGATGTGAAGCATTGCTAATGTGTTTCCCCTCCCGCAAATTCATTTTGTTTGTGAAGAGAGCATGAAGGCACCGACTGATGTAAAATCCTGGTAGCTGTCAGCATTTCTAACAAAAGGTGTCATATGATATCCTCCCAAATGTTGTGTTGGGCTCTCATCCAGTTATCCAGACTGTCTAAGACTCACAAATCACTGCTATGCAAATTTGAAATGACCTTCTGGATTCTATTCATGCACCTTCTAATGCACATTTGAAAATATCACAAAGCTTTAATAATATCCCTACCGCGATAAGTATAAAAATGTATGGAAAAGACAGTCTTCCATCCAAATAGAACTAAAAACAGGAAATATAGCAGATTTCCCAAAGCAATGTGAGACTGCTGGTTGAAACCACTTATTAAAAATGACTATGTTTTTAGGAGTGCGGCTAATATTTAATGTTATTTTGAAAAGTGCCTTCATCCAGGGTATTGGCAATCCATAAATGATGTCACAGTTCTACAAAATGCGCTTTGCACAAGTTTAATGAGTCTACAGGGACTGCTGTGTAGGACAGAACATTAACACAACACAACATTTTAGTTTTGGGAAGCTCCTATGATAAAATATGTATGACAGCTATGCAGCCATGAGGTCAAGTCGGTGTTTATGGCGTTCTGTTGTGGCAGTATTTCACACCGCCTCCCCTCTTCACAACTCCCACCGGACCAAATAGATCAGAATGATGCAGACAGCGTGCTCTCGTCGCACAATTGATTATTGGATTTATGTGTGTTTTCATCGGGAATATACACAGGGTGGATTTTGCCACAATAAGTATCTTACAGTTGCTTGTCCTTTCACCTCCTCAATGAGAAATCAGTTCGCCTTTTGTCAAATGTTCAGCTTTGGGTGTTTTGCTCCTGAAAACTGTGCAGCTCGGTGGCAGAATGTAACAGCCCTCCCGATACTGACCTTTTAATTACCACAAATGTGCTTGATGAGTTTGCGGCTTGATTACTTGGACTTCATTAGTCAGTTTGTGAGCGACAGTGACTCCCAGAGGCACAATTTGGCACCTCCAAAGACTGCCAGCCAATGTGTTAGCAATCACATTTCCTCTGGTGGGAGCACCCAAACGCAAGTGACGTGATTCTTTTTTCATTTTTGTCGTCAGCCCGAACAAACTGGGCTGGATGGAAAGTACAAATTTCTGTCCGTACTTACTTACAGAACATGACTGAATGGGGGGGAGGCTGTTTTTAAAAAAAAAAAAAAAAGAGCTTAGTGTGTGAGTTTTTGTGGAGTTTTGTTTTCTACCAGGCTAGCTAGTGGTTGTCACTTCTCTGACCAGGGTTTGTTCTCTGACGTGCTGAGCGGGAATGTTTTGCTCTGAAAAAGCAAAGTGTCTGATTTTTGCGGTCGTGATCCTTTGGTTGTTTGGCCGCGTGAGTCACAGTGACAGGCGCTGACGTTCCCGCTGCACGAGGCCCTCGCTTCCTGTGTGATAGCGCTGATGCTAGGCCTTATGCAGGTGGGAGTTATTGTTGATAAGCTTTCTGTGCCGAACTGCATGTTGACTTCAACGTGTGCCGGGAGCAGCCTTCGACACTATTTTTAGACGGGTACAGCTGCTCCGGAGCGCCCACCTCTCAAAGCAGCCGTTCTCCAGAGATTTATGGCATGGGCCCATTAGAAGCAGCTGTAGCGTCTTAACACTTGCGTGTCCAAGTCGTGCAAAGCTGAGGTAGCGGGGCGTCGCGTAGAATGCGTTCACCGCGCTGCCTATCCCCGACAGCTGACCCAGTGTGGAATGCCGTTATCAGAGAGCGGGATGCTGCTTGGATGATGAAACCGCAAGCGGTGAGTAAGCCCCCGGTCAGAGAAGCACCTGAGCCTGGCACAATGGACATTTGCGGTGAGCCCGCTTGTGCGTGGCACAGTGTGTCCCAGTACAGTAC
This sequence comes from Filicampus tigris, assembly GCF_054856515.1. Taxonomy (NCBI): domain Eukaryota; kingdom Metazoa; phylum Chordata; class Actinopteri; order Syngnathiformes; family Syngnathidae; genus Filicampus; species Filicampus tigris. Next base: position 22,146,714 of record NC_141225.1, on the reverse strand, counting down.
ACTAATCTTACAGCTGAAACAAACAGACAAGTTGTTTGAGAGCAGAGTTACACTATGTTGCATTCATCTCCTAATCTTTGCCGCTAGAAAGTAGAGATAACTTTGATGTATTTCGATGCATAGCAAAGTGACTAGTGATTTCAATGTGTGCCTTTAAATCTTGGCCCTGGGGTACTCCGGCTTTAATTCCACATTCCAAAATCATCATGTTCAATTACTTGATGATTCTAAATCACAGGTGTCAAACTCAAGGCCCCGGCGCCAGATCCGGCCCGCAACCTCATTTTATGTGGCCCCGCGAAGGCAAAACATGCGCATCAACTTCACGTTTCTTGCAAATGTTTTTCACTTTTAGCAACACTGAGATGTGAGATGCTGCAATGTCATACCTGTCAAGTTGTACGCATTCGGCGTAATTTGCACAGGTGGAAACACCTTGTACGCCGTACATCGCTGATTTCCGTTCACGTGACAGCAGCCATTCGAAAATAACGTTCAATGTGTAAGATTATATACAGACTTTCGTAAGATTCAGTACCCCCCAGGGTTGACAGGTATGCAATGTTATTTGTTACCAATCCTCCCCTTTAAAATATATTTGAAAAATAATTGAACAAACAATTCCTTCCCGCCTTCTAATCTAATCTCTAGCTATGGATCAATTTGTTGTGTATATGTGATCATATAAGGCGATCATACATTAAATGGGTTCACAGTCATAACGGTCCTCCGAGGAACACCATAACTACGATGTGGCCCCCGACAAAAAATGAGTTTGACACCCCTGCTCTAAATTGTACATAGGTGTGAGAGTTTTTTTTAATTTTTTTTTTTAAATTATAACGTATTTGCCCTGGATTGGCCGGCGAGCAGAACAGAATGTCCTGCACTCTGCATTAAATATAATTAAATATTAAATACACGTTGGAATGGAAGAAAAACAACATGGTGCCTGCTCGAGTGGGCCGCTGCCTTTAACACAAAATCACAACAATATCAAAGTAAAACAACGGCCCAAAAAAATCAGACTGCCGGTGATGTTTTATTCAGTCAGGCGTTTTGGGGCTTGTCCCTCTAAATGTCGCACATCCTACTCGCTGCTGTCAATGAGTTTGTTTGGCCTGCATTATTCAACAGTGCACCTCATCAGCCAGGACGACCCGCATTAGCCGTCTGGCTCACAATGATGTTCTGCGATGTTCACCGTTCACTCCGGTGTCTATTACAGCAGCTCTCTATCCATTTATTGATGCGTCTTCCATTGATTGAGCCATCGATTTGCCGCGCAATCCATTACCCATCTGTCTGTCTCAGCAGGCTTTCAAATGATCCATAACATTGAGCTATTACGGCGAGCAGTGGTGAAGTCCAAAGGTTGGCGCTACATTCACGGAAGGCGTGCATGCGTGCGTGTGGATGCGCCGCTCTTGGTTTGTCACTCTCGGAAGAGTCGTTTATAACACTCAACATACCGAAACAAAATGCAAAGTTGGGAATCCCTCATTAATAGTATTTTGATGATGACTTACTTGTTGACTTGTTTGTGCATGGAATTCTTTCCACATCTCTTTTTTTTTTTTTGGTTGTTTTTTTTTGCTGCTACTCTGCTATCAAAGAATCCTGGTCGGATTATATGTTTTATCCTCTTTAGGGTTGCAAAGAGTTTGAAACTATCTCAGTTGCCTTGGGGGGTGGGGGGGGGGGACTGAACCACACCCTGGACTGGCTGCTAGCCAATTACATGGTACTGGTCAGATTAGTAGTTGCTTTTTTCAAACTTCTTCTGTCATAAAGGAAAAAACAGGATTAATCAGGCCTCAACTCTTTTTTTTTTAAATCAGAGATGCAAGTAAATCTTTCTAGATTATTTGTTTTGCGCTGATTCTGAATCTGCCCTTGTATTTCACTATCTAATCCAATACCATTTATATAGGGTTAATTTAATTTTAAACACCAAACAAATGCAATCAGGAGGTCAGTGTATTATGACCTGTTTGTAATAATAAAAAAATATATATCTTAAGAAACATTAAAATCGGCTACAAGAATAAGAAATGAATAAAGAAACCAGTAAGTAAACACATTTGGACAAAGTTATGTGAAGGTAATGATATCCTAACCGAGTGCAGAGAAACTGCTACGCATGAATTGTTTCCCTTTGAAAATATTCTTGATAATGATTCAAACATGAATAAATAAAGTATACAATAAATAAGTATACCACCGTTAAGGAATCATTGTTATTTTTGACTCCGGAGCTTCCTTTTAATCAATCGCGGTTTGTGTAACATCTTGTTTTACAGTAAATGATCGTTTTAGAGCTTCAAATAATACTGATACGAGCTGTCCTGGCTGGTCCACCGAAGTAGGCGATGCAAAGTCGCCATGGCGATGACAGACATGCCAGTTTACTATTCAAATAAATGACAAGGTGTTATTACACACGTATATACATAAACTCCCTTGCAAAATACAGTTCCACATCTTATATTTTTATAAAAGCAGCATGGTCCGGTTTTGCAGGATCCCACCTCAAGCGTCTTGTAAGAAAACACGTTGAAAGAAGAACAAAGACAACGCCGGCAGCTGGAGGAGGGAGCTTGAGATTGAGATGCAAGATGGATTCATAATATATATTCATGAATTCAGTTAGAAAAGTCAGACGTAAGCAGTATGATTGTGTTTTCCCCTCTAACTCTTTTAGCTAAACCCGAGCCGCATTCAGACATATTTGGACGGCAAACGCGGCCATGATGCACCAAACAGCGGACACGTTAAGGCCCGCCAATCCACAGTGAGGTCAAGCGGTGGTTACGCCAAATCTCTTTGATTTATGGCGAACGAAACGACTATAATTTGTCCTGGGATGATCAATTATATGTTTAATTAAAGCGGGCATAGAGATAATTGAACTATTGACTGGCTTTGTTGAGTTGTATTCGTCTTCTGAGGAGGGAGGGCCGAGCGGCACGTAGCACATTTGGTCTGCGATCCTGATGAGAGTGGAACTCAGGTCTTTTCCTCGACTTGACTGAATCCTCTGATGAGCCTAACCTCTGACCGAGGCGCTTTTTTTATTTATTTATTTTTTTTGTTAAATGTTCTCACTTCTTGCTCTTGCCTCGGGATATGAACTACAAGCTCACAAAAAAAAAAAAAAAAGGAACACCCGTAGGACCGTGTTTCAAACTATCCTGTTTTTTTTTGTTTTTTTTTTTGGTTTGTTTTTTTCCACGTCAGTCTGTGGATACATGTCAGCAGCCGTCTAAAAGGTGCTGACAACGCTGTCCGGCAGCCTGCTCCCTCTGTGTGAACTTAGATTTAGCTCAAGGGTATAGCTCTCCTGCTAATGTGATGGAGCGCCAAGAAGGGAGCAAATTGGCCTGACGTCTCGTACTCTGCCTTGTCTTGATTGTGTGACGACTTCCAGCGCTAATATGCTACGATGGGTAGACCTGCCCCGTGAGGGGGTGTGCGAGAGCGAGAGCGAGCGAGCGAGCGAGCGAGCGAGAGCGAGAGAGAGGGAGAGCATGGGGGAAGGGTCTCAGTTTGCAAGATCAGCACAAGTGGAATTGCATTGATTCAGTTAACTGCAGAGTTGGAGCGTGATGTGGAATTCTGTTTATCTCGAGTGGGGTTACCACCATAGACTACATTTTCATCTCATGCTCCATATTGTGCTCAAAGACATTACGGCATTTAAATACACACACACACGCTTCCATCTGGGCTTTCATATGTCTAGTAATACGTATAAGGAAATGCTGCATATAGTCTAATTGGATCATTTAAATAGAACCGATTCCCTTTCAACTAAAAGTGCAATTAACATTAGCCAGGAATATTTCTTTAAAAATGTGCAGCATATCAGCAAGGTTATATTTTGGATTTCAACTGAAGCAAGTAAAACCGCAGAGTCCTAAAACGCGGCAGGGTAAAACTCAAACGATAATCACTGAATTTGGATGAGATTTTCAGGTGAAAACACTTCTTAGATTTTTTTTTTTTTCTATTTTTGAAGAAGGGCATTGAAAGTAAGATGAGAGCATCGCCGCAGTTTTCCATTTTTAGCTCGAAATCAGTTTCGGCGCAAACTGGTATCCAGATAGGACTCGCGTATTGTCAGCCAATGATATATGCTGTCAGTGCATACATTCTACTTCACCCGCCTTTTTCGTCCCCAAATGTATCCATCTCCTTGTAGAACATTTCTCTCTCAGGGTTTATCACAGTGGCCTCATATTTCCTCTCTTTACTTTGTCATTTTGCTGAGCCAAACACTTTTTGGTATTTCAGTATTCTTATCATTCGCCGCCAGTAAGAGGATCCATTTTACTTATTTGTTCCAAGTGTGGCTGGAGCCTAAGTCAATAACTCCACAATGAATTTGGAGGATGGGAGGGAGGGGGGGTGGGGGGGGGGTGCGGGCAAGTTGAGGCGAGGCCGCTAGTTAGCGGAGGTGACGCTACCGGTGGGGCAGGACACCTTTTTATCCAGAGTCAGCAAGGGTAAAATGTCAAGCATTTCTTAGGCAAGCGACTCCATAGGGTTCTATTCAAAGCTTTAATCTTAAATGAGAGCATTGCGCATTGATATTCCATAGGCCTCTTTGCCCTTCGTCTCTCAGCTACTTTCATTTAGAGGACAGCCGTGCTTGCACCAGAGCATGGGGATTGCTTTGTCAGACAGCCAAGAGGCAAAAGGCAAGGTCAAGCTGTCTTTGTGATGCCGGCTCACAATGGCGCCGAGGCATCACCTTTATGATGCCGTCACTGCTTTTTGTCACCCAAATTTGCATCTTCATTAAGGAGAAGAAAGGAAAATGATCTCTGTGTCTTTGCACCGGTGGCCTGGAAATACACGTATAGGGAAGCATGGATTTGGGGTTGGCATGGCTGTCTCACTTTTATGAGGTTCGGGGTTTCAATTCGGCTCTGGGCATTCCTGTGTAGAGTTGGCGTGCTCTCCCCATGCTTGTGTGGGTTTTCTCTTTCTTCCCACATTCCAAAACGATGCATGTTAGGTTAACTGAAGACTCTAAATGTCCATAAGTATGAATGTACATTTTTTATTTTTTATTTATGTATGCTGCAATTGGCCTGACAACCAATTCAGGGTGTACTTCTTGCCCGAAATTAGATAACCCCAATGAGGTATGGAAAAATGTATGAATGGATGGAATTACATTACATGGACAAAAGGCTTTGGACACTCATTATAATGAAGGTGGGTATGTCTCATTTTTACCTCAGTTTGAGTTCTAATCATCATGTTTTTGGACAATTTGATGCTTCTAACTTTGGCCCCTTTTTCTATTCCAAAGTCCTTAAACATATGATCCAAGACAGAGCTCCACCCGTATTTGACATGGCACAGTTGAAATGAAGACAGACTTTATGCACGAGTTAACATTAATTGACATACAAGAGTAAAAAGAAGTTATCAACAACAGTAAAGCCCCCAAAAAGTTTCATTGTTGCCAAGTGGCTGACTCAAATTACAGTTTGTGCTTGGAATTGGAGTCACTCACATAAAGTCAAGTTATTTAATGCCAAAAGTGGTGAATGTTGCTGTTCGCAAATTTCCAATTTGATGCCTGCAACACATTCCAAAAATGCAAGGACGGGGGCAAACAAAAGACTGGGAAAGTGAGGAATACTCTAAAAACACCTGTTTGGAACATTTCACAGGTCAACAGCTTAATTGGAAACAGGTGAGTGTCATGGTTGGGAATAAAAGACGCATCCCCGAAAGGCACAGTTGTTCACAAGCAAGGATAGGGCAAGGTTCACCATTTTGTAAGCAACTGGCTGAGCAAATAGTCCAACAGTTTAGGAACAGTGTTTCTCAAGGATTTGGGCGATTTCATTATTTACGGTTCATAATATCATTAAAATATCCATAGAATCTGGAAAAACCTCTGTATGTAAGCAGCAAGGTCGAAAACCAACATGGAATGCCCGTGACCTTTGAACCCCTACATTAAAAACCAAGCCCATTGTGTGTCAAGGATATTGCCATGTGGGCCTTGGAACATTTCAGAAAACTCATCTGAGAAACGCTGCCAGCTTCTCTGGGCTCGCAAAGTGTAAACGTCTGCTGTGGTCTGACGAGTCCACATTTCGAATAATTTTTGGACATTATGTCCTCCGGCCCACAAAGGACAAGGACCAGACAGATTTTTATGAGCCTAAAGTTCAAAAGCCAGCATCTGTGATGGTATGGGGGGGGGGTTACTATAGTGCCCATATCATGGGTAACTTGTGCATCTGTGAAGGCTCCATTAATGTTGAAAGGTCCAAACAGGTTTTGGAGTAAAATAATGCTGCCAACCAAGTCTTTTTCAGGGACATCCTTGCTTATACCAGCAAGACATTACAACAGCACGGCTTTGTAGGAAAAAAAAAAAAAAAAAGTGTGAGGGCTAGAATGGGCTGCCAGCAGTCCAGACCTACTGAAAACACGTGTCCCATTATGAAGAGCAAAATACGACAACAGAGATCCCGTACTGTTGAGCAACAAAAGTTGTACATCAAGCAAGAGTGGGAAAGAAATCCAACTGCAAAGCTTCAACAATTCGTGTCCTCGTTTTCCAAACGCTTATTGAGTGGCAAAACACAGCGGAAAATGTGCCCCTGTCCAGCTCAAATTCAAAACGTGTGAATATTTGGGGGGGAAAAAAATGTATCAGTTTGAACATTAACTATCTTGTCTTTGCGGTGTATTCAATTGAATATTGGTTGGAAAGGATTTGGAAATCATTGTACTGGGATTTCTATAATAAAGGTCTATTTATCGAGCTGTAGAACTGAAATGCATTAATTTCACAACCAAATCAAATCAATACCTCAAAAAAAAAAAAAACCCAGGTTGTTGATAATGTGCATATTTAAAAGTCACACCATCAACACTTGATTCAATGACTGAGAAATGGCCGTCAGTCATGGCCTGTGCACTGTGGCTCACAGCAACCTGTAATCCTCTCACCAAATGGCCAGGCAGCGATAAGGAATACGTGACCAAGTAAGATGAGGGGTGAGGAGCGCAAAGTGTGGGATGACGACTCTCTAACTCCTGTGGGAAGCCTTGTCACGCCACCTTTCCAAAGGTGATAAACACACATAGACACACATGAAACCTGTTTACATCTAAGAGCGTAGCCCCTATCTGTGGGCCTGAGGACCACGATTGCCTCCATTTCTCATGTCTCAGTCCACTGCTGACACAGATATACTGTCGTGATAGCAGCGCAGATAGGTGCGTGCATGTTCAAGTAGCCCTCCAGGCGAGCTGCTCTGAAAACACAGCGACTGAAGGCATAACTGACACACTTATCATCAGGCTCGTATTCATTTGACAAGTTATCTGTTGACTGGTAAAGCACGGGCTTCTGCAGGACACTCCAGCCCGCCTTCAAATCCAAGAAATGCGCACTAAAGGATTAGACGTCTTCTGATTTATATTCCAACTATACCGACAGGTTCTTATGGAGAATCCGTAGTTGTGAACAATCTATGGGGCGATCGGAGCTTGATAAAGCTTCGGTGAGGCCGTGTGGGAAAGCCCAACGCTTGAGCTTTCCACCGCCTCCGCCAATCAGCCACCAGCAGCCTTTACAAACACCTCAGCTGCAGCCAACGTATGGACACAGAGGAACAACACATCCACCCCGGCAAGTCCTCAACAAGGGGTCATCGTTTCTTAGCAATCAATAAAGCCGTCAATAGTAATTAAGTGAATGGATTTTTCAAAAAACAAATAGAAGATTGTTGCCCAAAGTACAAAGACCCCATTTCGCTCTTTAGCCGTCGACGTCATAATCAAGTGTACTCAAATACAAACCGGCAAAAAGTCATATGGATGCTGACAATGTTGTATGGAAAAAAGGGTCCACACGTGAGTCAAGGCTGTTCCTCCGAGGATTTAAATATAGCCCCATGCGCCATTACTGCTGTCACTCACACACTTGCACTGCCCTTTTGACCTCACATTCACAAAAGAGACTTGAAGCTGACACTCCGAGAGCAAATGTTTTTCAGCAGCGCAGCCAGATTGTGTCAAGCACACACTTTTTGGACTTGGGTATTATTAAACTGTGCGTGACTGTCGAAGAGGGCCTTTTTTTTTTTTTTGTTAGTTCATGACACAATATATAATTCATACACATTTTGGCTATAGATACAGTATAGAGATTTGAGTTCATTTTTTTTCCCCCCCAGGACATCTTTAATTTCTCAGTGAATAATAACAAAATATGCAGTTAATATGTACTGTATCTCTAAAGCTGTACATTTTGGTACCGATCCATTATTTCCTCTGCCCCTCTCCTGAATGCCATTCTAGTTTTTCATGGTATCGTTTTTGACTCGTTTGTCTGATTTGTGTGTTCTCAGCAAGTAGCGTGAAGATATAACAGAAAGATAAGGGGGTCTCGCCAACTATTGAGACGGTTGAATGTGTGTGGGCTCGGCTCAGAGCTTGTTGGGTTTTGAGTCAAAGGCCACCGACATATGTTGTCGCACAGCCTGGACATGTTAGTGCTCACAGGCTGCTTGTCACTAACGTGTGGTCAGTGTGCTTCTTTACACGCTTCACTTTCTCCCGTGTGACTTATCTTAGCTAAGTCATTTAGCTCTGGAGTCATTATCATGTCTTGTTTGAAGAATGTTGAATATTTTCTTGATATTTTTTTTTTTTTATCCGTGGCATCTCTTAATTGAGGGCAGGTGCGCTGTGCTTCATGCATTTTTTTTAAGTGCTCATTTTGTGTATATTTTTTGTAATATGCCGGAGAGTTAAGTGTGGATTTTGCGTGGCGGGCAGCACTAGGTTCTACTGGAAGAGATGAAACGTAATTACTAGCAAGAAGAGGAGGGCTGCTCAGTGTAACGCAGGCCACATTTTGCTATTTTAATATTTGTTGTTCCCACAAAGCCATGCAAGAGAATATCGGATTGCGTATGTTCTGCTTGTACGTATTACTGCTCCCCCGCATATGTTAAAGCAGCAGTTGATTGAGTGTTTAAAATGACTGTTATGCTAATTTCCATTAGCCCTTCTATGGGCTTTGACCTTCGTTCGGTGAAATTATATGGTTTGGTTGAACATTTTAATGTTCATAATACAATGTTTAATTCTCTTATCAGTTTTACAATACAGTAGAGGCCTACTACGAATGGGAGCGACAAATAAAGTCACTTTGACCTCAGGAACCTTTGCATCTTTTCAAATCTACAAATACATTGCCCTTAATTTGGCACCGAACAAACATAACGTCTGAAAGTTTAAAGATTGATCAGAGGAGTGCTGACAGGAACATTTATATCACAATCTGACCCTTCCCCTCTTGAGTGGGATGTCCTTCATAATGAATAGGGTACTTGCTCTGACAAAGTGCATAGCTGTTGAGCGGTGACAAGAAACCTCTTCAATCATCAGACTTAGTCATGTTGTGTCCTGGCATTCATGAGGAAAACACATCTTCATTCAAATCGGCAGAGAGGTCTAAATTACAGTACGTGTAGGCAAACAAAGGTTCTCGTTTGCATTCACTCCTATGGGCAATTTACAGTCTTCAATTAACCTAACATGCAAGTTTGTGGACTGTGCAAATAGTGCTGCACTAAGTACATACAGAATATAATACTGTAATACAGAACCAACATTTTTAGCGGACAAAAATGGCTGTCATTTTTATATACAAGTATTTGAAAAAATACAAATAAATTGGTGCCAAATGAATACAGAGACACGATTAAAAGTTTTTAACTAATTAACCGCAACATTTTCCATAATTGATCATGATTGATCGTATTTTTCAACTACAATTTTTTACAAAGCTTGGAACCGATACTTACTTGAGTAAAATCTTGGAATTAATATGGAAAAAAAAATTTAAGTATATTTTGATCCAAAGACTATCTGTAAAATACGACAGTTGAACGATACACCAAAGACGTACAACTAATATTGTATTTGAATTTGGTTTTGCAAAGTGCACAAATTATTTTGGATTTCTCCAATGAGCCATTGAGCAACTTTTAAAAGTAAAACTACGTAAAAGTCCGTCTTTGTGACAGTGACTCTCCTCTAAATTTGGCTCCAAAGTGAGCAGAGGGGGAAGCTGCCACAGGAAGTAAATAAAACTGACTGACTGATTAAACTAAGTTAATTTTTTTAATGCATTATAACATTTAAATTAATCTCCATAGTTAACGCTTTAACAGCTCTAATATATATATATATATATATATATATATATATATATATATATATATATATTTTTTTTTTTTTTTTTTTTTTTTACCCCCTCCCCCCCAGTCTCCAAACTAACTAAACAAACTCAAAGTAGGGTTCTTCCTGTATTTTGACCGACAACAAGATGGGGTTCACTGCAAAAGTCTAAAGGCCCTAAATAGATCCCTCACATGCCCAAAAAAGTGATCCCGCCCAGGATGGGTGTGGAAAAAAAAGTATACCACTTTGTCCATATGCAAAGTAGTAACATGACTTCAAGTTTCACAGCCACCTTTGGAGAGCCATGAGAGACAAGTTATGACACTACAGCGATGTTAACATGACACATTAGTGGGAGAGTGACACACCCAGTTTCAAGCAGTCTTGTTACAGTTCTCCAGAACATATGACACCACTGCTATGTTGACTTGTCCACCGTGTTACGTGCTTATGCTGAACACGGATCTATAAGGTAAAGTAAAAAAAACACATACAGATGAATATCCCCCAAAACATTTTTTTTTTCTGAGGGTTCTATAAGCCTTCTTGAAAAATAAAAAAAATAATAAAACAACCTCTCCGTTGTTTCCTAGATGTCAGCGTGTCAAATTGCATTCAAGAGGTACAATGTTGAGCATTGGAGATGCCGTGCGTTCGCTCAGTTCAAGCTATGTTGAACTCGTCAGTTGGCTGCATGCTCGCGTCTGAGCAGGAGCCGACTTTTAATCAGCTAAGCTTTGCTTTACCGAAACTAAGAGACAATTATCAGCCCTGAAGATAGGAAGGCGGGGGGGGGGGGTAGGTGGCTGAGTTAACCTCTGTGGCTCGTGTTTCTACTGTGCACTAATGGATGCCTGTCATTATTATGGACAGAAACAGGAGGGCGCCTGCCAGCTGCATGACCCCCATAAAACAGGACAGGAAATCCTAACAGGGAAAGAAAGGGAAAGAGCTCGGCTTTCTTGGATAATCCCCCTCCACACTGACTGGCCTCACTTATCCTTTAAAGTTGCAGTGTCACGCTAATGAAGCAAGAAAGGTGTATCCATCACAAACAGGAACATCACTCAGTCCTGCGCTTTCCAATGTTGTTTATCGTGATGGGAGGAATCTGTATAATTATTACATTACGGAAGGTCACCCTTTGCTCTCCGACCAAAGTACAGGGTCGGTAATGTGACAGGACTTTGTCAAAGCTGCCTCGGTGGTGTCCAGTGAAACGTGACAAGTTGTTTATCAGCAGTCCGTCCTTATCAGATCCCCAGAAGTTCATGCATAAACAGGCTGAACACCACATCCCAAGGAAGCCTTATTGCAGCCAATAAGATAACTCCACAAGCTTTATTGTAGTTGAAGAGCTACATATTAAACCGCTCGGTAGAATCTCACTGAGCGTGTCATGTGATAACATTAGTCATTACCAGTATTACGTTCATAATTACTAAGGAATCGGTCAGGATGTGGAAACCAGTAAAAAAAAAAGAAAAAAAAAGACCTTGAAGTCCAAAGAATGAACGCAACCACTTATACACTTTTCCGACGTCAACAAATTAATTCTGGGTTTCAACCTCATTAGGGAAACTTGCACATGCACTTTTGACATTTGTATGCGTGCAATGGCGATGGAGACGTGTGTGTGATCGCGGCATGATTCACAGTGTCACAACTGCCCAGAAACGACTGGACATCCTGAGCGGAAACCGCAGCCATCCAAGCTGTGTTTTCCTGCGACATACAAGCTTAACGCTCTCACAAAGAGTCACTTGACTGGGTCCTCATATAGGAAGTGAAAGAGGAAGCCCCTCGTCCATCCTGTCCTCCGTCCAAATCACTGCTCTGCGCCTCACGTGACGCCGCGCTCGCAGACGACCGGTTTTGGACTCTTGCAAAACAACCGTGGAGACAAACCAACCTGGAACCGGAGCTCGACTGACCTTAGGGGTCAAAATGAACCAATTGCCGTGAGAAGATAACAACAGTGAGCAAAGAGTTCACTCCTTGATCAGCAGTGTTTGTTCGAAACCGACAAATGTTTACACAGCTGATTAGCGAACGCTTCTTTGAAAATGTGTATCTAATCTCCGACAGTCACTCAGCTAGGGAGCTCTTCTCAAGTCAGGCCCCCCAAACCTGGTCGGGCAACGTGGGGATGATATCACAGGTCCGAATAGTAAATCCTGTCGGCCCGGGCCTCCCCTTGAGGCCGGAGGCCTCCGGTTGTGTTCATTGGTGTCCGTGTGTGCCTGCATTCCTCTGACTCTGCCCACACAATGGTGACTCTCTGCAGCATTCTTCTGTCTGTGTCCACTGTCTGAGACGCAGCCAGAGCTCACATTCTCTGGAAAACATCTTCGAGCGTTATACATTGTTGTCAAAGCGTATTGGTCACGTTGATTAATAAAGAGCTCTGCGGTAGGGATTTTGAAAGAATTCGCGACGCGATGATGCTTCCTCTTTAACCCGCTTCATCATCGGGTTCTTTTTTTTGTGCAATCATTCCCTTTCTCCATTCTGATGCCACAGACGTGCAGACACCTTTCCCCTCCTGCTGACTCAGTAGCCTGCCTCGGGCGCTGTGGGCTCGGGGTCTTTGCGTTGGAGTGGAAGGGGGGAGGGGTTGTGGGGCAGGGGGTGAAATGTGCGGCTCGCACATCAGCCGCTCCGGCCTATTGCATTCGAGGGAAAAGAGCTGGCTAATCGTTTCTACAATGGCAGCCTGCACATTGTCATAGAGCGCCACAAAGACCCTCTGCCTGCCAACACGGGCACTCTGTTAGGCTGCTGATGCTTATGAATATCAATGCAAAAGATTGATAGTGCTCAAAGATTGGAACAAGGCACCGCTTAAAAGGGCTAAAAAGCGTAAGAGCATGCCAGGTAAATAAAGACAAATACGGTAAGACCTCACGGGTTATGTAACGTCCTGTGCATGCGACATCATAAAATGTAAAAAAAAAAAAAAAAAAAAGTGAATCATTAAGACTGATCTGCTGTAATGTAAGTAAGCATTAAAACGTCCCCTTTCCCACAATGGTCGTGGAATCAAACCTCTCAAAGAGCAGCTTTATACCCTATTTGAAATATGGATCCACTGAATTGCATGGAGTACCCCTGCACAATCTGAAAGAAACTGCACATATTATCATGCTGGATTCTGTTAGGATACCCAGCATTATAATTGTTTGCAAAAGTGACATTTGTAACATGTATTGGGTGTCATTGGAGATTGTGCCAGGGATATATCCACGTCGTGAGCGTATTTTCCACCATATTATCTGCGATGTGAGTCATGTAGTCCCAGGGCAGTAGGGAGGGCTCCAGGGTCAATGCCTGTTTTCAAAGGGAAAGTGCTTTTGCACCTGTGGCGAGAAGGGTGAGCAGAGAATGGTCAGGGGTCAAACATGAGAGAAACTGGGCTCCCGTCAAAAAGACTCCAGACAAGTTCTCACCGACGGTGGAAAAGTGTCGCTGTAGTTGGGTAGAAAGCCACTTGTCATGATTGAGACCACTTATCACATTGGCCTTGGAAGCAGGTTGGTCATCCAAATATTATCGCATGCACTCCTGAACTGAGGGGGAAATGTTTGGAGGAAACGTGCTTGTGGATTGCAAAGTGGCAAACGGTGCTAAAAAAGAAGAAAAGGTATCAAGTGCAAAACATTCCTCTTGAAGTGTCCAGAGGAGTGTGCCGTGGATTGCCGCTTCTCGCTTCCCCTGTCGCGGAATACAGATGTGATTTGTTTGTGTGAGGAAGGGAGAAGAGGGGAAGCCTGATTTCTACTTTTTATCTGTGACCCACAGCCCCTGCCAGCCGGCCTCCTGTGCTTTCACATGTCAGGAAGCAACGCTCCTTGAAGGCTAAAGGTCATGCAAGGAGGGAAAGCATTTGCGCTTTTATTTGCCACAAAAATGATTTCGGGGGATATTTTAATTGCCGATAGTTTTAAAAAGGAAGAAACCTTTTCAACTCATTTGCTTGGACAAGTATAGCACCAGCTAAAGATTATTCTATGTGATGCTGTACTGAATCTACGAGTTTTTAAAGATTCAAATCACATGATCAATGAAAATTTCCTTACTCTTATGCTGGATGAATTTACTGGAGTGCATATAAAGTTTACTGTGTGCGCTTGCGAATGACTGCAGTCTTTTCAAAATCGCAGACTGACAATTTGCAAGTGACATTTCTGGATGATCGAAAATCGAGACGAAACATGGTTTAAAAAGTCACAATAGTTTTATTGATCCATAGTATATGAAAAACACAAAAACAATTTGCATAATTTGTGTTTTCTTTAAAAAAGACAAGCAAGTAAAGAAGACATCTGTCCAGCAGAATTAGCTCAGTAAAAATAATGCTGCGGAAAAAAACTAGCATCATTGTCTTCAATGTGTATTTTAATGAACAGCAATTCACAAGATGTGGTAATAAAAAAAAAAACAAATCTAAGCAAAATCAAAATCAGGAAATGAAAAGTTAAAATGTAAATGAAATGAAATTAAACGCATAAAAAACAAACTGCAAGGGATGATTTCAAGTATGTAATTCCACACAAAAATGCCGATATGTCTCTATATAAACAGCTCACACATGTCCTGCATGCATGCTTCATTGGGCGTCTTCATTCATCACTCGTTGAACCGCTGTACGATTATTTGATATATTTCAGTCTTACATGAATTAAACAATGAGGAGGTGATTGTTTAAAAGCGAAGTTGGCTGCTGGTTATTGAAGGGTAGCTACAGTATTTCTTCTTGCGGAGAATCAACGCACTTCACATTAAATACTCGGGCGAGGAAGGGTTGTCACTGGTTGACCCGGTTTCGTGGAAACAGTTTGCACCGGACAGTTTCTCGCATTTCAGTTTGTACGCATCCCTCTCCCGGACCAGCCTGTTCAGTTCGTGTTTGAGCTGCTCGACCTGGGACACCAGGCTGGTCTTCTCGTGCTCCAAGATGTGTTTCTGCTGGACGCGCTTGTAGCGGCACGACTGCGCGTAGCCTCGGTTTTTCAGGGTCCGCCGCTTCTGCTTGAGGCGCATGACTTCGTCCTTGCTCAGGCCCCGCAGGAGCCGGTTGAGCTCCCTGACCGACATGGACACCAGCTGGTCGTCTGAGAAGTGGTATTCGGCGTTGCTTCGCCTGTGCTGCCCCTGAAGGTGGGGGTGGTGATGGTGCGCTCCGCTCACCTCGCCCGGCGACTGTGGCGAGGCGCTGCCCATGTCATTCTTGAGAAAGGGGTCTTGGCAGTGGCTACTTGGGAGCATTTCTGGCGGGGCCGAGAGCTCCGAGTAGTGATGGGCAGTCTCGCCGAGCTGGTTGTAGCCTTCGTACTCAACCGGGAACGGTGGCTGCTGGTGGCCGTGAGGCGCGGGCGGGTGTCCCTGCTGCGTCGTGGCCCCGATGAGGGCCTCGACTGCGTCCTCGGGGGTCAGCCCAAAAGCCTGGGGGTACATTTGAGGGTGAGGGTAAGCCCCGTTGTTAGGTATCCAAAACGGGTCCTCGGGGTTATTTCGCAGCTCGTTTGGAGGGAGGTTCGGCGACGAGGGCATCGAGTTGCCAGGTGTGCTCCCAGGGGTGGAGGACACCGAGTCAGGTCTGTGGAGCTGGTTGCACGGCCCGATGAGGGATCGTTCTATCGCCTGCATCGTCTCCTTTTTCACACCGAACTTCATCAAGTCGAAGTCGCTGACGAAATTCATGGGAGGCTTCTGCAGTCCCAAATGCGAGTGCGTCTCACTGCTCATCTTCGCCTTTTGATGGTCTCTTGAAAGAGCTCCTAAATGTCCACAACTAGTTCATGCAGTCGTTGAAATCGCGCTCGCTCAACCCCCAGAAAACCTTCATAAAAATGTGACTTCCGTCCCCACGGGAAAAGGCGACTCCAACAACATCCAACCGACACGAACTACGAGAAGCTCCGCTCGTGCCTGAGGACTTGGCGCACACGTCTAACTGTGCAAAAGAGGGGGCACGGTTAGTTCATAAAGCTGCACGGGATCCGTGTCACCGCCCTCCAGACGACACCTCCGCGCTGCTCACCAATCACAGCGCGCAGCAGCATATTTGCATAAAGGCAAGAGTTGCTCGTGACCATCACTTGACCAACACACGTCATGCACATTGCTGCCTGCATCTAGTTTACAACTTGACTGAATTCCGCCAACGTATTTTACCAATTACGTTCGTGCATTCAAGCATTGCAAAAGTATGCACAAGGTCCAATGGTGCAATTCAAGCGGGCGTAAAAGACGACGTTAAATCAATCGGCCCTTGTTAAAACAATCAATCCGTCAACCAAGACTGGCCATGTTGCGCTTACTCGACAAAAAAAATGTTCACGTAACATTAAGTCACCTGACACCGCCGTTTGGTGTTCGTCTGAGGCTCCACGAGTCAATACTGACATCTCATGGTCATTTGTTTAACCACAGGCGTCCCAATGAATTTGCCGATGCAGTGAATGACGTTACAAACTTTAGAATCTAAGGCCGCGCCTAATCAAACTAAACACATAATGGAGTACATGTGTGTTAGAAAAACATAAAACAAAAGTTCAAATACAGCGAAAAAAACATTGATTGAGAAGTTTAATTGACAAAAAGTGAAACATCATATAGATTCACTAAACTCAGACAGATTTCATGTTTCTTTTTTTACATTTGTGATGCGTATAGCTTCACAGTCTTGGGAAATTAGAATATTACATAAAAAACAATCCAAATAATATTTAATAAGGAAACTATGCTGGTATTGGCCTTCTGATTTTTTTAAAAATCCTGTGTTTAATGAATCTGTATAGAGATGCAACTATAAATGCATCTCTGTTTTTATGACTAATTTATTTCATACCGGCAGTTATTAAAGGAAACCGATATTCTCCTCAGTCAAATTTTGCATCACAGGTTTATCAAAAATATTTCCAATATTTAAGCACACCAAGTTGGGATCTGTAAAGACTACTTCCAGATTAAGTTTGGCCCATTTTATGTGATGTCATTTCTGTAACAAACGGGCCGAATACAGATCCTTATTTATCAGGGTAGTATAGCTCATCCGTGAGGACTTGCGCTTTGGAATGGAAAGGTTTGAAGTTAGAGTTCGAGTATCGCTGCAGACAAGAAAAAAAAAGGATACTCAATGTTGCAGTGGCGCTCGCCTGCTTGCCGACAACTGGCAAGGTAAAATAAAACTACAACATCGGCAAAGAAGTAACTACTGTCCGACGAATTGAATTGTTGTCATCTCCGTCTTTGCTTCTCTTCATCTGTGTATACACAACATCTTTCCCACATGATATTTGGTCCGTGTTTATTATGTCAACACATAAGGGCCACCGGCAAGCGTTAGCTTCACTTATACGCTCTAATCATTTGACTACAAACATGGAGCGAACAAGTAGCGTCAGGAGAAAAGCCTTGGCTCGTCAACACAAGGCTGAAGTCATGATTGCTGGAGAACAACTCAGGTATGGCGGGAAATGCCGACACATTGCTAAGTCATATCAAAGTTAGAATGGGTGACGTGAACTTCCTTCGAGGTTGAGGCTTCACGATGGAAAACTGATCAAGGACAGAAGATACCACCTACGAACATACCCAAACTGCTTTGTGGCAGAGGAGCTCATAGCCTGGCTTGTGAACCATAAGGAGGCACCGGAGCGGACGACGGCCGTACGTCTGATGCAGCACCTCATGGATCAGGACATTGTTCACCATGGTAAGATGAAAGCAGCAAAGAAAAGTCAGCCCCAGCAAGGGGAGTGCAATGCTAAAATGACGTTAATGATTACTTCCGCTACACAATAACAAATCCTTGGGTTTTTTTTTTTTTGTCGGTCTGTTTTGGGCAGTTTGTGATAAGAGGTCTGAATTCAAGGATGCCAAACTGCTGTATCGTTTCCGCAAAGATGATGGCACATTTCCCTTTAATAAAGAAGTGAAAATCTTCATGAGAGGACAACGACTGTATGAACAGTAAGAGGTTCAATGAGCAGCGTGGATCAAAGTCTACCTAGCGCAACGGGCTAAGAAATGGAGTACAATAGCTTCATCAAATCTTTTTACAAAGATGATTGTTTTGGTTGACATGGTCAGAGAAGCAGTACTTTATTACTTTAGTTTTAAATGCCATTCATTTGGAATTATAAACAAAATCTAAAAATATATATATATAAATATATATATATATGGATCCCACCAAACCTTTCCTCAAACGGCTGTCGGGAGTCTTGTTGTTTTTGAAAACTTCTTTGTTTGATCATTTGTGTGTGTGTGTGTGTGTGTGTGCGTGTGTTTTTAAGAACCCCACAAACCACTTCTTCCCACTTTCCAAAACCATGCATGTTAGGATAACTGAAGACCTGACATGACTGAATTTTGAACAACTTAAATTTGACAGCTCTTGCATTTGATATACTGCACAGTGCATTTTATAAAACATCATCCAGTAATTTGCCCTGGTTAACATTGACCTTCCTGTCTTTTCCAAGTAAACTCTATGCTCTTATTCCTAAACTCAAATAAGATCTGTATTCCTACATCGCTAGTCTCATTGGGGACAAGCAGTCAATTCTGCAGCTACGAGAGGAGCACGGTGTTGCGTATCAGCGCTCCTTTCCTGGCTGCCAGCTGATTGATTGGCTGCTTCAAAATGGCGAGGCAGTGAGCCGGTGCCAAGGTCTGGAGCTGTGCCGTGCTTTACAAGAGCATGGCATCATTCAGCACGGTGAGAGAACAGCAACCGCATAAGAGTTGGTGGCCAGCTACGGCCAATGCAACTCATCAACTTCACAACAGCTCCCTCTTGTGTTTTTGTTCCCTCTCCTCTCATCAATAGTGGCCAAAAAACATGATTTCTTTGACAGCGGACTTCTCTATCAGTTCTGCATCAATTTCCGGCGCAGACGTCGCTTGTCTGAACTGCTGAGTGAAAGTGAGCAGGACAATCATCAAGGCACAGTGGCGTCAACACAAGAAGACAGCCACCCTGATAGTCCATTTGTTCTGCACAAAAATGCAGCCTTGGTGGCTGCCACTGGTTTCCAGTCAGGTTAGAAAAATGAGCCTTTTCTTGACCGCTCGTTGAATATTCCTCTTCAAGTAATTCTAACACAATTTAATGATAGCGGGAGCCAGTAAAGACCCGAAGCAGCTTCAATCTGCTGGATTTGCTCCTGTTGTTCAGCTGTCTTCGACCCCAGTCATAAGATGCAACCCTAAATCGGGCAAGTGCGCAATGAAATTGCAGTAGTGTATAATTCTTTTGCTTGAGATGGAAACTATAGGATGACACGATTGGTCTTGCAGTTCTTAAAAGACATTTTACTTGTGAAGAGTTGCTGGCACCAGGAGCACACTTTACCAAGAGAGTGTTGACGGTGAGTTGCTATAGGTGTCATTCCTCTATTTTTATAGTACAGTACATATTATTTTATGATGTTTTACTACTATGCGGCTAGCATAATCTACCTATCACAGTCAAAGGTTCAAGGTTCTAATCTCAGCTCTGAGTAAAGGTGTTCTTCCAACGCTTGTATGGATTTTCTCGGGGTAGTCCAGTTGCCTCCCACATTCCAAAATATTTATGCCCTTGTCTAAATTAGCAGTGTGACTCGATTGGTTGTCTGCAATGTGCCCTGAGATTTACTAGCAACCACTCCAGGGTCTACTCCGCATCTTGCCCAAAGTCAACTGGGCTTACCCGTGACACTGAACAGTGACAGAAAACGGTTGGATGGTATCATCATTATTGACTGTATTCTCTTTACAAATGAACACTTTTATTATCATGTGGCCCATAACATTGATTTCTACTGTCTTACTGCAATACTGTCAACATACTACAAAAAAAAAATACTACAACTAAAATCTGATATATTATTTGAAATTCTAAGACTAATTCTGGTAAAAAGAAAAACAAATTCTCTCACCGTGATCACAGGTGACAGGTGATGCACTCGGCTGGGGCTTTGTCATTCGAGGCGCGGCTCCTTGTTATGTGCAAGCCGTTGACCCCGGAAGCCCTGCGGCAGCTGCCGGAGTAAAGGTCATAAATGACATGCACATGGCATTAAATTGGAATAAAAACTACAACATATTACTCAATGAATGAAACAATTTAAAATTTGTTTTTAGGTGCGACAACTATTGTATCAGGTGAATGGGCAGTGTGTGCTCTACCTGGACTACAGGACAGTGACCACACTTGTGATGACAGGTCCTCGCATTGTTGTCTTGGAAGTGATGGAATCACTGGAATAAAAAATGCTTCAGTAATAAGTACCAGTATCCATGAGCAGGCTTTTTCGTGTGTTTTTTCTGGCCAAATTAAAATGACTGTATGAAGCAATTGAATGAATGTGCTAAATTATGCAGTGCTAAATTATGCATTTTACAGAGACAGCAATTCTCATTTGTGATGGGTTTTGACAGTATTTTGTATTTGTGTAAAGCTGTGGTATATCAAACAAGGAGGTTTTCCTCATATTTAGCTTTTCTAAGAAGGGATTTGTCACTTAATTTCCTTAGGGCCATGTTCTCAGACCACCTGTGGCTTTGTGGGGTTTTTTTCAATTTACTTTTTAACACCAGTTCTTTTAAAAAGTATTAATTTATTTTAAGAAAAGGGCCTACTGCCCAAAGACAGCTGTGATAGGCTCCACCACGCCCCGCGACCCTTGTGAGGAGAAGCGGTACAGATAATGGATGGATGGTAAAATGATAGAAAATCCACACAAAAAAGCAAATTCCACAAAACTGTGTTGAGGGATATGCTATGCAATATGCATATGCCAATGACACAATTTGGGTGTGGGTTTGGATAAAAGTGCAGCAGAAATGTATTTTGAAGTACGCATACCATCCGTGTTTTTTAAATCAACATAAGGAAGTAAAGAAGGGAGAGAGGAAGGATGAGGCAGTGGATGGAAGAAATGGTGGAAGGAAGTGATGGCAGATGCATGGAAGGAAGCAAGTAAGGGGGAATAACGTATTCACAAACCCACATCAAGACTTGAAACCCTAAGACTGGCCTTGAAACCCTTACTTGTAACCTTAATCCTTGTTTAAAATCCTAACAAAGGCTTGAACCGCTAATGACAAACCCTAACCTAGCCTTGAAACCCTAACTCAAAACCCAAACACTGGCTAGAAAAAAATGCTTGCTTAAAAGTGACGACAATTTGGTACTTTGATTAACGTTTTCGCAGGAAACATGAAGACGATGCACATGATTTTCTTTAGCAAGTCACGCGAAATGACGTGGTAGGCCAAATCTGGCCCCAGGGCCTTAAGTTTGACACTGTTGATTTATGAAATTTAACTGCGTTTAATAAATGCACAATACCTTTAATAAATAAACGTGTGAATTTGATCAAATAAAAGTAATTTGAAATGTTGTGTTGACCTACTCACGGCCCACTGTGTAGTCCATTGACGGTAAATCAGAACATGCTCTGTACATGAGGCAGGCAAACCGAATATTGCCTGAGGTGAGCATTTTTGACTATGTATTACAGGATCATAAGATAGCGCCATTTCAATATGAAAATAAATTTTACAATTTAGAAGTAAAATTCAACATTCTACACTGCCCGTGGAGACAACTGCCTCTTACGACTTCCGTTTTTGTTTTTTTCCCCGTAATCGCCATTTTGGATTTGGAGTTGGCTTACTTTGGCGTTATCTTCCTGCAGGAAGGCTAGCGGCTTTCAGTTATCACACTGGGCACTGGGTGGTGCTGAAAGAATCATTGAGGAGGACGTTGATTTCCACATGTCCGCATAACTTGCATCCTTTCTCTCACCGGTTCAACACTCCTTCCGTCGTCTCGCTGCGGAATTCCAAGCGGTCGCGATAGCTGCAAGCTAACTAGCTTGTAAGCTAGCCGCGAAACAGAGCATCGGCACCGGCTTTTTGAACAGAGGAAGTACCCGCAGGCCCACCAAATTGTCTTTCGTCGCTCATCCACGGAGGTTATCGGCCTACCTGGCTTACCACCCAGTGAGTAAAATGCACCCACATCGAAGAACGCAATAACGGTCATGTCCAAAAGGATGCTGTAACGCTGAGGGGGCTAACCGAACCGAGGGGAGCTAACACAACAGCTAATGGTAGCCACGACATCATCGGTGGCGCACAAAGTTGACAAAATGAACCACTGTTGTGCTCAATGACCCCGATGGCTTTAGTCAAAGACTGGTCCTAAATACACCGCATGCTCCTGAACGCGTGTACGGGCACACTGATTCTCAGTCGTTTGAAACGCCTTTATCGAAGCTTACCCGCCCGAAGAGAATCGGGCCTCAGGGACAATCTCATGGTTCGGTTTTGATCCAATATGATCCATACACTGAAGTTTGTGTCGTAAATAACACTCGGAGATAAACTGTGTGGACGTTGTGAATGTGTTTGTCAGGAGAGATGTATCAAATCCCAGTGAACGACTTGACAAAATTGAGGAAAGCCAGGAAACAAGTGAAAATTGCACTTGGAGATATTGGACTGGAGTACTGCAAGGAAGCGGTAAATGTGAGTGTACATTAGTTTTATTTCTTTCGCGAGTTGTTCCATGTTATGGACTTGGTTTTGTGTTTTATTTTCTGTTGTTTATTCTGTTTTATTTTCCATGCAGGAATTCAAGGATTTCAATCCTGGTGAGGAAGTTTTCAATGAGACTGAGTACACTGATATATGTGTCTGGCATCCTTCATTCTCCAAAATACAGGTAACGCTTGTTTTCAGTTCTATACTGCTTTTGTTGAAATCACCATGCGATATAATGTATGTCCTTTTTCCCTCTAGAAGTATCGATCAAGGCCTTACTGCTGCAGAGAATGTCGGTTTTCTTCCGCAACCTACGCTGGTTACAAGAATCACTTCCGCCATGCACACAAGAGATTAATTCAGGATAAAGTTCTTCTCAACTGTTCTCATTGCACGTTCGTTGCAAACAAGAGAACATTGGAGATTCACGTTAGAGTATTCCATAAGGACAAATTGGACCAGCAGATATCTAGGCTCAATGCAGTCAAACAGAGACAAGCGGCAAACAAGTTTGGCCTTGGCTCGACAAGATCGTTGTACTTTTGCAAAAAATGCAATTACCGTGACAGTCTCTACAATACCGTGAGAAGGCACATCTACCGGGAACATTTTAAGCATGTTGTCGCCCCATATCTGCGCATGATTCCCAAATCATCACTTCCAAACGGTGCCTCGTTTAACGGAGACAGCATCCTCTGCAAACGCTGCAAGTTTACCGCAAAAACCTATGAGTCGCTGGTGCAGCATGTCATAGAATACCATGAGCGCATAGGCGCTCAGGTAACCGCCATGATTGGACATGCTAATGTTGTTGTTTCCAATTTGCCAAGCATGTCCCAGAAGTCTTCTATGATTATGAATGGGGGGTCCTCACTCATAGTCAAAGCAAAAGGACAACCAGTCATTGGCTACTTAAAGCCCACGTCCCCTGTGTTTAAAAGTCAGTCCTTGGGGGCAGCCAAACAGGTGAGCTCTAAAGCCCCCCCAAGCGCTGTGGCTGAGGGGAATGTGGCTGGTGTCAACACATCCCAGACGCAGAAGTGGAAGATATGTACAGTGTGCAATGAGCTCTTTCCCGAGACCCTCTACAGTGCTCATTTTGAAAGTGCGCACAAGGCAAGGATCGTGTGGGCGATGGCCAAGTATATCATGAAAATCCACAACTTTACCAGCAAGTGTTTGCTTTGCAACCGCTACCTGCCCAGCGACACGCTGCTTAACCATCTGCTAATACATGGCATCACTTGTCCACAGTGCCACTCTGCTTTCCACAGTGTTGAGAAACTCCTTGAGCACGAGCGCCAGGCCCACATGAATGCCTTTGTCGGACCGCTTGGCTCAGCGCCGCTCACGTTTGATCTCACCATCAAACAAAATGTCCAGCTCCATGTTCTCACCTTTAACATGAACGAGACCGAGAACAAAGATAAGTCCGTCTCTTCTCTTGGCAAAATGACGCCTTCCCTCGCCGAAATGCAGACTCAAGCACTTGAAGGTACGTTCGCCCCACAGAGGGATGCGGCCGACGCTAGCAAGACGATGTGTCCGCTTTGTTGCACCCCTGTGAAAGAGCCGGTGCCGAATGCTTTGGCCTTTCACCTAAGGCAGCGACATCAGGTACTCCAAACAATGCATCCAGTCGAAAAGCAGATGACATACAAGTGCATCCATTGCTTGGGAGTGTACACAAGCAACATGGTGGCTTCCACAATTACGCTGCATCTCGTCCAGTGCAGAGCAGTAGGAAGGAAGCAAGCGAGTCAAGGTGTCAAGGTGACATTTAACACGTCGGGGATTCCCTTGGTCAAGAGAATGCTGCCCACACCCGTGGCCAATTACGGCAAGAAGATCAAACTAATTGGAGAGTCAGTGCTTCCTTCCACCACTTTAAGGAAGACTGCTACTGGAGACCTCGCTCTGGATCCTAAAAACAAGGAGCACAAGACATTTGAGGCGCGCAAAAAGTTCCTACAGTCCTACTTCAATCAGCGACCTTATCTCTCCCCCGCTGAAGAGAGGAAACTGTCTGCGAGCCTGTGGATATGGAAATCCCACATCTGCAAGCACTTCGCAACTTTGCAGAAAGAATGCAAAAGTCAATGTGAGTCATCAAACGCGTCTGTGCTGCTTGGATTTGACATGCAGGCACTCAAGAAAGTGAAGCACGACATGAACTTTCAGACCGTCCAGATTGAAGGCACTTCAGGGGCGGGGCCCGGTCGACTCAAGTCTGGTATTCCAAACATGGCCCGAAATTCTCAGACCGTCTCCTCCGCTGCAAAGAACATTTGCACAGAGCCCATTCTAATTGACTCAGACAGTGAGCCAGAAATCCAGCAGACACCTGTTTCTAAGAGAAATGGTGACTCGGACCTGCACAAGAGTGAAGACCAACAGCCAGGCGACTCGACGCTCACGGAAGAGAAGGAGGCAGGCGATTCGACGCACACGGAAGAGGAGGAGGCAGGCGACTCCACGCACATGGAAGAGAAGGAGGCAGGCGACTCGACGCACACGGAAGAGGAGGCAGGCGACTCGACGCACACGGAAGAGAAGGAGGCAGGCGACTCGACGCACACGGAAGAGAAGGAGGCAGGCGACTCGACGCACACGGAAGAGGAGCAGCCTGGCGACTCGACACACACGGAAGAGGAGGCGGGTGACTCGAAACTGATGCAAGAAGCGGCAGGCAACACAACGCCGACGGAAGAGGAGGCGGGGGATTCGGCGCACACGGAAGAGAAGCAGCCAGACGACTCTACGCGCGCGAATGATAAGCAGGCAGACGACTCAACACAAATGTTTGAGAAGTCGCAAGCCGACTCTTCACCGACGGCAGAGAAGCAGCAAGGTGACTCGACAGACACGGCAGAGGAGGCGCCGGCCAACTCGACTGAGACGGAAGAGAAGCAGCCGGCCAACTGGAGCGACGCAGGAGAGAAAGAACCAGTAAACACAGAAGAGCCTGTGAGCGACAATGAAATATCTTTGCAAGTTGAAAATACAAACGCGTGAATCTTTGGTCATGTCTGTGCTTGGGAAGTGTGCCTTGTTAATGTCTGAAAGATGTTTCCATTGTTGTCCGGTGAAATGCATTTCCCTCCAAATTTGGTGATTGCTATTATTATATTTAATAATAAACCAATAATTTTCTTTGTTTTGATTCAAGAAAAAATGGAAACGCATGCTTTTAGTTGGACAACAATGAAAAGAAATGGCCCACAACTTAACATTGTTCCAGGGTTTCATTGTACTGTATATAGTTGATGTTCATTATTTCCCCCCTGTAACCTGTTCACCTATGACTAGACCTGGTCTCATTTCACAGAGAAATATATTTTTAATCAATGGTATTAAACGTACTGGATTGCCAATATTCATTTGAAAAATGTATAGTAATTATGTTCACATTTTCAATAAAACATTTATAAAGAGAAGTGGAGTGAGATTTTCATTGAGCAAAAAAAAAAAAAAAATCATCATCATGCCTTACAATTGAAAATATGCTCACTTTGGAGATAATGTGAACGAGTTTGGATGGCACTGCTTAACAAAATATTCCAAGTGTCCTTTAGGTCATACATGTAATAGAACTGAACTGATAATGTTTCAGTGAATCCCTTTGCCTACATTTGTTCAAGTGCGATTTGTGTTCAGATTTTGACCCGAACGTAAGCTCTATAGGGCAATATAAATGGCTATGAATCACAATAAATACCTATTAATATGACTAATACTCTGTTTACCATTGTGATCGTATCGTTTTCATTTTGACTTACCTGAACATAATTATAGACATGTAAAAAAAAAAGGATCCAAATGGCCTTTGATAGAAGAAGTTTTGTTATTTATGATTGTATTTTGCAGTTAAACGTGAAAAGTAGGACGCTGGTCGACGTTGCTCAGGCCCGGGAAATACGTCATGACGAAGGGTGGTACTTCCGGTTAGCGGCCGCTCGTCTAATTCCGTAAGTGCATCAACTCGTTAAAGGCACTGAACGTTACGACAAAAGCGGAGAGACTGGTTTGTTGCTCTCACTAAGTGGATTTGCTGGACTGTTGTGACACGAATTCATTCACATATAATATAGAAGTAGTTGTGTTTGGCATCAATGTACGTCATTAATGGAAATACTGGCTACAAAAACAAATGCTATTTATTCCAAAGTATTTTTTTACGCACTCTCTTTGCGACTTACCTTCTCTCGATTTTCTACAGCTTTATGAACTGGATCTAATTAAAACTGAGCAATTAGATAGGGTATCAGTACAATGGATATTGAGAAGTAGTAGTAGGGTGAAGTAATAGGGTGTTAAACATAAAACCATGAATTACATACGCCAAACCACACAACATTATTATCTTTCAGCTCCAGGGATCAAGGCATTGCATCCTGTGTAATGTCAGTTGGGTCGGCGGCGTGTGGGGTGCGACAAGCTAGCAATGTCCTTTATTTCCTTTCGGTGGCGCTCGTGTCCCATTAATCTATTAAACCTGTCAGGACAATGTTTAGTACTGACTTGACGTTAGGCGAATGTTTCCCAAGCCTTTGCTAAGCCAAGGAACATATTTCACATTAGGAAAATCTCACGGTACAACACCAATTAAAAATGCCACAAAATGTAAATATAATTGAATAATCATGATGATGTTTCAATTTACTTACAAATTTACTGAATCAATATACAGTAGGCCTACTTGCAGGAATTGAAGAAGGGCACTCAGATCTGCGTAACTCATACTGTTTGGGTCAAATTTAACCCGTTTTGAGACTTGATAAGTACACTGGAGACTATGTGCGTCTTGTTTTCTTGGACCTGTCTGCAGTTTGATACGGTGGACCACAGTATTCTGTTGGCTCGTTTGCAGCACCAGGTGGGAATTAGTGGTAGCGCTCAAGTGGTTTAGAGTTTATTTGACAGGCAGGGCATTTTGTGTTAGGCATAGCCTTGGTTGTCTTACTCTGTCCTACTGTCGTATGGTGTTCCACAGGCTTCAATTCTGGGGCCCCTGCTGTTCTCATTATATTTACTTGCCCCAGGTTTCCATCTTAGTAATTTGTGTAAAGCTGTCACCATCCTTTTCTTTGTCAATGCAAGTTTAAAATATGTATAAAACATTTACTCACTTAACTTAAAACCAATTGTTTCAATCTAATATTGAAATGTCTGTTATAATGTTTCGTGCACTTGACACTAATAAATGTATTAAATACTCTTCTGCGAAGCACATTGTGTCTTCCACTCGCCAAGTGCAGTGAGTGTGAGCGTGGTGATGCCAGTTGCAGGTGACTGGTTTGAGGTCTGCAGCCCCGCTGATAACTAATCAGCCAACCTCCTCATTCATGTGTAAACAGCTCTGCTTCTCACCATGGAATAGCTACCAAACATTGCTGTACTGTGGTTACTGCAGTGTTGCTGTATTAAACGTCCTTCGCTTGACTATGTCTCACTTTGTTTTAAAAATGCTTGCGCGAGTGACATAAAACACATTACATCGGGTGTATTGGACATACTGACAGCCAGGAATTATGCTACTATACTTGATCACAAACACCGCCACGTCCATCCATCCATTTTCTATTCTGCATATCCTGTTTAGGGTCGAAGGAGTTGGACTTCCAATCTACAGTAGATGTAGACAACCAGCCATACATACACACATTAGCACTTAACTTGTTACTTATATATAGTGCTTGTATAGGTGATAGGTGGAGACTATCTTACTTCTCCGCGTTTATTGCGTCATATTTGTTAATGCCCTTGGTTCATTTTCTATCATGTCAACGATGTCCCTGTTTTTGCCCGCAAGTCAATTAATCAATCCAGACCTTAAACACGGTTGACTTTACTGCTCTCAATTGACATCTTTTTACATCGCGTCATCATCCGCGAAGGTTGAAAAATGTAACAAACCATTTTTGACAAACTAAGGACTAAAAAGTAATACGTGTTTTCAAATGTGGCGAGTGTCATCGGGGTGAAAAAAAAAATAAAGTACGGATACTTGAAAACTCTACTTTAGTACAGTAAGAAAGTATTTGCACTTTTCTACATTCTTTCCCACCACCGATGATAAATATATTGTTTAAGAGTTATCATTTCTTGCACACACAATAGATCAGTGCCTGCTAAAGTAATGTGCATTAAAGGTAATGAGCAGCCCTGTTATAACTGTGAAAGTGCAGTACTGTGTGTACACATGGATTGATTTCCACCTTTGTGTGCGATTGAATTTGCATGAACCACTATGCTAGCATTGAGCTGTCAAAACTCAGCCACACCATTCAATGCAACAGTTATACTCAAACCATCTCAGCAGAGTTTAATCAACTAAATGAATGAAGTGAGGAATTAAAATGATCACATAAACCTCATTGTCCAACAACATTAATTCACACATTTTATTCATTTGCCCTTTGTGTACATTTGGTAAATTATTGTTGAGAAAAAAAAAGTGGCACATTTCAAGGCAACAAATGAAAATTGCCTTTCCCGCATTTTACAACAAAGAAATAAGAGAAAGAAACTTAAAGATATAAGTAAAAACAACTCAGCAAATTGTCGTGCAGCAAACAACTTGCTTTTCTCGCGCTAACTAACATTGCTGCCGTAAATGTCAATCATTTATATTTCAAAGTTGCTCCAACTTAAAGGACTGTTTGAGCCTCCAAAAAGTTGTTTTTTACAGTGGAGTCCGTGACATCACATACAAGTAACTTCACACCGCGAATGAATGGAAAGACAGTTAAATCACGTTTGCTTATATTTACATCACGCGCCGCCTTCCCTCACCCTCGCCCTCATTCACACAAAAGCGGGCACCATGCCGGGGTTGCAGTGGTGTGGGTATGGTAAGGCAGCAGAGGCGTGCAGAGCCGACGGGCCTGGGAGGAGGTGGTGGGTGTGGCTGTAAGTCAGGAGAGTGGCGTGGCCGAGGGCGAAGGGCCCGCCGTTGTCCTCCGCGGAATGCGGCTGAGCGCCCTCTGCGAAGGTCTCCAACATGACTGCCTTCTTACTCTTCTTGTTCTTGTTGGACACTTTCCTGTTGCGAGTCTGAATGCCGTCTTTTTTCATGGCGAGGGGTCGGTTGACCTGCGAGGAGAACTGTATTTGTCAGTCGCTGAAAGTGAAAGAACACCATACCTGACAAAACATCTGAATCGCTCACATTGTGGAGTTTGAAGTAGAGTCCACAAGCGTTGCACACGGGCTCCCCATTTGCATTGCGTCTCCACAGTGTCGTTGTGCTCGTGTGACAGTTGGCACACTCTGTGCCTGCCCGCTTGCTGACGATCTGAAAAACAAAACAAAGAAGTGTTCTTTCTTTCATATTTTTGTACCCGAACGTAAAAGTGCCGCTGTTATACCAGTCTCTTCTTGGGTCGGATCAGAGGCCTGTTTTGACCATTCATCTTGTGGTAGAGTCCGCAGGCGTTACACAGGTAGTGGCCGGTACCGTCACGGCGCCACAGAGGGGTTGCTGTAGCTCCACAGTTGACACACTCTCTGGCCTCTGTTTAAACAAAGTCCTACTCTGAATGTGTGAAATCCAGTTACATTTTTTTTTCTTAGGTGTTGTATTATCTTGGAAACTTCTGGAAAGAGTCAGAATGACATTTAACACAGACGCTGTTGGAAAAAGGTTTACAAATACGGTCCAACGGGGGTGTCGAAAGTCCGACCCGAGGGCCATTTATAGCCCTTGACATGTTTTTGGATTGCCCGCTGCATGTCTTAATAACAAAGTTAAACATCAAAAGGTTACAGAAAAAAGTCAAAAATTGGAAGATAGTGCGCTTTTTTTTTTTAATTAAAAAAAAGTAACCAAATTAAATGTTATAAGATATCTTTTTTTTTTTTTTAAAGGGAAGTCAACCCCCCAAAATCTTGACAATAATATATTTTGTGTGCCTCCACGAGTCTAAATACTGCATTCTAATTAATATTGCATTTGTGGAATGTGAGTTAAGCAACAAAATCCACCGTTTTTGATCCATCTCAGTGGGCGGCCAAACATAGTGTTTATAGCAATTCAACTAAACGCTTTAAGTTGTGCTGTTGTGAAAATTGGCTTTCCCGCATTTCACACCCCAAATAAATTCTCAGCAAATTGGGTTGGAGCGAACAACTTGCTTGCTTTGTTGCACTAACTAACATTGCTGATGTAGATGTCAGTAATTTATATTTTAGAGCGGAAGTCAACACAAACATATTTTTTTCAAGACTATGTTCCCAGCAGGCCCACAGAGTTGAAACACGGCATTCTGATTAATTTTGCCTTTGTGGAATATAAATTAAGCAGCAAAATGCACTCGTTTTTAGCCATCTCTGGGGGCGGCCATTTTGTCTTCTGTCAACTGAAAACGACGTCACAACTGCTCACAACGACCAATCACGGCTGACCTGTTTTCTGAATCTGGGCCTTGATTGGTCGTTGTGAGTAGTTGTGATGTCATTTTCACTCGACAGAAGACAAAATGGCCGCCCCCTGAGATGGCTAAAAACGAGTGGATTAACACTTATTCCGCAATATTTATCAGAATGTCCTGTTTCAACTTAGTGGGCTTGCATAGAACATATTCTTGAACAAAAATATGTTGGTGTTGACTTCCCTCTTTACACTTTTCCCAACTTAAATGACTGTTGTAGGCCCCAAAAGTAGAAGTTTTTCTTTGCAGTTTACAAGAACTCCTGCCCTTTTGATATGTGAAATGTTGACATATTTGATTATTTTGTCAGTTTCTAAACCCTACATCTAATCATGCTGGATTGTGAATGACTTTGTTCTCACCTGGTGTGGATATTCTCATTTTGTTGCGCAGTTTCGGGGAGTACGCGGGGCTCATCCAGGCGCCGGGGCTGCTGTAGTAGTTGGCTGCGGCGTACTCCTGAGGGCCCGTCACGTACGGACTGTACGGGCTCAGCACGTGCGCGTGCGAGTGGGACGTCGGCGTGTACATGCTTCCGACCGCAGGGGTCAGATTTAGGAAACCGCCGCAGGACGCCGACCCTCCGAGCGGGCTCATGCGCTCAGCCTTGAGGGCCTCCTGAGGCTGAGGACTCTCCCTAAGCGGAGATGAGTATCCATCCCTGGAAGGGGTGAGAGAGGAGGAGACCCCCGTGTACAAAGAGGTGGGGA
Organism: Filicampus tigris; assembly: GCF_054856515.1. Lineage (NCBI taxonomy): Eukaryota > Metazoa > Chordata > Actinopteri > Syngnathiformes > Syngnathidae > Filicampus > Filicampus tigris. Next base: position 22,114,790 of record NC_141225.1, on the reverse strand, counting down.
ACGTGGTTTTGTTCAGAGGGCTGCTGCTCCAGGTGGTGTCTGGAGGATTGTAGGGTGAGCCCAGGGAGTGACCGGACGGCCCGTCCAGCAACTGGAGGTTGCTGAGGAGACTCGGTGAGGTGAACACCTGGCGGACTTTTGGACAGAGCAGAGGTCACGGAAAGCCGTTTGGGTCGTTTCAAAATTGGAGGACATTTTCTGTCCACCCCTTGTGAAATTGACAAAAAAATCCATCCGCGAAATACAGAAACCTGCGCTTGGAGTGTAAATTATACTGTAGCTGTCCCGAGATAATATGTAAATGTAGGTGAGGCAAATGTTTTACTTAAAAATGACTTAAAATTCCAAATATCTCTTGAGCACTCCCTAAAATGGGCTTTTTCTCATGTCTCTCCAGCTTGATGATACATTTACAACTGCAACAGATAAAAGTCATTTCCAATCATCTTTTGGGGTATGAACTTAATTGTCTTCCTTGGAATTGTTGAACATTTTGTTTTATCACAGGCATATTTGAAATACGGATAATTGCCCTCCAAAGTTGTGTCCCTCAACGAAAATGTTTCTGTTTGATTCTGTTATTATATCGATAACCTTTTTAGCAATCTCGAGGAAGAGGAAAAAAATGAGCTTCATGACTCAGCAAAGCCCAAGTCTGACCCAAGTCCTCTTTTCAATGGTTTTCAAATGCAACCTGTTATGCATAGTATCAGAACAAGACATAATAAAAATAATATATATATATATATATATATAGGTTTGTCCTTGACCAGTTTGCATAGCAGCTAAAACAGTTAGCATGACCGCTTCAGTAAAATCTCTAGCATTATTTGCAACCCTCTTACTTGTAATTAGAATCGTACAAAATTTGAAATAGCATTCAAAATTAACGTTTTTATTCATCTGCAGTATAAATGATTTATTCTGCAATACATTCTGAATATATGATTATATATTTATAATTTATATATAACCCTTTCATGCAAAGTGGTCACTACAGTGGACAGCTATTTAAAAGTTGCTTACGCCTATATTAATTAAACTAAAAAATATATTTATATTTTGAATAATAACATGAAATCATAATTAATGCATGAAAGGGTTAAACGTATTTTTTGAAATTTAGATTAATTAATATAGGCGAAAGCAACTTTTAAATAGCTGTCCACTGTAGTGACCACTCTGCATGAAAGGGTTAATATTTTGAATATATGTTTTTCAGGTGCCTGAATCGCTATCAGCGTTGCGCCAAACATAAATCTATTTGACAAATAAAATATCTCATGAAAAGTATATCATTAATGTTTGGGCTGGGTGAATTAAATTATATTATAGGCTATTACCTGTTTTTTTTTTTTTTTTAAATATATAAACAGCTTTTCAAAAATGCTGATGCCTCAAGTGTCCTCCAATTTTGCAACGAGATTTTTTTTATTTTTATCATATTGCGAAATGACTGAAAGTGCTTTTGGAAGGATTCATGGGTGCCCACTGACCCGAGCTGTTCCTGTAGGTGGATGCCGTTCGATTCTGACTCGGGCTGGAGAAGAAGGATGACAGGTTGGTGTAGTCTGTATCCTGGCTGGAGAAGAAGGCGTCTCCGTCTTCTCCTGGCGGCAGCAGACTGGACTCGGAGGAGAAGGCCGCCAGAGGATCTGAGCCCAGCAGCGATGAAGACACCCAGTGAGATGGCTCTGAAGACTCCTCCATCTTGCCTTTTTTTGTACCTACAGAAGGTGAGAATGTCAAAGTATGGTAGGTGGTGGGCTAAAACACAGCTATCATACTAAAGGCCTGGGGGCCAGATCTTGCCCACCGCATCATTTTATGAGGCCTGCTAAAGTAAGTGTCGACTTCACGTTTCCTGCTACATGGATTTGTTCTTTACGTTTTGGCAGAAAATTAACTGCTCTTTCTCTTCACTTATCGGAAAATATTACAGGCATTCCCCCCCCCCCCCCCCCACCACCACCAAATCGCTTCCTAACATTCATTTAACAATACTTGGATGGAAGTATTTGCTTGCCACAATTTTAGAATTTTACAAGACTTATTCAATTTGTTATTTTTCACAGTCTTGGACAGGTTAAGCAATCTTGGTTTTCTTGAAAGGTGCGATTTGAATTTACTATTATACTATTATTAGTATTGTAACAAAAAAAAAAAGAATGTTTACATGCTTTCTTCGAGCATTTAGATGGTTAACTTACACAAGTGTTACTGTATTAAACGTTTGTGTTTATAGATGCAAAATGCCGTCGTCAATAATCAGTTTTCAGCTAAAAACAAATCTTTTGTAAATGGCTTCTAAAGACGGAGGATTGGCTCCCTGAGCAAGATGAATAGGAAACAAATTGGCTGTCAGATTGTTAATGACAACTACAAAGCTTCAAGCACATATATTCTCGTCACAACACTTGAAATTGAAAATACGCTCATTTGTTTCAACCGTCTTGTTGATGGTGTAACGGTTCACCCGCTGCACGTAGTTCCCACTCGGTGACGAATGTGAATGCTAGCATGAATGATTGTCTTTCTCTATACGTGCCCTGTGATTGATTGGACACTAGCGTAGAGTGTACTCTGTCTTTGACCCAAAGTCCCTGCGACCCTGAATAAAATAAGCTGTATAAAAAGAATGGATGGATGGATAAGTTTAACCCTTTAATTTTCAAAGAAATATTTATCACTTAAAATGGACTCATCTAATCATGAAGCAGCAATCTCCCACAAAAATCGCCCAAAAAGTTATAGTAATGATTAATGGCAAACGTTTCATCAAATAGTGCCAAACACTATTAACCTGATTCATTATTATAATTAACCTGATTCACTATTATAATTAAATAATAGTAATTGTATAAAATATAAAGTAAGTAAAATACATTAGTTGTGTACTGTATGCCAATAAATGTCAACAGTTTAAATGTGGAATTTCTAGTATTTGGGAGTGTCGGTTGAGGGTTTAATTCGATTTTATTATAACACAACGGTAATTGTAGAACTCATTATAGCCTTTGCATTCAAGCATTATTCCATAAATGAACTTAGAAAATGACATGTTGGCACAGAACGTTCAGTTGATGACTAGCGAGATCACGAGACAGCTATGTCTGATGTATTGATACAATAAATATGTCAACAGGAAATGTGCCAACGCAATAAAAATCCTTCAAGTCATTCATTCAGAGCCGATCAAAAGACATTGTATTCAATAATAAAACCATTTGAACTGACAACAATTACTGTATACTAAACTTCAACTACACATGCGTCCATCGTAGAGGATTGAAATGAAAGGCTTAATTAACATTACATATAATAATCCAAACGATAAATAACATTCTGCAACTACTACAGTATGTAAAATGCATACTAAAGTAGAATATTCCGATAAGCATCAATAACAAAAATGAATATGAAACTGCTTCAAGCGACGCTTCAGATGCACTAACATATGTGGATCGGCATCCACTGCTGACAGTTGGGTTGTGTGTGAGTTGTGTGACTTACCTTATGAGATGTAACTGTTAAGGGAGTTGAAAGTCACACTGGGTTCAAATGTTCAGGACAAAGTGTGTTCTTCCAGGTCGAGGGTGCCTCAACTTGACTGACCTTGACTAGAAAAAAAAACAAAAAACTCCTCCGAACTGCAGTAACGTTTAGGGCCCACAGTGTGTGTGGGAGGGATTGGGGGCAACTTTCAGAGAGACACACCTCCCCCCCCAAAAAAAGGATACAGATGACAAAAAAAGTACTATAGGCCTAATGTCTGCAACCAATACCTTAAAATGGGATTCGAAATAATCTCCAAATATATGAATGCAGAATTATCAACGATTCATCTTTCAGGGTTCCATAAGTGCAATGATTAATAAATCAAATTGAAACATGTACAGTATACTGAGGAACACTCAAAACAAACATCAGATCCAAACTTTTTAATCAATCGATTCAACGAGGGATGCAAACAGATTAGTTTGCAATATAAGTTTAAAATACTACTGGGATGTCTCACCCGAAATGCTCACAGTGAGTTTGACTGACGGGTGAAGAAAACAAATATTCTAAGTTAGGCGACAAAGAATGATTTTTCTGACATGGCGATGCAAAGCGCTGCAGTGACGGCGAGAGATGCGGTCTGATACGACGCGGCCTGGATATGCACAAGTCCATCCACACTGTGGCGGCCATTTGATAGTCAAAGCAGTGCCGCCACTCTCTTCTCTTTGTTCATTTACAGTTTTCAGGGAAATGAGGGGAGAAGAAGACGCACTGGGCATTTGTGCAAATTGTGGCAATTAAACCGCACTGTTAAGTTACGAGGCTGCATGGCGGACGAGAGAAACTACCAACCATGCGCATGTAGAAAAATATGACGTACAATTGTGACCCTCAGCCAAATTTCCGCCGCTGAATGTTTGTCCCGACAGATGTGAAAAGACAAAAGATGAGTCAAACATGGACTTCACAGCACCCCAGAAAAGTTAAATAAATAAATAAATAGATAAATCAGAAGTTAGTGGCAATGCCGAGTGGAGTGAAGCGGTCCACAATGTATCCCACATTGTTGAACGTGTACCCCAAAAATGAGGCATCATCTCGGCCACACTTAGTTTTAATCTAATTCTGTGTTATGGCAACCTAATTCCTCAAAAACTACAGTTTGGATAAACTTGCACTGAAAAAGAAAATGAAATGAATCCATTTTTCTGAGGTATGCTCCTCTGGCATACGGCAACTGACAGACATTTTGTGTTCCGGACAAGTTACTTTGTAACGTTCCTTTCACTTGAGGCGAGAGATAATCGATCAATTCCTCCATTGACAAGATGTCTTTTTTTTTGTTTTTTTTGTTGCTAATTTCCCGGTTAGAAACAAAACAATAACTTACATTTTGCTTGAACTGCTCTAATTTAGTACGTTTTTATCCCCCCAAAATTAGCATATTCATGCATTTTCCAAAGCCTCGACGTGTTCCAAGGTGTTACATGGCATTAATATCTCACACGGTTGGTTGGTTAGAGCGATTTGTTCACACGTTGCAGACAAACGCAACCAATTTGGCTAAATATGTTTGCATAACAACTTAGCATAGCTTAACTTAGCATGTTAGCATTGTAGCAATTCTCAGTTGAAATAGCACACAACCACAACATGGGCAACATGTAAACCTCCACTCCTTATCTGTGTGCCTCAGCACTTTCTCCGCTCATTTGCTGTTTTGCCAAAAGTCATTATAACACGTTAGCCTAACGTGTTAGGGTTGAAGCTATTCCCTTTCACAAGAGTCCCCGTCCAACAAGGCTCCAAATTAAATCTTTATCCATCTGACTTGGTGTTTTGTGTTATCTTGCTACATGTTAGCATACCAACTGTTAGCATTTTAGTTTAGGCCAAACGATAAAATAGTTCCACAAGGCAAGCCCAACTCGCAATACATCCTTCACAAATGTGGCTTTCCAACCTTTTGAAATATGTAAATTGTTGTTATTATTAGATTAGATGGTCTGAAGAACGTTGTACACATCGACTAGTTGTAGTCAATGTTCAAACGCAATAGTTGTATCAGATATTTTTTGTTTACATTATATTATACAAACATATACAAATAAAAATATATAAACATAATAAAATAAAAAACGTTTAAACATTAAACAAAAAAAATATTTTTAATAAAGATCGATTTTTTCATTGAGTTATTCATTTTTATGTTAAGTTTATTATTATGGTTGGTTAAAAACTGTTACACTGAGCACTTGCCTGCCCATACAAATATGATGAAGCTCAGGTTTGATTTGCACGACAAGTGGGGTATTAACTAAACAATGTTCGTTAATTATGGTTTGCAGTGCAGTAGAACTACACCGCATGCACTCATATTTTGGTTACTTCATTCTATTTGAGCTCATCAGTACTCCACCACTGTAAACAACCGCTGCAATTGTCAAACGATACCAAAAGTGAGCATTGTTATTCATCGGCTCATTTGCATCTCCCTCTATGATACAGCTCGTGTCTTGCAGAGAGACGCTGCAGCTTACCTTGACCTAATTACAAAAACATTAGCAGCAAGAATCATAAAGTCAATATGATTCGATATGCTGATGCATGTAACCCTTAATGACTGCACTTTCATTTTAGTGATGATGGTGTTCATATGTATTCGTACAAGAATGAAGTGGTGAGCATGTGTGAGCGAGATGAGCCCAACTGGGCAGGGATGTGGCTTGTACCGCCATGCGAGTAGGCTGCTCCGCTTAGATAAGTGCTTATCAAGATGAAAGGAGGAGGCCAGGAATTCAACGCTGTCATACACCCAGACACACACACGCCCCCCCCCCCCCCACACACACACACAAGACAGTAACGTCCACAGATACAGCGCATGCAATTACTGTATACGTACAGCACTCGCTCATTCAACAGTGACATGCTTTGAGCTGACACAGTATCATCTCATTTGGACGCTATTTGTACATTTTTGCACTAGCTCATTTGCTGTGGTGTCTCACAAGTAAATTTGGAGGACTGACGAACAATTCCCAGGAAATCAACTTGTGTGTAGGCAGTGCTCTTATCTCTGCCACACAGGGCCTACTGGGACAGTGTACTGACACACACACAAACACACAAACTCGACTTTTACTTTGGCCACTCCTGTTTCTTGGGGTCTTTACGTTGACTATTTGTCCTTTCAAAAGGAGAGTAAACCTGCTTTCCCAAAATCTTGAGCCAAGCATTTTCATGAACACTTCTAGTCTTCTGGAACATGGACCCCATTCTTGGCTTGCATCTAATATTGGCCCTCTGTTGCACTAACCTTGACCCATAGATTGTTTGTCTTTCAGGACTTGACATAATATAGTACACTCTTTGGCTCTCGTTAACTTTACCTTAGCCTTGGTCGTGCTCCAGACTCAGACTGGACCTAAGTCACCCTTAACTTTATCATACATCGGTCCCAATTTGATGCAGATTACAAAAGCTCATTTTTACACTACTTTCACCATCCATACATTTTCTGCACCACTAATCCTCACCAGGGTCGCACATTTGTATACATTTCATTTCATTTCATATACTTTGTCCCCAAAGGGTAATTTGATATGGACACTCAACTGGTCCTGCAGTATGTATTTAATATTTGTCCAAAGACACGGACACCAGCCAAAAATATGTATTTTTTAGTAAGTTCTTTTTCAATTGGTCATGTGACGTTCCGCACAGTGCATAGTCCGTGGCTAACCTTTTAAGAAATCCCTTAATGTTTGTGACATTTCAACCGAAATTTTGTCCACTCTGTCATAGTGAAATATGACATATGTTTAATTTCTTAAACTATAGTGCACATTCAGCTTGACATTTGAATGCCATTACTCAGTGAAGGTCCAACAAATGCTCATAAAATAGTTGGCTAACATTTGCTAAAAAAAAAAAAAAAAAAAAAAAGGTCCACCCTGTCAACAAGCTCACGTGCTCATGTTTTGGCGCTTGCACGTGCCTTCTCCACTTTCAACGAAATAAATTTTAAAAAACGTGAATTCAATGTGAACGGCTGTTTAAAAAAAAAAAAAAAGTCACCCAGATTGGTGCAGTTATGTTACATCTGCGGATGGGTGGGAGGGGAAAATAAGAACTCAGGCCTGTCTGTTTACCATGTTTATTTTTTTGATGATAAAAGATACATTACTCCCTACAGTACAAAAAAAACACACATTTGAAAATACAGGACATTTCCAGGTAACTTGTGACCGGCCGAGAGAGAAACTCGCAACGACTGCCAGTGCTGAGAGCACCACTCGTGGAGGGAAAAGTTCACACACATCTCGACACTGCTGATGGTGACCTATCTAACAAGGGTGCAAAAAGAGTGACCCTGCAAAGGTACTGAGGAACGAAAGGACACACTTGTATACCACGTGAAGAGAGGAACAAACTTATTAAATTTTTTTTTTTGTTTTGTTTTTCCTTGTAGAACCTTCAGCGTATGATCTAACTTAAGGCATCACTACCAAAATACACTGCTTTTGCATGCATGTCTAGTTTTGTTCAACGGACACACTGACACGCACAAAAAAAAAAAAAAAAGAATGCATATGAAGAGAAAGTTCAGCCAGAGAAAGAAACCGAGCAAATCCACAAACTGTAGATTAGATGCGAGCCGAGCGAAAAAGGTGACACATGGCCAGTATCATCACAAGAGATGGATGGATGGCCTTGCTAAAACAAACACGTGCAGTGGGACGACACATCCCAGTACAAGTTGGCGCTGTATTGTACTGTCATGGCATTCTGACTCCCACACGGAGAATCGGCTGGACACAAGCAAATTGAAAACAATCAGGGAGACTATAGATATCTTTGTATATAGAATTTTTTTTCTTTCATAGTAAATACACAAAAAGGCAATGAAGAGATGACCAATATGTAAAAAGTTTGTCACAGGTAATTATATAAAAGGCCAACGTGATTTTTTTTTTGTTTTTGTTTTTGTGTTTATTCTTGCTCTATGAACGAACTAATTTACAAGTGAGTACACTCTGGCTATGTAAGCTCGCCTTGTTCAAGACAACCTCATTCAAAGTCATACAGGTTTGCACCTTGCAGTTGACCGGCCGGCACGTCATCTGCAGCTTGAAATACAGAGTCGTGGAAGGGAAAAACAAAATTAAAATTTATTAAATGGATTCACATACATCAATAGGATCGGGGAATATGCCTACTAATATAATTTGACATTCTACAAAAAAAAAAAAAAAAAGAATGAAGAGGTGAGATACCACATTCATGAGCATAAAAAGCATAGGACAACTGAGTGTGATGTTAAGGGGGTGGGTATGAATCCTGTCAAACTCCATGTTTGGCAAACAAAGCAAAACAAGCGTTGAGAAAGTCGTAGTAAACAAAAGTAAAATCTCTCCCTGGGTCCACTGAAAGTTCCCTTCAGTCCTATAACCTCTGCAGTTCTACTTGGAACAAATACGTACAAAAGTCTCGCTCTTTCCTTCCCATCTGTCAACGACATGCAACCAACTGAATGACAACTTTTAAAAATATAGTGGCAACTTCAACATGGCCACCCATCTGCCCACAAACAAACTATTGGGGGAAGGGATGAACAATAGATAAAAAAAAAAAAAAAAAAGTTTTTTTTAAAATGCACACAACATACACACAGGAAGGGGGGAAAAAGCTTTTTTAAAAAAAAAAATACAAAAATAAACTACACAAAAGATCTGCACCATTGCTTGCTAATTTTTCGGGAAGATTTTGCAATTGTGTGTGTGCGTGTGTGTGTGTGCGCTGCAAGTCTCAGTCGAAGCAAAGTTCAAGGTCGATTCTCTACAAATTGTCTTTTTGTTTGTTTTTGACCACATCCGGATGCCACCAGTCCTCATCTTGGGGTGAAAAGCACAGTGATGACGTTACCAGGAGTCCCGTAGCATCACAACTGTACGGACTTGCGTCTCGATGAAGCAATTTAGAGCAAACAAGAAAGGAAAAAAATAATGTCCTCTCATTAAGGACAAGTGCTTTATTTGATTCCATACCGATTTTTCCTGTCATCTAATCTCATGCCTCCACAACCTTGCTCCATCACTGTACATTTTTTTAATGTAGTCTTTCTCTACATCCCCCGGGATTCACAAAAAGACAAAAAGAAAAAAAGAAAGGAGAAAAAAAAAAAAAAGAAAAAAAAAAGGTAACATAGCGCTCAGTCTGGCTCCCAGTTGTGAAGATGTAAATGCTTCTCTATACTGCTAAACTACGGAAACAAGCCCCAAAAAAAGCAAAAGTTAAAATGGCGGAAGGGGATTCGACTGAAAAAGATAATGTGCTTCTAAGTTTATGTCGCTCTACAAATATCACGGCCAACGGAACATGGACGAAAGAGGGTTTTATCTACAGAAACATCTCTCGGATCGACTTTCATCTCTGCTTCATTCGGGTGTTCGGCCTCCATTGGCGTCTGGTGTGAGACTTGAGGATGCGATTAGGATGACATTGAGGATGAAGAGGTCTTCCTGATAAAAAGGACAGCAAGTAGGAAAAGGACAAAGGGGGGAGGGATTTCTGGCCAACCTCACTGGTCCGTCCTTGCTTTCTTTGGACCAGTTGTCTTACTGGAGGAGCACACAAAAGCACAACCCGTTTCGTCATTGTCAAGTCTCGCTTGCACCACAGAAGCTAAACATCAAGTACTTACGTATCAGGAGAGGTGCCTGGTCTTTTGGCTGCCGGTTTTGCGGAGGCGCCATCTTTGCCAGATTCTACAAAGCAGAATGTGGGTTAATACATCATCTGGTTGCCTAACATGGACGCCCCGGTTCGTGAATCGCGGCGCTCACCCTGCAGCCATCGAACTTGAGTTGCGGGACCATAGCCCTTCTCGTTTCGGGCGGCGATGCGGAAGATGATGGCCGGCTTGGTGGTGTAGTCGATGTGGGCGTTGGAGAGGCTGGAAGACTGCACCAGGCAAGAAGGGTTGGGTCCACAGTACACGCGCATGAATGCTAACTGGGCCGGGGTGGAGGCCTTGGCCTCAGCCGTCTGGTTGCTCTGGATGGCCAGGTACACCGAGTACTCGATGATCTTCCCTGACGTCACAGAAGGGGGCTCCCAGGTCAGGTGAGCGCCATCGGGGCTCTGCGAGACACAACAACCAGGTGCACCGTTATACTCGGGATTCCCAGGAAGTTGTCCCAAATCCATGGGAAGTTGAGATGGGGAACTTTGGCAAGGTATCATAAATTCCGAGTGTATTCCCCAGACACGCCAAGCCATATCATGGCCTCTATGGAGCATTCTAGCTAGCTTGTCAGGAAAACGTGCATCTCAGCCAAAACACTGAAAACAAACAGCACCAGTAAGACAACACCGTTTTCTTTCTATTTCTATATTCTTATTTCAAGTTCTTTCTTTGAATAGTTTCAAGTGACAACATATTGATTTGCTCAATACGGTGTCAGGGCATTAAATTGCTAAATATACAACAGTGAAGTGAAACTGTTAAGACAAGGCAACTAAATACGGCCTAACTGGAACACTTAGCATGTCTGAATCCTGTTTATTCCCATAAACTCCTATGATAAGTTTCCAACTTTGGAAATTCCATGAATAGCGGAACCCTCGTTACGGGTTGAGCCAAAACCTCAACGGACTCATCTTTACCTTGCTGATTTTGATGGCACACGGTGCGCCGGGGAATCCAGGCAGGCAAGTCTTAAAAGCGGATATCTCTGAGAAGGCTCCACGGCCACAAGCGTTGATGCCAGCTACACGGAACTTGTACGCTGTCCCGGGCTGAAGCTCCATTTTCTTCATCTGGCCGTAGTCTGGAATGACTCCAGAATCGTCCTAGTGGTTACAAGACAAAGAGATATGAAAAGTACTTCAGAAGACAGTGACGCATAAAAAGCAGGCCTCGGGGGATACGCACATCTCCTTGAGAATCATCTGCTGGCACGTAGAAGTGAGTGACAACCATATTTGTCACTTTGACAATTCCAACATCAAACCATTGGTTCTCTTTCTTTACAGCAGGCTTCACGGGCGCTGGCTGAGGGGCTTGCTTCTGTGCACAAACAGAGTGAAACATGTTCAGTCAATGCAGACTCCCCCAGAGTCCACCCACCGCCCCCCCAAGAAAAGTCAGCCAAAGGCTCACCTCTCCCTCAATGCCGTTGGCTACTTCAGCTAGTGCAGCTGCTGCTTGAAGCTTGGCTGGACTGGCCACCGACACAACCGGTGCAAAGGTACTCGAAGGGGCAAGTGCTGTGGATAAAAAGTAGCGACACAGGAAACGTGAATCCGGCTGTTTCACAAAACATCCAGCGGGGATTTCAAACAAAACAAAACAAAAAGTGCTACTACATCTTAAGCTGAGCATGCAAATGAACAAGGCTGAACTGAGTCAAGCGTGGACGGCCTCTGTCAGTGAGATGTAAAAATTAAAAAAATAAAAGTGTAGTCAATGACGGTGTTATGAGGCCAACGGACCACACTCCTTTATTCTCACCCGTTTCCTGTCTCTCAAAGAGAGAAAATGGGTGAGAAAAAAGAAATAATAGTATTTGTATTTATATAATATAGCTAGAGCAGTCCTATTTCATTGACAACTATGGAATGTAAATTAGTGGCTCCAAATATATGACATCTCAAAACATTTCCTGATAAGTACACCAGGGGGAGGAGTTTTTCCATTGCAGCAACTTGCCAGGTGTGCGAGATTGTATTGTACAAGATCATCCAGTTCGGTCGCGTGGCGGCGGGCCTTACTCTCAGCAGTGGTGCGTGGCAGTAGGGCCGCCACTGCACTTGTTACCGCAGCAGCCATCTCGCTGTGTCCGTTGCTCTCCACCGATGGGTCGTTGAGGCTGTCCGCAGGGGCGAGACCCTCGGTGGGCATGCTTGTGTCTACGGCGGCCTGCTGGGCAGCAGCCTGGGCCTCCTGGAGCTGCTGCTGCTGCTGGACCAGCGCCGCAAGCTCCTGCTGTGTCAGCATGATGGGGATGCTCGTGGTTTGCTGGCCCTCTCCGGCTGCATCGCCTTCATCTGCACAAAAACAATTTGTGTCGGCAGCTTTAGACACTGACAGCACAAAAAAAAAAAAAAAGTGTGGCTGGTCTGATGAAAGCAAACTCACTCATGACAGCTTGCTGGGCAGCCTGGAGGACGGCTTGTATGGCCAGGGCTTGAGCTTCCTCAGTAGCTGCTGCCTGAGCAGCGGCCTCTGCTGCAGCCGTGACGGCGAGCTCCTCGTCTGATAGCCCCGTCACCATCAGAGTGGCCCCCTGGGCCTCGGACATCAATTCAGACGGCAGGTTCAAGGCTGTGGCTGTGGCTACTGCTGCTGCTGCTGCTGCTGCGTCTCCCTGACAAAAAACATGACAGCGACCGTAAAATGTCAAAAAAAAAGTCAGCCATTTTCATTTAGCTGGTTATTGGTATGAACAGTAATGGGAAGTGTTTGAAAAGTACTGTTTTCCATTCTAATGTGGGCCAAACAGTCCACCAAGCATGTCTACAAAAAGAAGCTGCAGCGTTTGTTTTGTTTGCTGCGCGAGAAGGGTTGAGGCAGGACAACTTGTGGCTTCTTCACCATGACAAAACGCCTGTGTACAAAGCCAGGAGCATCTGACAGTGCCTGGCCATGAAGAACATTGCCTCGCGGGTACGCCCTCCCTAAATCATGCAATCTGGTTCTATGTGACCCCCCCCCCCCCCAACACCCAAGCGCAAGGGGGTATTCAAGGGCACCCGTTTCGAATGTTTTTATTGCTTCCACAAGTCGGAATATGGAGTTGTGCGCTTTCAGTGTATTACCACAACATTCCAGATGGCACTCGGGGGGTCTACTGGCAGAGATGCATCATAATTGCTGAAAAGAGAGGCAGATGAGGTCCCCAACTGATTCCAGTTTATAGTTGTCATTCCCACATAGCAGCGAGAAGATCTTGTAAGCCTCCGAGTACACTATCATTGTGTCCCTTTTGTAGGCGATGCTGCTCCGTGTGTGTTAAAGTAGCAGATGTTTGAAGGTTTAAAATTCCACCAGCGGACATTCCACAGATGGCATAACATGGTTTGGTTGAACATGTTGGTGTTTCAGTGTAAAATGTTTACATCTCTTCTGTTTGATGTTTTAGTTTCACAGTTAACTACAACTGGGAGTGTAAGGCAAGCCTGCTTTGCCTCCTCGTTGGGAAAACAGTTCAGAGGCGTGTAGCGATAAAAACTTTTTATATGGTTTCTATATGGCAAATTTTCACCTATTGTGGGTGGCTCTGGAACATCCATTGTGATTAACAGGTTTACTAGACATCAGGTGGCTGTGCTCTCACAGTCACACACACATAAAAAAAAGGCATCTCCGATTGAACTTCAGCACGGCACAAGCGTAGTGACACGATTTACTTACTTCGGCCTGCGTTTCCATAGGAGTGGCTTCCTCCTCTGCAGGTGCAGCTTCCGCTGATGCAGTCGCTTCAGTCTGCATGGGTTCTTCCGTGGAGCTGGCTTCAGTGCTCACCCCTTCTGTGATTGATGAGATCGACTGGACGAAAACACAAAAATGCTCAAATGGCAAAAATCGAAAATCGACTTAAGCTGTTGACAAAAGTCAGGCTGAGATGGTTTCACTCTCTGTCATAAACAGAAGGGCAAGTATTCTTACAGGTACGGACGGCCCGGGGGCAGGCGTGGACTGAGTGACAGTAGTGATGGCCCTGCCCTGGGTGGTGGTAACAGGTGCTGCAGTGGAAGAGGCTTCTTCAGTGCTGCCGGTGCCTTCGGTTACATCTTCAGTCTGCTGGGCTGCTGAGTGATAGCCACAGACATGAGTTATATGTGCACTCGAAGTATTTTCACTTCTCCAATTGACTGAAAAGTGATTCAATGCATTCATCCGCGTTGTAATCACATGTGGCGGAAAAACTGTCGTTAGCGTCGGCAGTTTGAGTATACCTGCGCCTTCTCCCGTCTCAAGATTGCTGGTGGAAGTGGTGGCTGTGTTGGTGGTCCCAGTCTCATGTGTTTCGCAAGGTGGGTTGGAGCAAACTCTTTGAACGGCACCGGTTGCTGAGCTGGTCTGGTCTTCTCCCATGTTGGAGGTGGCTGTCGATGGCGTGTTAGTTGTCCCGGTCTCGTGGGTTTCACAAGGCGGGTTGGAGCAAACCCTCTGCACGGTGCCAGTCTGGCCTTCACTCATGTTGGAGGACGCCTGGGTGGATGTGTTGGTGGTACCGGTCACGTGAGTCTCACAGGGAGGATTGGAGCACACCTGCTGGATTCCTCCCATGCTAGCTGACGCTGTGGTTGCCGTGTTGGTGGTCCCCGTTTCATGGGTCTCACACGGCGGGTTGGAGCACACAAGAAGAGCAGGCATACTTGAGGACGCCGTCGTAGCTGTGTTGGTAGTTCCTGTTTCGTGGGTCTCGCAAGGAGGATTCGAGCAGACCTGTCCTGCTCCAATTTTAGCGGAGGAGGTGGTGGCCGTGGTGGTGGTTCCGGTTTCGTGCGTTTCACAGGGTGGATTGGAGCAAACTTGCCCTGCGCCCATGGTGGCAGACGATGTTGTGGCTGTGTTAGTAGTTCCTGTCTCATGCGTCTCACATGGCGGGTTAGAGCAGACCAATGTTACGGTCCCAGACCCATCGCCAGCAGCTCCAGCCTCAGAGGAGCTGGGCTGCTCAGAGGTGGGTGAAGCCAGGATCGACACTGGTAGATCCTGCACTGGTTGGGCTTCTACACCACTGGGAGTTGTGATCAGAGTGACCTGGGTGGGCTGGTTCTGGGATGAAAAAAAAAAAAAAAGAAATCACTTTTCTAAGTGTGTTTTTAAATGGCAGCTCATTTGTACTTTCACAGATGAAAGGTTGAGATAACTGTAGCCAAAGTGTATTGTACAACATCTGTACTGATGTCGCATTGTCATAGCTAAAAACAAGAAGTAGTATTTCACCTGCACTGTGATGGTGGACGAGGGCAGTGTGTTTGCAGACGTTAGGGTGGTCTGGGCCGCAGACACAGTTATCGCAGGCGAACTGATGACCTGGCTCGACAGGGTAGCAATGGTCCCCAATGTGGTGATGGGAGTAACCAGAGATGCGTTCGCAGTGTCCACGGTGCCACCTGCCAGGCTTGTGGAGACTGTACCAGTCACTGTTCCGAGAGAGGTGACGCCTGAAAAAGGGGACAACAAAAGAATAAAATGTAGTTGTGACGACAAGGCTATACCCCCCCAAAATTTATGACTACTTCGGTCATTTTCATACCAGTTGTTCCCTTGACGACTAGGGTTGTGACAGTGGGTTTAACGGCAGATACTGTCACTGGCGTAACGAGTCGAACACCGCCAACTGTGCTCATCGGTACAGTGCGCAAAATAGTCCCTGGTTGCCCTGGAGCGCCCTTCAAAACAACCTACAGACAGAAGATTCGCGGTGAGTCATATTGTACATAAACAGCAAAACAAAAACACAGCAAATGTTTTTGTCACGGGAACGCGTGTACCTGTGTCAATCCTTGTTGGCCAGCTGCCGTTCCTAGCTTGGGCACCGCAGTGATAATTTTGCCAGGTGTTCCAGTGGTCATCACCTTAGTTGTAAGGATTGTAATGGGTGTTTTCATTCCAGTACTGCTTGTTACACCTACAGGACCAACAGCCATGCATTACATCAAGTTCTAAAACTTATGTTGGTATTTGCTCAATTTCAATACAGTAACTTCACAGGTGTGAATATTTTTGCAAGACTTTGCCAGTCAATATGCATCTACAATCGTAACTGTCTTTGTAGCATGCAAGGAACTGGATAAGGGGGGGGAGCCTGGTACCCACGCAGAAACTTATTTGATTGAGCTGTTCATTCATTTTTCAGATGAGATGAGACATTTTTCAGAAGTGTTCTGCGCTTAATTATAAATGTTTGAGTGTTGGCAATACTGACTGCAAATAAGTCAAGGACTTCACACCTGTTGCTCCAGGTTGGGTCATAATGGCCGACATTGGGATGGTTTTAATAATAGTAGGGCCCTGCTTAGCGGCATTTGAGGAGACGCCACTGATGTTAAGAATCGTAGGCTTGTTTCCGCCACCTCCGGCCTGGGAGGTGGTGATGATCGTTGCAGGCTTTCCATCCGCAGAGGTCACCAGCTTCAGAATGGTGCCGGCTGGAAGGGGACCTTTTGTCTGGGGGGGCGACAGGGAAAATGTGACGCAAACAATCTGGAGATACATCTAGTGCCTGCACGAGGGGCTCTTAACATGACATATAATTCTACCTGAATTATTTGGGTGAGCGGGTTAGTGGAAGCCTGGCCAGTGACAGCTGATGTCTGCACTGGTTTGGTTTGAACCACAGACATCATCTTGCCAAGGTTGGAGATCTGCCGGCATAGGAGAGGGACTGACATCATTCAAGCTTGACTGACTGATTGTCATGATGTTCCAAACGTATTTTGTCAAGAGATGTGCATCTGTGAAGTTACTTCCTTAAAACTAAGAGTGGAAATGCAAGTACGTTTTTATCTTTGTGGGTCCAAACATTATTCACTTATTGAAAAATGATTACCCAATACCCATTCCCAGTTGTGAAGAATCCGATTTTCTCACCAGAGTGCCACCACTGCCCATGGTGAGGGGACTCTTGACCAAGGCGATGGTCTTGGTAACTCCTCCCATCACAGTGGTTACCACCTGGGCCTGCTGAGCCACAGTGACCGCACCAGACTTGTGCACAGTGATGATGGGCCTGGTGGTAGTGGTTGGGGAGGATGTACCTGCTGTGCCCACCTGAGCTGCAGCAGTCTTCAGCATGCGTGTGGCAGGGTTGCTGACCTGTATGTACATAGGTTATTTGAACACCTTGCTCAAGACTGCTAGACATACTTTTAGAAAGAAAAGAAAAAAAAAATCTCCTCTCAACACGTACCATGACTGGTGAAGCAACTTTCACTGTGGTTGTGCCAGGGGAAACAGCGACCGTTTTGAGAATTGTGGCACCTGCAGGAACGTTGAGCACCGTTCCAGCAGAGGCCGGCGGAATCTTCTGTGTTGCTGCAGCTGCAGCAGCTAATGCTGCCATGCCACTCATCTGAGGGCTACTTCCAATTGGCTGAAATGAGAGGAAGTTGGAGATAATTGCTCATTGGACCATATGACTGTCATAAAATCATCTCATCTGCATATCTGGTCATACCGAGCCTTGGGTGGCCTGGGCAGGCACAACCATTCTGACTCCTGGAGGAAGAGAGGTCACAGTGACAGGAGATTTCCCAGGCTGGCTTGGGCGGACTGTGACAACAGATGCACCTGTAGCAGATTGCTGAGCAGCAACCTTCAACACGGCTGTAAAAAAACAACAATAAAAATTGGTAAAGATGCAGTAAGCCTTTTTGTACTAAACACTAATTGAGCTTCTTCCTTTGGGAGCAAAAAGGAGGAAGCATCAGTCATACCAGCTTGCGGCAGGGTCTGTGGGGAGGGTGCGGCAGCAGCCGGAGCGGGGCTCTTAGGAGAGTTCACGGGTTGCGAGGGGATTGAACTCATAGCTGGCGAGGCTGCAGCTGGTGTTGAGGGGATGTCGTATTTTTGCAGCTGCAACAAGTATGTGTCTGCAGTGGAAACTGCACCCCAGCTCACTTCAAGGGAGTTTGTATTGGCACGAACCAACTGCACCCGAGCAGGGGCATGCGGTCGCTCTGGTGGTGTGACGAAAAAAAACACAAAAAACACAACAATGCTTTGAATGATGATGAAATAAAATAAAACAAACAATGAAAATACAACATACCGGTTTCCAGGTACCAGAGGTCTTTACAACAGACTTGGTTGTTCCATGCTTTACGGTATCCATCACGGCCACTCCAAACGTACAGTCTCGAATTGATAGCCACAGCACAGTGGCCAGCACGGGCCCTGGGAATGTTGTCTTCAAGGGTGTCCATCAACACCGTCTCCCAGCACATGTTGTCTGTTGAGTACATTAAAACCAATCAACAATCTTGCATCCTATTCACTTACACTTTTTTTTTTTTTAAAGAAATTATAAATGCAGTCAGCCCCACCGAGATTTAAGCAGGCCAGGGTGTTGGTGCACTTCCACTCTTTCTCATGTGTGGCCACTTTAACATCATCCATTACTAAAGGAACCCATCCGCCAAACACATACATCCTGCACAGTAAACACAATGGCAATGAGACGTTTGACCACATGGCACGTTAGGCTGGCAACTCGAAAATAAAGACAGAAACCAAAGAGCGTGTCGTAGGAAGGAGCAGTAATCGTCTCACTTATTTGTGATGGTAGTGGCAGAGTGTAGACTCCTCGGAAGTGGTGCCGTGCCGCTCACTGACGGTTTGTTCCATGTTAAGGTATCTGGAGTTAATGGCAGTTTATGGAGTTAAAGTCATTTAGTATAACAGTCCCAACATAAAACAATTACTATCCATTAAAGGGCTGTCATCTAGCATGTTTAAATTAATTGAACAAGTTATAAACCCACCAATATCAAGAGTCCAAAGATCTCCAAGACGACATCCACTCATCCCCCCATAGATTATCAGCCGAGATTTTCTACTCGTCTTTTCGGTGTAAACCACTGCAGTGTGGCTCTCACGAGGAGGAGGCAGGACTCCATATGTGATTGGAATATCCCATGCGACAACGCTGGACCCGGCACGAAGCTCGAGTATGTACAAATCATTCAGGTATCTGAGATAAAATGACCCCCCTCATTAGTCACGTCATTTTGCATACAAACACATAATGTCAAACATTGCAGACACTACCTGGGAATGTTGTTTTTTGGGTCCTCGCTGTCATTGGCAAGTCCGCCAAACAAGTAACATTTGTTTCCCACCAGTGAAAAACTGTGACCGAGACGTGGACAGGGAGGGGGGCCATTTTTGGGATTTTTTGCTTTTAACTTTTTCCATTCCCATCTGCTGGCCTAAAACAGATGACAATATCAGAATAATATTAGAGGCAAAAAGTTGATTTCAACTCCATTTCCAGTCTCCTAAATATTTTGAGCGATAGTATGAGATTAGTAAATAACTTAATTCACAATCAGAACGACAGACATTTAACAACTTATCAAATCAAGCGATGCTTTCAGCAGGAAAAAAACAGACCATTAAGTTGATTAGGTACTGACCAATGAAAGCTGTTTTGTTTCTTTATAATAATAAAAAAAAACTCTTACACCAAGGTAGTAACTAAGGGGGATAAAAAGAAGTTAAAAAGGAAACAGGGAGCTAGAAGGACAGATGTCATTGTGTATTTGAATTTATCAAAACAGAAAACATGCATGAAAAAAAAAGTTGTGAAAAATGTTGTTGTTTTTTTTAAATGGGCACACTGAAGAGAAAACCTACCTGTAGTTCATAGAGATCATTGCTGTACTTTCCATATTCCACCATACCTCCGAATACCAGCAATCTTGTGCCATCACAGACAAAACCATAAGCAGCACAACCGGGTGGAATGTCACCACGGACAGCAGGGATAAACCACTGGTTTGTTGCTAGGAATTAATCACATACCACATTACAGTTGAATATTATATTACAATATTTACAAGGACATTCCAGTCTCTGAGATTATCATTACACAAATCAAAAAAAATTTTTCATCAAAATTTTCACTGAGTACTTTTTATATTCGACAAAACAATCTTTATAATCAAGGAAGATGCAGACAACGCAGGTTCAACAACTGCTATTCATTTTTGCAACAAACTCCAAACGAGAATCATCCATTTTATTTTAGCCCGCCTTTTTTAATAATCAATACCGGCCTTTGTCCGGCAGAGGGCGATATTTACAGAAATTTAAATACGTTTAGGCCTGCCGCGGCCTGTACTCCGGCTGTACATAATCTTTTTCCAGTTTTCGTCGTGTCTACGCATAGACTTTATTAATAATACAATGTTCAAAAGTGCGGCTCATATTGTGCGCACACGCATTTAAGGAGTAAAGTTATAAGTGCAAACTTAACCTTACCAGTATTGTAGACATGCAATTCATCCACTATCCCCTCGTTTCCACCACCAAACACAACCATCAGTTCCTTGATCGCCACGGCTCTGTGGCCATGTCTGGGCCGGGGAACAGGACCCGACCATCCGAGGACCCGTTTCCACCGCGGTTGCAGAACCGACACCGAGGTCCCAGTCACCGCGGAACCAGGGACAGACATGACTTCTGTACAAAAACAAAAACAAACAAACAAAAAAAGAAACACTGAAACTTTCGTGTGCTGAAGCAACAACTGGATGCAGAAAATTAGAACGCGTTCACTTGATATGAAGACCAACTTTTCACAGAAGCCAACTTATTATTCGGTGCGCCCGAGTCTACTCTACTGTTAGCTTTGTTTGTTGTAAACGCTTCCGAAAAATTGAAGCCAAATGAGAGCATCGGGTCACCTCTAGAGATGAATACTTCGTGAACTATATCCGACAACAACACTGCACATGTGAATAAATAACATCTCAATTATCCAAGGTTGGCCTTAGTTGTTTCTAACCATTGAATTCAACCCATGGAAGCCGCCATCTTGTAACCAAACAAGCCCCCGCTAACGATATTGCCAGTCTGAAAAATGGCGGAAGCGAATGAAAGGGGAAAATACACAACCGCCGACAATATTAACAAAGATATGTTACAAATTGCAGTAAATCACTACAAACAACAGACGCCCATGCACAGTAACATGTACCGCTACAACTCAGATGTAAATCGCAGTTGAAACTCATGAACAGCAGTCGGCTTTTTTCATGCCTCTCTGGGAGTCGCCATATTGTAGCTAGTAAACTTAGCAGTACCTGGAGCCCTTCCGACGCATTTACTAACAACGAAACGAATAATTTAAGTTAGAGCAACACAGATGATTGCAATCACTAGATGTCTTAATTCACAATTTTTTTATACATTGAGTAGTCAAACACAAACTTGTCCCATTTGCTATAGAACTTCGCTTGTAATAGCGGCTAGCGGCTCAAACCAAAAGGGTTAGCTTGAGCGGCTAGCATCTGTCAAAGCGTCGCACATTTTTACAATTAAATGCAATGTATTTTCACACTATTCTAATATGCACACATTACCTTACATAAACCAAGTTGCAACAAAACTCTTGGAATGTAGCCAAGGCTAGTCTAACTGCATAAACAGAGTGTTATTGTGTTTCATGCCGCCAGTGGAAGCAGCCATCTTTTCACAATCGGCCTAGTTGTACAGCTCCCACAAGAAAAATGGCCGGGCGGTTTGTCACAACAAAACAGTACAAACTCAAAACGGCAAACTCCTTGCAATATTTACGTACCTAATCCGATGCAGTATTTGCAAAAGCACTGATGGGTGGTCTTATCTTGTGGTAATAATCCAGATTCATTCGATTTGCGAAGAAATATTTCCTCTCATGCCTGCCTGGAAGCTGCCATCTTCTTGACAACCAGAGGCGGAGGAAAATGGAGAGAGTTGGCGTCACCCAAAGCAAACATGGCGACGGAGAACAACTTGCTGACTATGTTGGCTAAAAATTAATATAATGTTTCTATTTACCCAAATCAGTCCGTGAACGATGACATGCGCGAAAAGGACATTCCATAGACTTTCAAAATGAATATGATACAAACGATTAACTACGTACAACTCATTACAACACGTTTCTATACTAGTCCGAGGTTTATTGTCCCTTACTAAAGATGGCGACATCCGGTTTTTTTTAAAAATCTTTTTTTCCCCCCTCTCCAGTGTTGCAGTAGATACCGTTTTGCACGCCACGCTATACTAATTTACACATACGCATCAATTCACAATACTTATATTAAGGCATAAATGGACAAAGTTTCGCTCATATATTTAAAAAAGTTACCACACCCACATCTAGTGGAGCAATGGTTACGCCCGCCATTAGTGTATAAAATTTCTCATTAACAATTAAGTGTTATCACGTTCTTTCATTCAACTGTCTGAAAACACATGAATAATAATAATAAAAAATATTAATAATATAATAATAATAATAATAATAATAATAATAATAATAATAATAATAATTAAAAACATTGACTAAATTCAAATAAATATTGATCATTCTTGATTATCGCCTGGCCCTTTCTTTTATATTTTCTTGCTATCTATTGCAAATTTCCCCTTTAATCCTATATTCAGCATGATAAAGTCTTTCATTAGAGGAAATTATCCAATTAGATAATTACACTTCAGAAATCTATGCTTTATTAACTTGAGCGATACTGTGTTGTATGCGTGTACAGTGTAAGTGAGAGCGTCAGTAGGACTGGTCAACCTGAAAGATTCTGATTAACAAAACTGAATATAACAACAGTATTATCTGTCAATAAACTACATCAGATGTAGTCAACATGTAGCGAAGTAAGTGATTCTCTCATGCAGTCAAAATGTGCAATATACAATTGTCCGTTAGATGTCAGACTTTCTCCTCTTACGTCTTGCACTACTGTACTGTATAAGAAGAGTATTATTCAGTACATTTACTTGACAGATTTTAAAGGTAATGCTTTTACCTGTTTCTGGATCAGCGTATCAATGTTAACCCACCGACATATGCGCTCCTCTTCTAACGGATAACATAAGTCTATTCATTTCCAAAGTAATTTGTTGGTGACTGAGTTTTTGTTTGGTGTAGCTTTTGAAATAAATTATTTTATGATTGAATACTCCAAATAGTGTTTAAACATCTTGTTAATAGTTAGGCCTATCAGAAATCATTATTTCAATGTTTACTTTCATTCTTTAGTGAGGAAAAATATTTGTCATGATGATATCTATACATGTGTCCACTGATAGTGTAGTGGTACACACGCCTGAGTTGTGTGCGGGCAGCGTGGGATCGATTCCCGCTCAGTGACAGTGTCTATGTGTGCCCTGCGACTGGCTGGCGACCAGTTCGGGGTGTAGTCTGCCTTCGCCCATTGACAGCTGGGATAGGCTCCAGCAACTCCCCGCGACCCTGTATAGGATAAGCGGTTTGGAAGATGACATGACATGGATATCTATACATCAAGTTTACATGTATCTTCCGGTGTGATTTAAAAGTAAATGAGTGACTAAATACTACAGTAAAATTTAGTTTCAAGTTATTCATTTGGTAGCAAGGGCAACCGGTCTGTATATAATATTTGTGACATGTTCATTTCTAATTTAATTTTGTTATTTACTGTAGCCTACATCTGATAACAGACATAGTAGAGCTACTGAACGAAATAAGTGTATCTCTGGTAAAACTATTCTAAACTGGTGAAATGTGACCAAGCAGAATAAAAGGCAACCAAACACAAATTGCCATCCCAATAGTTGCATGACTGACTAATGATCTGTAAGTGTTAAGCTTGGTTGACTGGGAATACCAGCGGCTAACTTTTGTTCTTTGGGCCACACATCTTCATCTTCCTCTGGACAAGCTACTTGATGTTTTCTTGTAGCTTGGTGGATCTTGCATTTTCTTTTTTGATGCTGCATCTTCCAATTGCCTCAAGTAGATTTTTCAGTACTTTACATGAGCAGGCCTACCGGAATTCATTTTTCGGACAACTTGTTACCTTTACTCCCCACATTTGAATAAAGATATCTGTACTTTCTCTTCCTTCAACAGTAGTTTTCTGTTTGTACTTGTACTGTGTTCTTTTATGTGTACTTTTATGGACAGTAATCTTTGTTCTTTTATGTTTACATTGGCATTGTTATGAAAATAATTGCGTTACCCCCGAAAAAAGACCTTGTCATATCAATATAATAAACCAGAGCTGGGCATTTTACTAAAAATTCACGGTCCGTTTATCGCCTCCCGCCTGCAGCCGGGGTAGCCCCCGCCATTCGTCTATGCACCTTTTTCCGGCCGGAACAAATAGTAATCACCTATAGGCAGGTCCGCCTATCATTTTAAACGGGCTTTTCCATTAGCGTTTCTGACTATTGACTTTGACAAACTACCATTAGCAAACCCCCAACCCCCCAAACCCGCCAGCCCTACCCCACCGCAGGGTCATTTTTGAAACGAAAGACTCACCATGGCATGGAAGCCTCACCACGGCCGGACTAAATGCATCTCGGTGTACGACCTTTTAGTACCTTTGTGGACCTTTATGGACCTTTGAGGACCTTTGTGGAAACAAACGGAAGATAATAAACAATAGACGATTACATAGATGGAAAAAATTGCTTTCCGACTATGCTTAGTCCTACTATTTTTTTTTAAAGTTTTCCGTCTATCGTTTATTGCCTACAAAATGGCCATCTGCCATAGGTGGAATGCCCAGCTCTGCCTTTAACCTTTCCAAAGTGATAAGGATACAGCGCCAAAATATCGCGTTAAGACAAACACAATCAAGTTGTACATCCTGGAGTTTCAGGTGTTCATACGAGCAAGAGACTACCGGGAGTGTGCAAGCGGGTTTAACAGGTCAGTAGGGCTCAGAGGAACACCTTGATCTTACGAACTGTGTTGAGCTGCCTGTAATGGTTTATATACAGTAAGAGCATTAGGGAGCAACCATGAAATCAACTTTGAAACCCTAAAGAGCTCATGATGTATAAGCCACAAAGCGTAAGAAGACTGGTAAGAGCCTTCCGCCAAGACAATAGGGGGCATCATGATTTCTGTGAGATCTCATGGCAAATAATGCAAACAAAAGCTTTCACATGGTTCTTAGTATAACAAAGAAGAAAAAAAAGAGATGAAGGAGAAAGGGGCGTCATGTGCTCTGTGTGCTGAGATGTAAATAAAATGAATAAAAAAGACATAGGAAACTAGTTCTTGAGAATACCACAGCGGCCAACCCGACGATCCGGAACAGGAGGCGACCGAGCGATGGCCGGCCCGACCTGACCAAACTGTGACAATACTTAGCAGTGGATCACCCGGCTTTCTCATAAATTACGAAGCTAGTTGCGATAACTAATATAAATTGAAGGACACATTAATCATCCACACGGCTGCTCCGTTGCTCCTGGCTCGTACCATCGCGTCTCTCTATGCAGTCCGTAACATAATCGCTGCTTTGCATAAGCATATTACTAAACCGAGGAAAATAAACCAAACGATTCCCTCAGTAGCGGCAAGGAAATCTAAAATAACGATTTAAACCAGGGTTGGGCAAAATCAGCTTCTGCAAACCTTGCTGATTATATGATCACTTGAATTAGGTGTGTTGCAGTAGGGACACATGGAAAACAGGCAGGATACCAGCCCTCGAGGTCCGGAATTGCCCACCCCTGATGTAAACGATAGAGGGTAATATCATACGGTAGACATTTTTATGTCATTCTGTGACATCTGCTGTTATATCGGATGAATGTAATTCTCATTTGCAATGTAAAAGAAATCGATGAGTGGAATCATCAGGCAAGCAAACAAACGATTCCTAGGAATTGAATTACTGGGAGGTTTTTCGATTCCCATTACTAAATGTAGATTTATTTCTATGTATTATTTACAGCCTACTACACGTACATTTGTCTGTTTGGATACTCTGAAGTGATCATCTTTGCACTGATTACTTTGTACAATTCTTCACAATGGCCTTCGCACTGTCTTGAGTGCTCATTAAACCCATGACGGAGACAAAATGCCAAAGACGCAACACAAATCTCAAGTTAAACCAGCAGAGTGGATTACACAGGACTGCAGTGGGCCAGATTAGAAGATTTGATGCAGTTGCAAACCAGATTAGCGGGTAAAGACCTGCTCTGCGCCTCCCTAAGAAAGTGGGATTAACCTGTTTAAAGTCATTTGCTCTTGAGAACTAGAGTTCATGTTTATCTGCAAGAACACGTTTGAAAGATTTGGAATCTTCGATACGTAAATGCTTGAGAACGTGCTCCTTGATTGGAGTGTACTGTAATTTTATGATGAAAAATATCAGGATACTTCACTCAAACAACATATTTCAAAAAAACAATTGGTTGCTATTTTGACAATATGACCAAAAGTGCCATGTATCTTTCATTTCCAACTCCAACAGGGCAACACAAATCATCAGCGTTATCCAGTGACATTGCCTTTGACTTCAGCCACTCCCAAAATGTAGTCCGACAGCTGTTTAACCTATTTGGCAGTACGGACAAAACAGGAACCGCTAAATGAATTACGCCAATCAACGCAAACTTAAATCATTTAGTCAATTAGAGAAGTCATTTATCCGTTAATGGGGCTAAGTGGTTTCCCTTGCCCATTGTATAAATGTTCCTCCACGAGGGACAGAGTAAGACATTAGCGACGCTGGTGTTGAAGCATACTAGTTTTCTTTTTAAAAACTTTAAATCCATTCAACATTGATTTATTTTTTATTAATTTCCCAAACGTGATTGGCTGAAGCACATCATACGCAAGGAAGCGGTGAGATATTTTTTGTTTCTGTGACAAAAAAAAAAAATTCAAGCAAAATGAGGGGCCATCGAAACAACGAGCTGCCAGAAGACTTTTGGATACCCATCCCTCTGGACACCAACAACATCACAATGCTTAGTCCATTCCTGGTTCCTCAAGACCATCTGGGGAATACAGCCACCTTTTATGCCATGGCTGCATTCATGTTTTTTATTTTTGTGGTGGGAACGTTCATCAACGTCCTCACCATTGCTTGCACCATCCAATACAAGAAGCTCAGGTCCCACCTGAACTACATCCTGGTGAACTTGGCAATGTCAAACCTTCTCGTGTCATGTGTGGGCTCTTCCACTGCGTTCTGCAGTTTTTCGGCAAGATATTTCATCCTTGGACCGTTGGCGTGCAAGATTGAAGGTTTCATGGTGACACTTGGTGGTGAGCTGAAACCTGCATTTAAAACAGGGGTGGGTCCTCGAGGGCTGCCGTCCTGCATGTTTTAGATGTTTCCCTCCTCCAACGACACATGATTCAAAGGGAAACATCTAAAACATGCAGGATAGCGGCCCTCGAAGACCGGAGTTGCCCCTCGCTAATTTAAAACATACGCAAACCTGCGTGGATTTCAAAGCTTTGAGAGCAGATTTTTTCTCGTCCTAATAGGTATGGTAAGCCTGTGGTCTCTTGCTGTGGTTGCCTTCGAACGATGGCTGGTCATTTGCAAGCCTCTTGGAAACTTTGTGTTTAAACCGGACCACGCTATAGCTTGCTGTGCGTTCACTTGGGTGTTTGCATTGATTGCCTCGGCCCCGCCACTTTTCGGATGGAGTCGGTCAGTATCAACAGAACTTGGCACTTATTGTCATTGCGCGGACACAAGTAAAGGGAGATTGTGATTGTCTACTTTTCTGCAGATATATTCCGGAGGGTCTGCAGTGCTCCTGTGGGCCAGATTGGTACACCACAAATAATAAATACAACAATGAATCCTATGTGATGTTCCTCTTTGGCTTCTGCTTTGCTGTCCCCCTTGCCACCATTATCTTCTGCTATGGTCAGCTCCTCATTACAATGAAAATGGTAAGATAAATCACATCGCCTAGTCATTCCTTGGCTTCCACGATTGTTTTGTGATGAATCAGGGTTTGGCTCGTGGCGCTAAGGAAATGTCTTGCCTCTTTCCGCACAGGCAGCAAAAGCCCAGGCTGAGTCTGCCTCCACTCAGAAAGCAGAGAGGGAAGTGACCAGGATGGTGATCATCATGGTGATGGGCTTCCTGGTGTGCTGGCTTCCATATTCCACCTTTGCTCTTTGGGTTGTCTTTAATCGTGGGCAGTCCTTTGACCTGCGAATGGCCACCATACCTTCTTGCTTTTCAAAGAGCTCAGCAGTCTACAACCCCGTCATCTATGTCGTCTTTAACAAGCAGGTCTGTTTGATTTGATCTCGTGCTAATATCCAATTACGTCCAGCAATTTAACAATCATGATCAACAATATTAGCTGGTTGTCAAAAAGAGTCCAATCTGTTACTGATTGTTTTACTCATAATATTTTGCTTGTGTTCATTACAGTTCCGGTCATGCATGATGCAGATGCTGGGAATGGGTAGTAGTGAAGAAGAGACATCATCATCAACAACTTCAGTGACTGAAGTCTCCAAAGTTGGACCTGCTTAGATGGTGGACTTGTTGATTTGTATGCCACTGAAGAGTCAGTCAGTTGTAAATAACATAAATGCATGTTTTCGCAATGTTAAAAAAAAACAACAAAAAAACATAATAAAGTGATGTGCTTTTACAGCTTTTGGGAACTCTGCAATATGTTTGTTATCATCATCACATGTCTTCAAAATGTATTATTTATTATTATCATTATTATTAACTTTTTGTTGCATCTATTACACACAGAGAAATTCAAAGTATTCTAGTAGGTGGGAGGGAAGATGTCTGCATTAAAATCCTTAATAGCCACAACTCCCTGCAGCTGACAGTATCGTACAGCTTTGTTTTGTATGTCATGAAGTAATATTTCATTCATACATCCATCCATCCATCATTTATCCAAACCGCTTATCCTCACAAGGGCCGCGGGCGTGCTGCGGAGCCTATATGAAGTCATGTTTAAACTCTGGAAATATTCCCAACAGAAATACGGATTTACACCTTTTTGCAAATAAATTCAAGTAGGTTTAGAAGTAACCTGCACATTGAATGGATTTCCTCCTAACAAATCAGGACGCAATTATACATATGTGATAAATGAGTGTTACGCGACAAAAGTCCAAATGTCAATATTTCTAAAACTCAAATTAGATTCTCCCACAGATAAAAAGATGATTCTTGACAGTTAGTCACATACAAGCTAGAAAATGGATCAGAAGAGGGCATGAAGTGTGTGTGAACTACAACACAAATGCCCACCTGTGCGTAGTGTGTGTTCTTTTTGTGGGGCTTAAAACCAATCTTTAAATCCTTCCCTTAAGCCAATTAAGTGAAGCCTAAGTAACATTCAAAGTTCCTACAAATACAGCTTTAGGTCACAATTACAGAGCTATACAGACGCAAGTGGATCTGCACTTAAAATAATTGTTGCCATTCTATTTACTTTTTTTTGTCAGTTTTGCTCACAAAATAAACACACCAGAGAAAAATGAGAAGAAATCCTCCTATGGAGCTCCCAGATGACTTCTGGATTCCCGTTCCTTTGGACACAAACAACATCACTTTATTCAGCCCATTCCTGGTTCCCCAAGATCACTTAGGGGGCAAGGAGATTTTTTATTCCATGTCAGTATTTATGTTCTTCATATTTGTCACTGGCACAGCAGTCAATGTCGCCACTATCGCATGCACTGCAAAATACAAGAAGCTACGCTCCCACCTGAACTACATCCTTGTAAACTTGGCTGTGGCGAACCTCCTTGTCGCTTGTGTGGGCTCCTTCACCTGCTTTTACTGCTTTGCCTTCCGATACATGATTTTGGGACCACTGGCATGCAAGATTGAAGGATTTACTGCAACTCTTGGGGGTAAGAAATATAAATAGACAAATAAATATACCAACAGCACCGTTACCATGGACACGGTAATCAATTGTTATTCACACATTTCCTAAAGGTTTAACAGTGACATGTGTTTTTGTTTTGAGTCTGTTGTGTGTGGTGGTAAATTGAGATACAGTCTCTATTTTACCATAAAGTCGCTTTACAATTTAACACATGTATAACAAAAGCAAAGAAAGAAAAGAAAGACGAAAATGAAATGTTAAAAACTGTAATGAGACTCTGTGGACACCCTGTATTGTAAATACTCTAGCCCTATAAATGCATTCCACTTTATCTTCTTTTATCTATTGTTTGTTTGTTGTTGCTTTTGTTTTGTTTTCATTGAGTCTTTTTTTTCAACTGCAGGTGATGCCAATGAAGGCATTCCGCACTTTGAGAAACAATAATAATATCAAGCACAACAATATGACGGAACAACAGTATTACGGTGTACATTGCATGCACTTACAGTAAACTTAGAATAATATTAAAACACAAATTAACTGGGCTATTGCTTCTACGGCTGCACTATGATAAGAACAAGACACATCGACAAGGTAGTGTAAATTATTGTTCAATTAACAAGACATTTCGGAACGTTTGGAAGGCTCTTTTCATTTTCCAGCATGGCTTTGTCCCATTGCAAAAAAGCAGGTTGAAAAATGAATTCTTGGATGAATTTGTGATGAAGAACTTGCTTTAGATCCCTTACATATAGCTCATTAGTAAGCAACTATAGAGATTGTGGGACATCTTTCTCTTTTCTTCCCTCGGAAACCAAAATCTTGCAGAAAGTCAACGTCCCAATACTTTTTCCCCAAACATGCATTTAGTACCAGGGGTGGATATTTCATTTTGAAAAGGGGCCACATGAGGGACTGGAATGCTTTCCGAGAGCCAAGTCAACAGGCTAACCTCAATTTTGTATTATTTATGTATTTAAAAAAATGCATATTGTCTTGCTTCAATAAATTATAGGGTATGTATTGTAATAATTAGGAAATGCACATTTTAAACAAAATTATAAGCAGTCATTAAAATTACATCATTTTAAGTTAAAAATGATCACATTCATTTCCTGCACCAACCGCCAATTGATATTAGCCGATTCTGGTCAGAACTCCTAAATCTATAGATAAGTGGGAAGTATAATATTGTTGACTAGGATGTATAATTATAACCCAATACATAGAGTGTTATCAGCCCAGGTCTTCTTCCCTCTACCATGCATGAAATCAAAATGTTAGGACCACAGTTATCATTTTTGCTAGTCTCTTTTTGGAAAAAATAATCGCTGGAGGGGTCAGAAAAGTTGCCAAATATAGAAAAACCGTTGCTAAATTAGCAACACTGTACACACAAGTCGTAGCTTTTGATCACTACTTCGCTTGTACAAGTGCGAGCGTCCAAGCGTGTGCACATAAAATAATATTAGAACTTTCAAAACAAAATCCCCATATACGTTACGCTTGACTTTGACTTCACTGTGAGGGCCTTCAGAGACTGTGGGCGGGCAGAATGTCGCCCGCGGGCCGTAATTTGCCCATTATTTTTGGAACATTTCGAGTGGAAAGTTATTTTTCCCCCCCCCCGTTCTGTCTTCTTACAGGTATGGTTAGCCTCTGGTCTCTGGCAGTGGTAGCTTTTGAAAGGTGGCTGGTTGTGTGCAAACCTCTTGGAAACATTGCCTTCAGACCTAATCATGCTATTGCTTGCTGTGCAGCAACTTGGGTTTTTGCTCTGTTTGCTTCAGTTCCTCCGCTGTTTGGGTGGAGCCGGTAAGTACTTGAAATCAGATCAGACACCAAAATTCTGGCTTTGTAAAGATGTTGTGTTGTCACACACTCAGACTCATTTGATGGTTGTCTGTCTTTAGGTATATCCCTGAGGGAATGCAGTGCTCTTGCGGTCCGGATTGGTACACGTCCAACAACAAGTTTAACAATGAGTCCTATGTGATGTTCCTCTTCTACTTCTGCTTTGCAGTACCATTCTTCACAATTGTTTTCTGCTACTCACATCTACTTTTTGTGCTGAAAGCTGTAAGTTACGAGTGACTTAGTTATCTACCGACCTTCGTTCAAAAAAAAAAAATAAAATAAAAAATAAAATAAAATCCATCAGTGCCAGCAAGTCTATTGTCTCCTGTTGAACAGGCCGCAAAAGCCCAGGCAGAGTCGGCTTCTACCCAGAAAGCAGAGAGAGAGGTGACCAGGATGGTTGTTGTCATGGTCCTGGGCTTCCTGGTGTGCTGGATGCCGTATGCCTCCTTTGCTGTTTGGGTTGTCAACAACCGCGGGCAACCTTTTGACCTGAGGCTGGCCACCATACCCTCCTGTCTTTCCAAAGCATCCACGGTCTACAACCCTTTTATCTACATCTTCCTCAACAAACAGGTTGATTTAATGTCGCACCATCAATGTGTAGAAGTCACTGACCATGACATAATGTTTTTATAGTACATACAGAGAAAAAAAAAAAACATTCTTAATCTATTTGGATAAGGAAAAATATGATTTTCCTTGTCTCTTTCAGTTCCGCTCATGCATGAAGGAGATGCTGGGGATGAGTGGAGGTGACGACGGTGAAACATCAACCAGTCAATCAACCACTGAAGTCTCTAAAGTTGGACCTGCCTAAACTGTTCAGTGGTCATCGAGGATCACCTGCACAATATAAAAAACATTGATTGCACACTCTAAAAACATTTGGGTCAAAAAGAACTATTTTGGGGTTAAATTTGACCCAACTGTTGTGTTAAAAAAAGGACCGACCCAGCTTTGGGTCAATTTTAACCGAAAAATTGGGTTATTCAGGTTTGACCCAATTTTTAGGGTTAAACTACCACAGCAAATTGGGTTATTCCATTTTTTGACCCCAAATTAAGGGTTAAATGAACATAGGAAATTGGGTCAAAACAATGCAAAGAATTTGGTTACGTCACATTTTATTTATAATGCTAATGATACTGCCCCACTAAGAGGCCTATGTGGCGTGGTCATGAGCGAGCCCAGATTCATCTAAGCCTACTTGGTGATAACTGTATGTTAAAAGTAATTGTTTGTGCGGTCCTCAGTCATGGTTTCATAAAGTAGAATGCATACTTGTCCAGAATTTTGTTCAGCACGTTCATGGTGGAAGTGAGAACAAATCTAACTTAAAAAGTAGTGTTTAGAATTGTACCTTTAGAATTGTATTTTTGGACATGAATTGAATGAATAAGACACCAATGGCAGTCTGCAAAGTGGTGTCAGTCACAATCACTCTTCTTGGCTGTCAGCCAGGAAATGCAAATCAGTCCATTAGATAGATGAATTTTTAAAATGGTACCATTTATTTCAGTTCTTTAAACCAAGCCTTGCTTCCTTGCAGTCATCACCAGTCACATGTGCTGTGATGAGTTGTGGGTCCATCTTGAAAAGTGCGTTGAGATATATTGACCTCTTGAGGAGAGTTGCGCTCAACAGTTTTCAATCTCCAAGCAAGGTAACCAGAACCACTCTGGTAATTATAGAAATGTTCCTGTGGATTACCGTAAACACATAAAGTTAATATGGAACATTATTTGGAGAACGCACACTTCTTGTGAAGTATCACGTCCTACAATGTCGGCAGACTAATGCCTTTTTTTTTTTTACGATTCCAGCACTCGTCCTGTCCAACACACACGCTCAGTTACAAGGCAACTCGTTTTCAAAAGATTACAATGTGTGAAGTACTTACCAAAACAGTGTGATAAATGAAGAAATCCAAATGTCAAAAGTGTCGTTGACTTGACCACGATGCTGCGTGTGTAGACGTATGTCGGTGGCTGTCATGGCCGGCAGTCATACTTAATTAAATTGTACATCTGGCACCTGTGTATGGGCCTGTAAGTGTGGTTTTTGACCCAACATAAAACACTACTGGAATATAACCCAATATATAGTTAATTTGAACCAACAATTGGGTTAATTCATAAGAAATAACCCAGAATTTTGACCCAACACAAACAATCCAAAAATTGGGTTGATGAAATAACCCAACTGTTTTTAGAGTGCAATATAGTATGGCACTTTAAAAAAAAAAAAAAAAAAAAAAACAGAGAGCAATAAAAGAAAAGTACATTTTAAAAACACTGTAGGTTTAGGATTTTGGTGATTCTTCTGTTTCTTAAGATATTTAAAGAAACATACTTTGATGACACAGGCTGGTGAATAGAACCACTGGCATTATAATACATTTGTAAATCATGATATACACAGTTTTCACAAGAAACACAATTGTGCAAAACTAGTACTGTACACATAAAAAGATGGATTTATGGCTACTGAAGCAGAGGCTACAGGAATTTGAATAAACAAAATGAATGCATTTAGTACATACTTTATTGATCATACAGACACATCTGTATATTCTGTATAAATGCTAGAGATAAAATCCCTGTAAAACCCAAACTGCAACCGAATAAAAATGTTGATGGCATACTAAGTTTGCCCTTTTTTTTTTTTTTTACATCACATTTCATATTAACTCTATGTGCAGAAACATGCAGCATTAACAGACATGTGCCTCTTGATGGCGCCGTATTTATTCTGTCCACAAGGAATTTCCATCATCCATTTCCATTTCCATAGCATGGACAGCAATCCTAGAACATTGGGAGAAATGTGGAACAGACATCAACAAGCAATCTGATTGGGACTACAACTAAGCCTTTAATGATTTTCAGAATTCTGTTCAATTTTAAACCATTATGACCTTTTGCAAGCAACCCCAAATCATGATCACCGGCCACCACATGGAGCAAGATACACTTGTTTACTTACCAGTCCGGCTCCTTCAAAAACAAAAGGATGAAAAAGAACATCAGTGACGTAAAAATCTACATTTTGCACTTTACTGCCAAGTCTTTCTAGGAGGTTATTTGTATTACCTGATGTCAAATGAACATAGGAAAGGTGGGTACAGTTCAGTTCACATCAGTTAAAAAAAAATGGACAGTTCCAACTAATGAATCAACATATTTTTTTTAAAAAACAATTTGGTAATTGCTGGTCCTGAAGAGTCTCAACTCTTGTTGGTAATCGGGAGCAAATCTGAGTTCTGCTAGTAGTGAACTTTTACTGAATGGGAATAGTTCAGAACTAGCGGAATTCCAGACTTGCCCTCGAAACGTCAGAGTTCAGGTGTCAACTCCACTTTGGATCAAATTCAACAAGTAATTAAAAAAACACACACAGTTATTTACGCAAATGTAAGATATAAATTCGTTTTTTAAAAAAGAGACCAAAAATCTTCAAACCCGCTGAAATGCATCCATCTTGTTGTTGCACACGAAGTCCTCACCAGTCAATAAGCACCATCAAATATGCAAGCCATCTACCTGACCAAGAAGTGAACACCTAAAAAACACATAATTAACGGATTAATGAAGCGTGGCAGCAGTTCTGGTTAACCTCTGATTTAACCTGTCATTCCGGAGAGATTAAGTTGTCAGACCTGATTAAACTATGTTAATCTGTCCTGTGGAGAGACCTGAGTTGTCCGTATAATCTGCTTTGGGCATAAGAGGCGCATTTCACTATAGGTCACCCAGATTTTTTAGACGACAACCAAGTTGAACCGGTTAATTTCACATTTGTGACTCTTTAGTCAACCTTGCCTGTGTGCGCCATCATTCACAAAACTGGGCAGGCTGGTGCCATCGCACCGGCATTTCTATTAGGGCATCTGCCTCACAGTTCAGAGGTTCTGGGTTTGAATCTCACAGAGAGGACTCACAGAGTTGTTAAAGGGTTGATGGTAATTGGTTGTACAGGCATTGTTTGTGCAATGGCTGTGATTGATGTTCAATCACCTCTCAACTACTGCATTGCTTGGTTTTTGCTCCTATAGACCTCCTAAAAGGTATTTAATGTTGGCTTCAACTCTAACTGAAAAACAGTATGCACAGGCAAAGTCCAAACATCAAACTAAACATAGACAACAGGGCTATATTTATTGTTTGAATGATCAATGTAATAAGACACAATCCTGACCAACAAAACACACCTGTCACATTTTCCATTACTTTTGCGCTCATGAAAATGGAGGGATTCAAACAAAACATGACATCTTCTCCAAAGGGTGTATCCGATCCAGATGTAAATACCTGGAAATAAAAGATGATAAGTTAATCGATCTCTCTCTCTCTCTCTCTCTCTCTCTCTCTCTCTTTCTCTATGTCTGTCCGTCTCTCTCTCACTCTCTCTCTACCCCTCTCTCTCTCTTTCTCTACATTTTCAAATATGTCAGTATTCTTAGGCTCCATCCATCCGCCCATTTTCTCTTTACCGTGTCGTTATTAAGTTCATGGATGAGCTGAAGCCAATCATAGCTGAATTTGGGCAAGTACATTCACGTCATTCACATATGGGACACCAAACATGTTCGCCTTTTGAGTTGCACAAAATAAATCATGATGTGTTAATCACCTTTACTCTGCCCTTTCCGGGAGGACGATGACGTGAGCGTGTAGGATCAAAGGGGTGTTGAACAATCCTGCTCTGAGGTGAACTCTATTTACTGGGAGATTATTCAGTAGGTGTCTACCTTCCATCACATGTCATCACCCACAACCATCACTTTAATGTAGTGGCCTAATAGTGAGTTTACCTTTCAAGAGTATTATTTGATTTTCGGCACAAGACAAATTCACGACAGTAAACAAAGAAAGAAGGCAAGTACGGCTGAAAAAGAAGACAAAGAAGAAAAAAAACTGGCAGATAGATAGAAAGAGAACAAAGGTAGACATAGATGTAAGGTGTTACCTGTTGGCAGTAATAAAACAGTATAATAGTATAAATATATTGTATCCCACTTGCCACCTCAATGTCCAAACTAGTGCAAGTATTGTAATGTCAGTGAATTTGTACTGACATGCTGATGAGGGGGTGGTACAATGGTCGACTGGTTAGCACGTCCGCCTCACAGTTCAGAGGTCGTGGGTTCGATCCCGGCTCCGGCCTCCCTGTGTGGACTTTACATGTTCTTCCCGTGCCTGCGGGGGTTTTTGTCCGGGTACTCCGGTTTCCTCCCACATTCCAAAAGCCTGCATGGTAGGTTAATTGAACACTCTAAATTGCCCCTAGGTGTGATTGGTGATTGTGAGTGCGGATGTTTGTTTGTCTCTGTGTGCCCTGCGATTGGCTGGCAACCAATTCGGGGTGTCCCCCGCCTACTGCCCGAAGACAGCCGGGATAGGCCCCAGCACTCCCCGCGACCCTTGTGAGGATAAGCGGTGTAGAGAATGGATGGATGGATGGATGTATGTTGATGAGGTAAATACACCAGTTTGTATTTAAAAAAGAAAGAATCGTTAATATGCACATATCGTCACGCCTGTGGTGACCCACAAGGGATAGACGGTACCTGTACCTTGAAGGGAGGGGTGGGATTATGTCATTTCTTGGTTGAAAGGGATGATAGACGTCAGAGGGTTGAAGGGAGCTAGCTTGTTTCTTGCTATGTCAACAGTCAGTTTCTGAGTGGAGAGTAAAGTGACTTGACTCACCTTCGTCTGCTCGTCTCGTTATTTACCGTAATATCCACACACTGCCTTGTTTACGGTTTTATCTGTAATTTTTTAAAAAAGTGTCAAAGTGGCTTTTGTGCGTGTGTCTATGATTTTAAAATTATTCATTTTATTATTGCGATAGTGATTGTGACGTCTGCTTCAGGACACCTAAATAGTAATCACGACGCTGGCTAGTGCAGTAGCTCTCAGTATATGTCTAGTTTCAATTTGTTTTTGTTCCAAAACCCAAATCCATACGGATGTGCTACTGCCACCCCAAATTTGTTTTATACGTACTGAGCTCAATAATTAATCCGCATCTTCAGTCAGTGGACGGAAATCTGCTTTCCAACAAGGTTATTAAGGCATTTGGTGTCTTAACCCAATTACTGGTGGTTTTAATTACAGTTGCAGCTCATTGGCTTGTGGATTGCTGCAAAGCACCACCAAAGGACTATAATTTGATTTCGACTTAATCCTATCAGAGTTCTCTAAAGCAAAAGTATAAAAGACAAGTGCAAGTGGTGAGAGAGGGCAATTGCGCAGGAGCTCCTTGTCCAGTCATAATGGCAGGGGCCTGGGATAAACCGTCCTTTGCTGCCAGGCGATACCACGAGACTACAAGGGAATCAGCATTTTCTTATACAAACAGCAATAATACCAGAGGTACAGTATTACATTTGTATTAGTTCTCATTAATTCTGCACGCCATTGTTTTTTTTTTTTTGTGGAATATGAAAAATGGAGACGGCAGAGAGGAGACTGCAATGTTTTGGAGACTCTTTGAGTGATTACATTTGAGATTTTTTGTTTCAATGACCTATATTGAGTTGAATGCGTATGGAGGTAAGGAATTCAAAATGTAACAGATATTTTTACCTAGACATATTTGCTTTCGGATCACAGATAAGACATACCGTTCATAATGTCCCAAACCAAATAGCCACTTAAGGGACAGCTCCGGGATTTTTTTTTTCCCAGAGGCTAAAGGGGGGGCTTGGCCGATACAAAAGGAGGCTGAAAAAATAATTTAGCAATATATTTTAGAATATCAAATCAAAAGAGGGAAGGGCTTAAATGGGCTACACAGATTTCTGACAGGGCTATAACCCCTCCTAGCCCCAGCGTAGCACCATCGATGACCACTTAGAAACCTGTTTTGATAAACAAATGTATTATACAAATGTACGAAATTACCATTCTTTCTTTCTTAATTTTTTTATTCCTCAGGTCCTTTTGAAGGTCCGAATTACCACATTGCTCCTCGATGGGTTTACAATGTTGCAACCACATGGATGTTTTTTGTGGTTATTGCATCAGTATTCACCAACGGTCTCGTCTTGGTGGCAACAGCAAAATTCAAGAAACTCCGTCACCCTCTCAACTGGATTCTGGTCAATCTGGCTATAGCAGATCTGGGAGAAACGGTTTTTGCCAGCACCATCAGTGTTTGTAACCAGTTTTTTGGTTATTTTATTCTAGGGCACCCAATGTGCATATTTGAGGGCTACACTGTCTCAGTTTGTGGTGAGTGCCCTCCAAAGGAATTTAGAAGTAGAAGTAAAACTCCTTGTTCTATTTGGCTTGATTGGGAATAGTGCTTCTTCTGCAGGTATCACAGCTCTCTGGTCCCTGACTATCATCTCCTGGGAGAGATGGATAGTTGTATGCAAACCATTTGGAAACATTAAATTTGATGCCAAGTGGGCTACAGGCGGAATTGTGTTCTCCTGGATATGGTCAGCCGTATGGTGCGCTCCCCCGATCTTTGGATGGAGCAGGTATAATATTCGCGTCACTGTCCTGCCATTGTTTTGTCAGTGGACACAGAAACCAATAATTGTGTGTTATCAGGTACTGGCCTCACGGGTTAAAGACATCCTGCGGACCTGATGTATTCAGCGGAAGTGAAGACCCTGGTGTTCAGTCCTATATGATTGTTCTTATGATTACTTGTTGCTTCATCCCACTGGCTATCATTGTACTGTGCTACTTTGCAGTGTGGTGGGCTATCCGAACTGTAAGTTTGTGAAATCAACTGCGTAATGCTGTACGTCCTATTTCCCAGCCTGAGTCATACACTTGTTTGTCGCAGGTTGCCTTGCAGCAGAAGGAATCCGAGTCCACTCAGAAAGCAGAGAGAGAAGTATCCAGGATGGTTGTCGTCATGATCGTGGCATATATTTTCTGCTGGGGACCGTATACCTTTTTTGCCTGCTTTGCCGCGGCAAATCCTGGATATGCTTTTCATCCTCTCGCTGCAGCAATGCCTGCATACTTTGCCAAGAGCGCAACGATCTACAACCCAATCATCTATGTTTTCATGAATCGACAGGTAATGGTCAACCGGTTCTGTATTCAGAATCAATACTTTATTTGCTAAATGCGTTTTCGTTCTCTTTCACCAGTTCCGCACATGCATCATGCAGCTCTTTGGCAAACAAGTAGATGATGGCTCGGAAGTATCCACGTCAAAGACAGAAGTCTCCTCTGTGGCTCCAGCTTAAAGTGCTTAGCTACTGAAGATTTGGGAACCATGATACTTTGTACACTAATATTTATTGTTTATTTTTATGAATGTTTGTCTAGTACATATAGCTTTCTGGCAAAGGAGAAATAAAACAAAAAAATGCAATTCAATCTGTTTTCTTTCTTCAATCATAAAGTGTTGATATTTATGCCATTTACAATAGCGCTTGATGAGACTAATAAATCATTTTTAAAATGTACGGGTTGAGTAAACACAACAACAATGTTTTACCAGCTGGTTGTTATTGTGCTTTGTGTTTACAAAACCTATCCGGCAAAGTGTATATTTACGACACCACAACTGAGTCCAGCAAAAAAGTATACACTCCCAACCAAAGATATGAGGCAAATTGCTTTAGTTTTATTGTAGACTGAAAACATGAGAATGAAAATAAAACAAGAGATCAACATATACGCATTCAAGCAGTCGTAGACTAGAAATAGACTAAGTGAATATACTCTTCAGATACTTTAGGATTTTTTCTCATTTTTTATTCGTTGTCTAACGCCTTCCAAACCGTAAAAGACGTGTTCTGTTGCAGAGGTACTCAAATAAAAATCTTAAAAGTTCACAATTAATTTTTCAAAGATCCATTTATTGAGGTCAGGAAGGCCACATGTGATAAAACTTCAAAAACAAAATGTTCTTTTCATTCAAAACAACAACAAAAAAATAGGAACTAAAATAACACGTAATTATTTATCTTTTGACATAAACTAAATTATAGTTGAATAAACTCTGGCTAAAACTCTTCGCTGTGATGTTCCTACAGAATTTTGAAAATAAAAAAGCTCTGGAAGTGAATTTCTAAAGTTTAGCCGCTCTGTATATGTTATTATATCTTCCAAATCAAGGTATGCCCTAAATTTAGGGTACAGAACAGAATATTGAACCAAGGGTACTTGTGGGTACAGTAAAGAATATTGTTTTAATTTGTAATTCCAAAACTATTTTATTTTGAAATTCCGGAAGTTACGCACGCATTATTGCGCATGCCCACATCTTCGACACACACACGTGAACTCGGTGTGGCTGGAGCTATGTCTAAATCAAGTGCGTAGCAGTTTGGTCTGGACTTATATTTCTGAAATCAACCCTAAACTCTTTCAAGTGCATATGGTTATACATATATCATTTGTATTTTACAGAGCAAAAACGAGCTAAACGCCTTTGTTTTTTGGGGAAACGTAAGGTACGTGTTTTCTTATTATTTACGGTCCCTTTCACAGTTAACTCTTTGTGTTTACGCTTCGTACTCGCTCGGTCCAAAACAAAGTCGAAGATTGATTAGATGTTGGTGTATTTTATTATGCACCGCCATTCTTTTTGGTCAAATGTTATGTTGTCCGACTCGCGAACACACAACTGTTAAAAACAACATTTATACAGAATGTATGTAGATTTTCATATGCTGCGTAAGTAACGACGCCACGGAGTCGGAAAAAAATCTAACCACATTTTATGTTCCCTGAACACAGAATAAAGATGGGAAAAATACTGATGCTTCAGGGTCCACAAGCTCTAAGGAGCAGTCATCTGTGAAACATGGCAAGGACAGAAAGCCGGAAGAAATTAGAAAGCAAAGGGTAAATCGTTCTCCTTCACTCAGATATGAGGCTAAAGTGATTCCTTGATAGATGCAGAAAACTGTTACACCTTTCCTTTATTTAATTTACTAAGCTTCAAGAACTCCAAGAAAAGCAGAAGATCTCCAGAGAACAACAGCTGATGAAGAGGAGGAATTTGCAAAGCTTTCAAAATGATATCCTACAGAGGCAGAGAGAGTTTGAGCAGAGGGTAAGTACAGTGTTGTGCCGTTTTGGGGACACAGACCACAATTTGGCATTGCTGGTGAGCACCGCAAATATTATAACTGTTGTCATTGATATTTCCCTCTTTGTGTGTTCACAGGAAACAGAGATGCAGAGTTTGGAAAAGCATGTGCACTTTGAAAATGAGAATTCAAGAAAAGCATATTACAGAGAATTTAAAAAGGTCAGTTTTCATCTTCTGTTCTATTTTGCTACGTACACAGATGTGAAGCCGAATGCTGAGCTCTGGTAATACTATAATGTTTAAATTGCTTGCCTGTCTTGAAGGTAGTGGAGGCTGCAGATGTGATCTTAGAAGTTTTGGACGCACGTGACCCACTGGGGTGCAGATGCCCTCAAGTTGAGCAGGCAGTCATTCAGAGTGGAACAAACAAAAAGATTGTACTGGTTCTAAATAAAATTGGTAGGCCTAACTCAACACTTTTTGGAAATTTACTTCTAAATTATATTTAAAACGCTTGGGGAAAGAACTGCTTGGATTTGTCTGACGTTTTATTCCAATTCTAGATTTAGTGTCAAAAGAAATTGTGGAGAAGTGGATTAAATATCTGCGGAATGAGTTTCCAACAGTGGCTTTCAAGGCATCTACTCAACAGCAGTCCAAAAACCTGGTACCTCTCACACATTTCTCCAAGTTTTATTTTCAGTGTTTGTGTTCAATGTATACACGGTCAGCCAAAATAATGTATATATTGTTCTCTATAAAGACATGAAAGATCAATGAAATGCCTTGTTGTTATTATTAGACACACATCTGTCTATACTTTTACTTAGCTGAAGATCTGATCACATTTGATGAAATTCATTCAGAAAACCATGAAATTCCGAAAAGGTCACATACTTTTTCCTGCCACTGTGCATATTCCTTTTTGTGAGTATTACGCTGTAGAATGACACAAGTTTTGCCTCTGGTCATTGACAGAAACGCAGTAATGTATCAGTGACTCAAGCCACCACAGAGCTCCTCAGCAGCAGTGCTTGTATCGGTGCCGATTGCTTGATGAAGCTTCTCGGTAACTACTGCCGCAACCTCGACATCAAGACGGCCATCACTGTCGGCGTTGTAGGTAAGCATGACATGACACCATGACACCTGCCTGCAAAAAAAAAAAAAAAAAAAAAAAACATTGTTAACATTTCTAAAATCAGGGCAGCTCTTGTTGATTATTTTTCCCCCTTATTTCTTGGCTTCTGTTTTACAGGTTTTCCAAATGTGGGGAAGAGCAGTTTGATCAACAGTTTAAAACGTGCAAGAGCATGTAGTGTTGGAGCAACTCCTGGTGTCACAAAGTGAGATACTCAGTAAAGGATGTTTGATATATTTGGCCTTTACTATAAATTCTAACTTGATTTTGTTTTCTTAGGAATTCAGTTTTTTATTATTACATAGATGTTTGGTCAAGATTGAAAGTAGCTGTCTAGGGTTTGGACAGACCTTGTCATTAATAGCATGAGAACGTTTATTCAAACTTTTGGCTTGTAAAGTGAACTCCAGCTCTAGCTTCTTCTCTGCTCTTCTCAACTTTTGTCGAGTAACGTCAGAGCGAAAATGAGCTGTCATTAGCCATGCTAGTTAGCCTGTTATCTGCCTCAGTAGCAAGTCTATTGTATTTATTTCACCAAAAGTGGACACACTAACTCTTGTTGCTGGTTGAAAATGTTCATTCCAAGACAGCGATACATCAATACAATAAGGTTACCTTACATTTGTTAAAGTGATATGTGTCGCTGTCGTAATCGTGCTAACGTTTTGGAAGTATTTGTTGCAAAATTTTCATATCCTATTCTCAATGTATGTTTTTTAATGATGACTTTCCTTCATATTTAGGTGTCTTCAAGAA
The DNA here is from genome assembly GCF_054856515.1 of Filicampus tigris. Lineage (NCBI taxonomy): Eukaryota > Metazoa > Chordata > Actinopteri > Syngnathiformes > Syngnathidae > Filicampus > Filicampus tigris. Next base: position 22,071,132 of record NC_141225.1, on the reverse strand, counting down.
GTGCACTTGGACAAACACATAAAGCTGCTTGATTGTCCTGGCATCGTCATGGCAACGTCTACAAGTGATGCTGCAATGATTCTCCGGAATTGTGTGAAAATTGAACAGTTGGTTGATCCAGTTCCTCCTGTTGAAGCCATCCTCCGACGTTGCAACAAGGCACAAGTATGTCGTTTGCTTTCCTACCCTTTGCACACCGACGAAAACGTTAGTATTAAGTTGAAACGTTTGTACACCTTTTAAGCCGTGACACAGTCCTTACGTACATTTTCATGGACGTGCAGATCCTCCAGCACTACGGAGTACCTGACTTTCACACAGCTCTGGAGTTCTTGGCGTTGCTTGCGCGGCGTCAAGGGAAACTAAGAAAAGGCGGGCTGCCTGACACCGACAAAGCAGCCAAAAGCGTATTAATGGATTGGACAGGGTGGGTCAAATGTTTGATTTTTAGAGGCCTCAGAAATGTTGAGCTACACAATAGTTGTTAATTCAAGTGTTCTTTAGGGGACGGATCAGCTATTTCACTCACCCCCCTGAGACACACACACTTCCTATGCACGTCAGTGCAGAAATTGTGACAGAGATGGGTAAAGCTTTTGACTGGGATGAACTTGAAAAAGGAAATCGGGAGGTTCTTGCAGGTAATATGCTCTTTTCACCCTAATCCTGCTGTACAATTTACCCTGGTAATTTAGGCAAATTGTTAGACTAAGAATAATGTGCATACTGTACTTGCTTATTAAATTAGCAGTGGCACGTTCACAAATGTTGTTTGGTTTGTTAATGAATGGACTGAAAAGATGCAGTAGTGCAAGTCCGATTTTAATGTGTGATATGTCATGTTTCAGATTCATCTTGTTCTGATATTCAAATGGGATTCTGCATCGAAACCATGGGAATGACAAATGTCAACCAGGCTCAAGGTCCCTCTTACCAAGAAATGGAAGGAGAGTTCGAACAGGAGCCAGAATTTAAGAATGACAATGAATCAATGGAGGATGATCAAGATCCAGAGGTGTGAAGAAGTGTGATTTTTGTAGTGGCAATTATTACAGACTTGTCAAATTAGATGTGTGTGGAATGTGGAAACCTTTGCAAATAAAGGTTATTTTATCTATCTTAATAGTTCGGACCAATGACTGTAGAGATAAAATCTCAGAAGTTTAAGAGCGTCTTGCCTGAAACTGATCGTGCATCCAAAGCCCCAGATTTGAAGGATATTGTGAATGTAGATCCTTTACAACAAGGCCAGGCACTTATGGCTGCTGGCAAGAAGCGGAAGAAGCAACAAAAGAGAGCAGGTTTGTGTATTCACTTCAATAATCATATTGTTATTACCTGAACGTCTAACTTGATCTGTTTTCTTTTTCTTTTACAGACAAGCTTGCTACCAAATTATCAGACACCTTGACATCTGCAATGGATTTCTCGTTTTGTGACAGCTGATTAAAAAAAGAATACCAAAGACTGTTGGTCAATGCTTTGACGTTTTGATTCTTTCAAAAAATACAGCAATTGTTTTGTACGTTTTGGTGTGGACTTTGACATTTACTTTAAATGCGTTGGATGCATTTATGGATAGATCATTTGATTTAGTACACATTTGTCAAACTCAAGACCTGGGCACCAAAGCAGTGTGTCAACTTAATGTTTCTAGATAAAATGTATACCATAGGACCAACCCCAAATTAGTTAGACGCCCGATTTGAGTAAATAACGTAATCACTTCCCCATAGTCAACAAGTTCCGGGTAAATCGGAGGATGACCTCAGCACGTCGGCTCGAGGTAAACAACGCGAGTACGCTGGTCGCGGCGGCCATGGCTAGCGGCAGCTGCTACTGAGTCAACGACACAAAATGGGCAGAAAAAGCAAGCTGAGGACTTCCTGGATTCATGGCTGAGATCTCATCGAACACATTTGTGCTTACAGTATGTTTTAAAGTTACATTTCTACCTTGAACGCGTTAACCCGGTAACGTTAGCTCCTTCTACAATCATGGCTAGTTGGCTTAGCTAAGCAACAACTCTCCTCACCCCCGGAAAAAAAACAAAACGGCTTGTTTTGTAATACTGCAAAATAACCAAAGCTCCGAATTTAAACGTGAATTCCTTGATCGGCAGCTGGTTGATAAACACAAACAAAACAATTGTTAGCTATTTTATCCTTGTGTACGATCTGCTCCTTTTATGATTGTAGTTGTAATTAGGGCCGCCGACACTTCGCTGTCAAACCAGCGCTCCTAATTTGTGACCAAGCGAATTACATTTTATACACAACATTACATTACAATAGGTTTTCAGTGACCAAAGTGTTCACAGAATATGCGAGGGCTGTTTCACGCGTGTGCCATGTAGTTGCGTCAGTTTACTTAAATTGGGACATTTAAAGAAAATAAATAGTAATGCCTAGTAATATGCATTCTCAACGTCTTTACGTGCAATTTATAATTCAGTTGGTTATATGGAGCACAGTAGAGGCCAGTCATTTTCAGTAGGCTTCTACTTTACAATCCAATTGCAGCAGTAGAACCAGTCTGACACACACCAGCACAAACATTTCGATAAATATTTATTTGACCAGTATTAAAAGTGAAGAAACGCTTTTTTTAAATGATTTGATACAGGCTGTTTCTCTCAAGTCATCGAGAGGTTCCCCAAATTCAGATGAGAACGGCTAAGAACTATTGCATGGAAGAGTTACACTGGTGCAGGGGTGCTGCCAGGTTAAAAAAAAATCCCACTTTGTTTAGTCCCCTTGTCACGAATACAGCAATTTCAAGATAGATTTTCTGGGGCCCCTTTCAATCATGTGCCCATTGAGGCCTCTGTTGTCATAACACCCCTCCCCCTTTTTCCTTACCTGATGTGATCAATCGTCTCTGTTATCCGAATGTGTTTGATGAAGCACTAAGTAAAGTCTAGAGGATTGTGCTACACATTGATTTTATGCACAGACAACAAAACCTGTGCAATTCAATTGAAAGAAAATCTGAAATCTTTTAGACTGGGGAAGTAAAACAACTACCTAAGATAATATGATTGCACAAGTTGGTTATGTATGGTTGCACCCTTTTATAAACTGCGATGTGGCTTTGTAAATTCTAATTAAATGGGAGTCAGCACACCCCTGCCACTTTTTAAAGTGCTGTTGATTAACTGCAAATGAAGTGCAAATATTCCAGTAGGCTTTCCTCCTGACATTGTTGTAGTCACTTCTTACAGCACAAGCCGCCGCACACAGGATTCACCAGTATCCTCGTAGTCATATTATCTTACTCGTTAACGTTCGTCTCTTGTTTTTTTTTTTAATCTGCTGACGTAACCAAGCGTTATCCTCGTAAAAATATTGTCATCCTTGTCCTACTCTTCTAAAAGGCCCTTTTTGTTCTGTTTCCAGCTTCATCCTTAGATCTCGATCGTTGTCCTCAGCCATGTCGTCGCGTGTGTTGATGCGGCAGCAGCTGATGCGCGAGCAAGCTCAGGAGCAGGAGAGACGAGAGGCCCAGCGACAGGCCTCCGCCTCTCAGCTCCGGCCCACTGACTCCACTCCTGCCATCTCCGTTTCACTGCCTCCAAACGCTGCCCGCCCGCCTCCAGCACAGGTGCCCGTTGAGGTGCTGAAGGTAAGCATGTCCTTTGCGTTGCCCGGCTGCCTCAGCTCACGTGGCTTGCCCAAACGATCAACTCTGAACCTGCCTGTATGACGCAGGTGCAGACCCACCTAGAGAACCCCACCAAGTATCACATCCAGCAGGCGCAGAGGCAACAGGTGAAGCAGTACCTCTCCACCACTCTGAGTAACAATGCCATTACTCAGACGCTCGGTGTATCGCCTGTGCCACAGTGCAGCTCCGCCCCTGAGGTTGGCCACACTGCCAGCAGCGCCCCTAACAGCCCGATGGCCCTACTTAACATCAGTTCCAACAAGGAGGAAGTATGCCCGATTCCTTTTTTTTCTCCTCTTTTTAGAACAGCGGTTTGCTGACGCAGCAGATGACACATTCTTGCCAATGGTTGTGTCTCTGTTAACTTCCAGTGTGTTTTTGGACACGTTTTGAAGCCGAGCATTCAGCTCACTTTGCACTTAATTACTTTCTGTTTGTTCTGCAGTGATGTGGCCCCAGGTCCCACTTTAATGTTGCATGCCTTTTGTCATCATATACTTGTTTGCCTGGTGTCACAATATGATGTTAAATACTGCACCTGCAGATTAGCCATGCCACTTCTCTACTTACACGTCCCTGACATGAAGCTGCTTTACAGCTTGCGGGATTGTTTTTACTGCGCGGTGCTTTGCATATAGTCCTTATAATATATAAGAAGCATTGATTGTACATGACTTTACACTGGTAAGCTTTACTGAGATTGTGCCACGTTGTTCCCTGTCATCTGCCGTTTGTAGATCGAAGATGTTATCGACGACATAATTAGCCTGGAATCCAGTTTTAATGACGACATTATTACGTTGATTGACTCAGGCCTTCAGTTGCCAAGTACGGTAAGAGAAAAAAATCTGCTTCCTTTACCAAATTTACTTTTGCCCTTCAAATGTTTCCACTCTTGATTTTCACTCAGAAATGACAGGATATTAGAAAAACAGCATCTTTGTAAGTAAAGTATACATGTTTTGTTTTCCCCTGAATGGAGCATCTTTTATCTGTGCTGGAATTCTGAAGCAGGAATAGCTGTTGGAGTGAATATGTGCACTTGGCACTTACTTACCATTTGTCACAAACGTGCTCCCTGGGCGTGGTTACTAGTAAGGATACGCAGCAAGAAGTCAGACGACGTGTTTAGTGCTCGTTAAAGCGTGCATTGCAAAGCTGCCAGGTTTACGGGCACAAGGGAATTGCCGAACCTTTGCCACTTAACAGAAAATGAGGATTATGGTGATGTTGGAAGAAAGAAAAAAGAAGCACAGCGAGGTAAAACCAGTTTGTAGTCTTTGAAATGGAACCGTGTCGTATTGTTTTTACATACAGCAAATGTAAGATGAGGCGTATGCATGGCACCTTATCGCGTGCTTCAATGATGTTAGGCGAAACATCTATTGATCATTCGTATTTCGCTTGATGACACACCAGATTGAATCGGGGGACCAGGGAGGTGGTTGCTTTAAGAGTTTCAGCAAGAATGGGGAAGTTGTGCTTTTCACATATTCCTCACATATAACTTGGCTTCGGCAGTCAGCATATGTTACAGCTACTGTATAATACGTTTGTTTTATTTAGCTCCCAGGAAATCTGCTGGATGTGTATCACAGCCCCGGAATGGCAGCACCCACTCTTACTGTCAGCAACTCCTGTCCTGCTGATCTTCCAAATATAAAAAGGGAGATTACTGGTATGGTACAATCAGCGCAATGTACTCGTATGTGTAGCCGAACTTAAACAGTTGAATAGGAGTAAATTCATGAAAACCACTTTTTGTCTTTCAGATGCTGATACCAAAGCTTTTATGAAGGAGAGGCAAAAGAAAGACAACCACAACTTGAGTATGTTGAGATTTACTGTCTGATCACTTTGGAAAATCATTTTCGATGGTTGCCTGACACATAACTATACTAACGATTATTTCTTTGACTATTTGTGCTTCTTAACAGTTGAGAGGAGGCGGCGATTCAATATAAACGATCGTATAAAGGAGCTCGGCACGCTCATACCCAAGTCAAGTGACCCGTGAGTGCTAGCTTGTTTTTTGCCGTAAACCACCGAGTGGGGGAGACTAACTTGTAGCGTTTGTGAGCAACATCCATGTCGTAAAACAATCTCATTTTCTCGTTCTGCCGCTGCCAAACATGCTCATTGCTGCGCTGATCCCAGTGAGATGCGCTGGAATAAAGGCACCATTCTGAAGGCGTCTGTGGATTACATCCGCAAGTTACAGAGGGAGCAGCAGCGAGCCAAGGATGTTGAACTGCGCCAGAAAAAATTGGAGCAAGCCAACCACAGTTTAATGTTGCGCATCCAGGTGGGTAATTGTTGTCCGTCTTCCAAAATGTTCTCAGCTTCCTCAAGAAGTGCAGTTTTCTCTTGGGCTTTCTGATGACGTGCTGTATGTTGTGGGTCAATGTGAGGACATTGCTGATGTGGGTACCGAAGAGTTTGAAAGCTTTCACCCGCTGGTGACGAGTGGTGCAAGCCGCTCTAATATGGCTTCGTGTTTTCTGGCGCTTAAGAACAGTCGGTTGAATCTTTAGTCAGTGACCATGTTTCGATGGACAACATTTCTTTTAATATGATCAGTTATGGATAAAAATTATGATTGGATGCACTGTTTTCAGGGACACTAATATTGATCCGATTAGGACTTGTGTGTTCATGCGTCACACTTTTGATCGGAAGACATCATTTTGACATGCGCAGATTGACCAAATAATGGAAACGGAAATAGTAGTAGACGAAGAAGCTGTAACGACTTCCGTGTCAACAAAACATCGCACCGTCCATTTCTACTTTAAACGATAGCGTATTTTTGCCGTTTGTGCTTTTAGGTCGAGGTAACGCCACAGTCTTGCGCCCGCCATGTCTTTTGCTCGCTCTGCGTTATCTATCTTCCGGGAATAACAGAAATGTCAGAGACATGCGTGGTAAAGACGGTTTGTTCCGAAATTTCGGAATAAGTGTTTTCAAGCACGCCGATCGGATTGTCAATCGACATAAACCACCCCTCTCGTTTGGGATAAAATCTTGATCGGAATGAGCTTGATCGGATCAGAATATTCCGAATGGTGTGTACATGAAGTGTTTTTCTTCCGATCAGGCTTTTAATCCGAATAAATGTGTCCATGTCAACGTAGCCACTGTCATGCAAGTTGAATTTTCAGGCCCTTTTAGGGTTATTTCTTTTCTTTCATCGTAGAAATTTTTTTGCAACTATTTATAGTATGTTATGTCATTATTTCAACATAGAGTCGAGGCATAGACGGTTCAATTCATATACTGTACTTTGGTGATCTTTCAGGAGCTGGAAATACAGGCACGTGTCCACGGTCTCTCTTCCAACGCCGCCAGCATCACCTCCGGCCTGAGCTCCAGTCCTGCCCTGCTACAGCAGCACCAGCAAACCCTTCCGAACGGCCAGTCCCTACACCCCGGCGCAGACGCCACGTCCGGGCATAACCTCCTCAGTCTGGGGGCGGCAGCTATGGGACAGCCTCTGCCCACCGCCTTCCTCTCCCCGCCTTCGTCAGACACTCCCACCGGAGTCACCATCAGCAGCCCTTTGGACTTGGGCAGTTTAAGCTTTGCGGAGCTGGAAGACACCTCGGCCTCGGCGCTTTACCCTGATGTGGGCTTGGGGGACATTCTCATGGACGATGGGTGCACCCTGTCTCCAGAGGCGGTGGCTGAGCCCCTCTTCTCTCCTTTGTCACCGGGTGCCTCAAGCAGCAGCCGCAGGAGCAGCCTTGAGATGGATGAGGACTTGTGATGCTCCCTGAGAGATGTGAATGCGCCCGCAGAGACTGAATGTCAGCATGCAGTCCGTCTCTTACGTTAGGTGAGTTTGTCAGTAGGACCGTTGACCAGAAATGTTTTTAAAGTACCGGTAAATATTCAGATTTGAAACTAACCTACAGTAAATGTTAGTGAGACTAACCGGCAGAGCTGGGCGTCCCGCCTCTGTGACGGACCGGTCCGTCCATCCGTCACCGACGGCCGCCCGTCTTGCTGACGAATGACAGGAACAATTTTAAAATAGGCGGACTAAGCATAGTCGAAAGCCCCTTTATTTAGTCCGCCATTCGTCTGTAGTCCGTCATTAGTCTATTTTTCGCAGCGAGGCTGTTGGCCGCGGCCGAGGCTTGCAGCTTCAGGGTCCTAAAAGTAGACGTATTTAGTCCGGCCCTGGCTGAGGCTTCCATGTGGCGGTAATGTGGTGAGTCTTTTGTTTCGATTCAAATATCGTGGAGGTGAACATTTAGTCGGAATCGCAGATGGACGCCCGTTTAAAATTAGAGGTGGACCGGCCTATAGTTGTTAGTATTTCTCTCTCTCTCCCCCCCCCCCCCCCCCAAAAAAAGGCAGATGACGGAAGAGCACACACGCTGCTGACGGATGACGAATAACGGACGATCCATTTGTAGTAAAATGCCCAGCTCTGCTAACCAGTCCCCTAGTCCTCCTTGTCCTGGTATACATAAATGTTATTGATCCTATCTGAAGCTGAGTGATTATGTCTGGGTGTGTGTGTAAGTGGAATAGGATTAAAACAAACTATTGTACACTAGAGATGCTTACACATAAATGAATATTCTTACATATTTTTTAAGATTTGAGAGTAATATAAATGTTTGCTTGAATTTGTTATGTGGTCATAGGTGGGGAAGATTTTTTCCTGGCCTTCTTAATGTGACAGTATTGGCAAAAGCAAATAGATGCGAGAGAGGTTTTATTCTTTTCTGGACAGGAATCAGGGTTTGCACACTTGTCCTTGTTGGGATGTCTTGAGGCGGTTCAAAAGGGATATGCTTAAAGTGAATTGGCACATTGTGAAATACTTTTTTTCCCTTATGGTGTATATAAGAATATTTTATTTTCCAGCAATTTATTGCACCTTATGTTATCGCATTCTATGCATTTTCTGAGATCTGTTTTACTACTACTACGACACACGGTGGGTGCATGTATTTTCATGAGCGCTTAAGAGCTGCTGCTGCTGCTGCTAGTTAGCCAAAGCAGAACTTCTTAAAGTGTAGCTGCAGTGCAAAATAAAAGTCACTGTTCTATTTTTCAATATATTCAGCTTCACAGTAAAACATACAGATCAGTTTTGATTATTTTACAGTAGGCCTGTAGTTCATATTTTTGATACCTAAATAATTGAAGTGCAGTTTGTTTCTTGTGATTAATATTTGTGTTTGTGATTGTTCATCTCCATTAACTTTGGTGATCACTGGCTGATTTTTACCAGATAATTTCACTTTCCCCCCCAAGTTTTTTCCTTCTGGAGGTGGGGGTGTCAAATAATCTATAAATGAATTGTGTTCCAAGGACAATGTTTTTTTTTTTTGGTTTGTTTTTTAACCAACCACTATTTTGCAGATATACTATGAAGTACCGATAAACTTCAAAAAGGCATTTAATCAGATGCATCATGCAACTTTAATTAATGAATGTGTACTTGCCTATGCATGTTTTTTCTAACACTGATGTACTGTATTTGAGAATTTTATTCAGAATATAATGTTAAAAGTGTGCTTGGATTAGCAGTTTTGTTGGTGTGACAATAACACATAAACTGAAACAGCCCAATTAGTTTTGAAGACACATTATCTGATGTGATTGGTTGTCCTCCTCTACTATCTACAAGCACTCCAAGTCACATTTTTTTAAATTTTTTTTTTACTCAAATTAGCTAATTTAATGCCCCTGATTGTGCATTTAAAAACAAATCAAGCACCAAATGGACATATTTCTTCTTCTCCTACATAACATCTTTCCAAAACTTGAAGCACATCCACAACCTTTCAAAAATGTATGAACAACATGTCTCTTGTCTAATGTTTTTTGGTCATGCTCAGTGGAGTGTCTTTCAGCAAATTTTAACAAATAAACTATTCTTTCAGGTGCGTGTGATTATCTGCATGCCGCCGAGGTTAGTGGTAGAGCATTTGAGAGATTTCCATCGCTAGATCCAGGCACTCTGTAGCCTGGAGACACAGATCACAGATGCTGCAGTCACACTGGCAGCAGCACAGTTCTTGACACCTGCAGACATTACAGTGTTGAGTGATATTCAGGAAACTCTGCACAGTAGCGGGCTCGCAGCAGAACAGCGAAGAGCACAGGCACTGGTTACACCCTCTGACTGTGGCCAGGAAACAATCCAGTGGATGGCAGAACAGACAGGCCAGCAGGATTGGAGCGCACAGGTCTCGGGAAGGCCATTGGGGAAAATGAGGTGAAAACATCATTTGAAGGAAAGCTCCTCAAGTGTTACAAAAGTAGGCTGGCCTTACCATCGTCATCTGGTGGCATCACGTTGAAAGTGTCCGTTTTCAGGTCTTGACTCTTCCCAGCTGATGTGAGTAACTCTTCGGTGCTGGAGAGCAGCAACACAGGCGGTAGCTTCGGTTGCTGTTTCTCCACAGAACTCAAGTCACCCGCGGATCCTGCTTGGACTGCTCTGCCGTTTGAAATCTGCACGTTCTGTTCTCGGGCCTCTGAATAGGACACGTTAAGATAATTAGTAGCTAGTCCAAACTACAGCCTTTGTAAAACAAAACAAATATGACCCAGGATGTTTTATCATAAAAAAGTTGAGCTTTGTTTATCAACTGCAAGCTGTAAAATACCTGTTTGGTCACCCATGCAGCTGTTCAATACATCGGGGCGCTCCAAGTCAGTTGTTTCTCCACTTGAGTCTTTACAGCCATTATCCAATGTTTCAAGACCTTCTGCAGGACTGCGTTTGGCATCCATGATCAAAAGTAAGGCGCTTCAGTTTCTAGGAGTGAACTGAAAATTGACTAAAGCTGAAGTATAGGACAAAACATGTAACACACGCATTTAAGAGCACATGCAGGTATTGTATGTACCTGTACATCAATTTCATTTCCTTATTTGAAAAGAAGTGTTAAGAAGTACATACCATTACTATTACGATAATCCAATTTCAAATTGTAATGAAGTACAAATACTTTGTTAATATACTTAATTATATTTTGATTTTAGAGGTCCGTTCTTGAGTATTTATCTATCTGATGTTTTACTTTTACTCTCAACATTTGAAAACATGTGGATAGAGGGTTCAAGTCTGTGTGTGTGTGTGTGTGTGTGGGGGGTGTGTGTGTGTGTGTGTTTTTTGTATGCATTTTGAACAATTCCATGCATCCAACATTGTAGAACAGTCTGTGGAAGGCTGCTTTCTGCTTCAAAATTGTGGCCGAGACACTGTTGGATAAGCTTGGTGTGGAACATTTTCACTATTAGCCTACTTAGTGCACTACATTTAATTCAAGAGTTGAGTCTCCAGTTATTTATGCTTCCTTTGTGAATTATCATGACCTGGTTGACTGAAAATCAACACAGACATACTTTACAGTAGGTCTATCCCCTGTGTACGCTGCATTGGCTTCATCATTGTTACTATTGAGTGACCATGGGGAAAAAAAGCAGCAAAGTTAATCAATTATTAATAATCCGTTTTGGAAACATTTTTTATGGAAGGCTGCGCTTCAATGTGCTGACAGCTATATGAGAATGTAAGTGAACTTCATTTTGCCATTCATTAATTATACATTTTCTCAGGTGCCTTGATTCATATAGGTTGATATTTTAATTTTCAGACAGGATTATGCACTAACTTCAGCAGTCTGAAATGTTTGACGAAACAGTTTAAAGTACTGAAAGGATAAAATTGATACTTTCTGAATAACGTAATATATTGTTTTCAACATAACATAGTTAAACGGAATTATTCATTGAATTGTAATGAAGGCTTCACTATACACTTCTATTTTAGCCTTCATATACAATTAGCTCTAAAATTCGCATTACCTCCATAAAGAACATAACATAAAGAAACAATAAATTGTACTTACCTCATTGTCATTCGTCATCATTTATATGTCATTATCTAAGGGGCACAGGCACAAACAGCTTCAACACTTTTCTTCTCTCGTGATACAGCCATCACAACGTCCTGAAAGTATTCAGCAGTAAAGTAAAGATGGAGCAACAACAAACAACCACTTCTTCCTCTCACTGATCTCCATGTACAGTGCACGCGCGTCTGTGTGTGTGTGGGGGGGGGGGGGGGGGGGAGTGGGTGTGGGTGTGTGTATGTGTGTGTGTGTGCGCACACTTTGCATTTGTGTCCACCTCGCTTCCTTTTTTTTTTTTTTTTCTTTTTAATGACTTTATTATTTTTGTTAGTTTTACCATTTTAGCCGTGTTAACGGAAGTGTAATAAAATTTTCCAATGATGGGTATTTGTCTGAATCAGTAATCTCAAGATTCAGCTCTTTCAATACAGTACATTAATAATTTACTGTTTACATCAAATGGTACCTTTTGGCTCCATTTTGGCTCCATTTGGCCACATAAAAACTCACATTTTAAGGTTCCTAGGTTCCTTGTTTTTTTTTTTTTTTTTTTTTTTACCAGATTGACTTGCACAATTTGTGTAAAATGGGTCTCATTCTAGACTCAACACCTGATTTGATTTTTACGTTTTCTGCTAGATTACATCAATAAACAAGTTCTGGAGCAAATCACGTGATATTCTTGGTTTCCAAAAGTAGCGTATCTCACTCCATTGGATAAGAACAGAGTACATTTTTATTTAAAAATCTCCCTCTGCTGGCTGTAGAAAGACTGGACTACAGTAAACTACCATTCTATTGCGGTTCAGTTTTCGCGGTCTTTGAGGTTTATCTAACATTTGGCTCTCTCTTTCTTTCATATGTTTTTCATATGTCTAAATGTGTTTGTGTTGTTTTAAAAGTGTATTCAAAGACATTTAGAAATATGAAGTACCTTAAAGGTTACAAAAATTCTTAAGTTGTCGATGTAAATAAATTGTCTCCTAATATCACAAAAACACAAATCCATGGTCACGGGAAAAAAAAATTATGTTAGTACTGAACACGTTTTTGAAACGCAATTCCTTGGAGTTATGATAGATAATAAATTAACATGGAAACAGCATATAAATTACATTAAAGGTAAAAATTTAAAACCAATAGCAATATCGTTTGAGTCTAGAAATATTTTAAATCACGAGGCATTATCTATATATTTTGTCGTAGGGATACTACACCATTTTTTTTTCTAACAGAGACAATAAACGTGCTTTTAAACTGTATTCCCAATGTTCCATCTAACCTACTGATTCACACTTTAGTCCCGTAGGGGGCGATCATGCATTTGTTGGTTGCCAGGCAATTCGACGGATGTGACGTATTCGTCGTCGGTTTGGCAAGCTAGGCTAATGTTGTTTAGCGCGCTAAGTTGTTTGCTGTTATTCGCTGTTTGTGTCTTCTGTACTTCTTGAGCGATCCCCGGGCAATACAATCACAATGGTAAGGCTTTGCAAGCGTTTGTATATTTATTTTACAACTGTGAGTTTAAGATAGTTTAGGTGTGTCTGTTTAGTTGGGCGAAATAAACATGGCCTAATTTAGAGTGTACGGCCATTTGCGACAAATTAATGTCAAAACCAGGAAACGGACCAGAATGTTATTTTGTGGTAACAACTCTCTTCTAATTGACCAGCATAAACTTTAACCATGATTCAAGTTATTTCTAATCTTAAGCCATTTAGCACTTATTTTAAGTGGGTAGCATATTAGCAAAGCTGCTACCATGCAAAACTATTTTGTGTACAATATTGTAAATAAACAGATCATTTGTCTGCTTTAATCGCGTTATAATGCAATGTATAGTAAAATGGTTTGCATTTTTCTAGGAAAGCGAATCGTCTGATATTGACCCTGTGCCAGGACCAGAAGGCAGTAGTATGGATGGGGAGAATGCACCACTGTATTGTATTTGCAGGAAACCACATATCAACTGTTTCATGATGTAAGCGCACCACTGCTGTTTCATCACATCACCAAGATTCTGCTGACCCATGCTCATATATTAAATGCTGTCTTTGCTCCTCTTAGTGGATGTGATAACTGCAATGAGTGGTTCCATGGAAACTGCATTAATATAACAGAAAAGATGGCCAAGGCAATCAGAGAGTGGTACTGCATGAGATGCAGAGGTGATTCATCCAAGCCTTTCTGAGCATACATCATGCAACTAAGTAGCTATAATTGTTATTCTTTCCTTCTTCTTGTTGCCAGATGAAAACCCATTGCTGGAAATAAAGTATAGAAAAGAAAAGAAAAGCAGAGAGAGGGAACCAGACTCAGATAGAACGGAAAGACAGTACAGCACACCGAGTACGCCAGACTACAGGAGTGAAAGGCGACGTGGATCAAAAGTGAGTTGTCAAATTGTCCAGATCTAAAAATATGCATTTGAGGAGAGTACGGGGAAAAAAATCATAACAAGTCCAAAATACATAATTGTTGGTTAACAACCACATTATCCATATTGTTCCATGTGATGAACATCTGTCAAGCTACCGGTAGTTGTATTTGTTGTTATCCTGAGAGTGGTTGTCACGTGAACAAGCATTAATGGTGTGCTTAAATAGTCAAAACTACAAGCCACTGTTACCTTATGTAATTATGCGTTGTTGTTACTCGCAGCTATTAATTGTCTTTTGTTACGTGTTGCAGGTGAAACGTTCGGTGCGGATGTGTGGCGAATGTGAGCCCTGCAGAAGGACTGAGGATTGTGCACAGTGTGACTTTTGCAAAGACATGAAAAAGTTCGGCGGCCCCAATAAAATAAGGCAGAAGTGCAGATTTAGACAATGTGAGGTCCGAGCAAGGGTATGTTTTTTGTAAATTACGACAATGTCAAAATGCTTTCTTTAATATAAAACAACTGTGCAGTCAAATTCTGGATCAGGCAGCACGTTTTTACGTTACTGAAAATTCATAAAAGTTTCACTTTCATAAAAGTGTATGAAACTTTGAAGTTAGTGTAATTTTAGTTTCAGTGTGGCCTCTCTTGGAAAAATTGAAAACAATTGCTTCTTGTTTCATACAGAAAATGCTTCGTGTGAAAGAAGAGGAACAGTATTTGCGAGAAAGAAGAGAGAACTACCACCGCAGACGAAGGCATTACTCTGACGATTATGACAGCGAAGCAGATCTCTACCAGCAGTACAAAGCGGCGGGACTTCACAGCAACATGGTAGTATAACAACTATGACCACAAATCTTTTATTGAGGCTAACCTCATATAAGACATTTTGTTTGCAATTTACTTGCTCAACCATTCTTTTGCGTTTTTTTATTTTTTTATTTTTTTACCAGGGGTGGGCAACTGATGACGATGATGATGAACCACCTTTCAGTCCAGTCTTGCGAAAGAAAGCTGTGAAAGTGAAGCATGTGAAGAGACGAGAGAAGAAATTTGACAAGAAAGTAAGATACTTAAGTTATCATATGATATTTGGGATTCATGTAAACATCCGGAAATATGTTCTTAATCTGTTTAGAAAGAGTCCCGGCGCCACAAGCAGAAGCAAAAGCACAAAGACAGAAACCGACACAGTGAGAAGAGCGACGTGCGGGATCATGGCGGGCGCCATCAGTGTCTCGGGCCCAACTGCATTGAGGCTGCAAGAGCCAACTCCAAGTACTGCTCAGAGAATTGTGGCATGAAGCTAGCTGCCAAGTAAGCGCTTTCTCCTGTCGCTAAACTGACATGTAGAGTATTGCCGATAATGGCCCTTCAAACATCGGCCAAAGTAATCGGCCAAATTGCCTTTTTTGGCTGATTGTTTTTAGCTTGGTGTATTCTAGCCATTTACAGCAGTAGTACACAAGGAACACTGGTCTTATTACACATAATCCTATAGCATAAACTTGTATCCTCAAATATATATATTGAAATTAGTTGAGAAGGTCATTCTATGGACTTGTCATTCAAACCAAAAGTAGATCTTTTTTTAATTTACAAGCAATGCTCAGGTGAGCAATTCAACTTGTGCAAGGAATTAACATGGCTGTCACTGTTTGACACGCAACCTACAGTCGGTTTGTTTAAAAAATATATATATTTAAAACATAAGGCAACATAAATCAAATATAAATGTGTTAAATATGACACGCATTCAACTACCGGTAACACAAACACAGATACAGTATAACTTCATTAATTAAATAAATGACACCACGCGATGCTTTCTGGGAACTGAAAATTCGTGGGGAATATGCATTATTTTAAAAAATTAATCGGTAATCAGAATTTTTCTTGCACCAAAAGTCGACCTCTAAAAATCCATATTAGTCGGGCCCTAATATTAAGGTAATTGAAGACCCCTCAATTGCGTGAATGCTCACGAACAAAGCATTATGCTCTGTGGTTGAGGTCGCTGGCACTCCCTCTTTATGTGCTTTTCAAATGAACGGATATCAATCCTCATCTTCTCCATTTTAATTTCTCCACAGCCGAATCTATGAGATACTCCCTCAGCGGATCCAGCAGTGGCAGCAGAGTCCCTGCATTGCCGAGGAGCACGGCAAGAAGCAACTGGAGCGCATTCGCAAGGAGCAGCAAAACGCCCGCCTGCGCCTCACCGAAATGGAGCGTCGCTTCCACGAACTGGAGGGCATCATCGCCAAGGCCAAGCAGCAGGCAGTGCAGCAGGATGAGGAGGTCAACTTGCTTTATTTTAAGCCCTAGTCTTTAATTGGTGGGCTGCCGCAAAGCTTGTTTTTCACCTCCATGTTCTGCTTGTTTTCAGGTGAATGAAGGCGAGGGAGATGACACAGACCTTCAGATTTTTTGCGTGTCCTGCAGTCACCCCATCAATCCAAAAGTTGCACTAAGACATATGGAGAGGTGCTATGCAAAGGTGAGTGTTTCTTACATTTCAGCCGGCGCTTCACAATTTGAATTATGAAAGGTAAACAATGGCGGCATGGTGGACGTGGTTTGCCAATGGAGTAGAAGCAGTAAAGAAAGTAGACAGATGCTTAAAAATGTATCTTGTTATCTTGACAGTATGAGAGTCAGACTTCCTTTGGTTCCATGTATCCTACAAGAATTGAAGGGTAAGAAAAACAAAAATGTACATTTTAAAAAATGCCTTTCTCTCACTCCAGTTGCTTCACAATTGTTGCTTGTTGCTTTTCACCCCCCGTAGAGCAACCAGACTCTTCTGTGATGTGTACAATCCCCAAAGCAAAACTTATTGCAAGAGGCTTCAGGTTTTGTGTCCAGAACATTCAAGGGATCCTAAGGTTGGTGCCAGATTTCTGTCATACAATGCATGCATCTTTTTTATTGCACTTTCTTCCCATTTGAAATAAATATATATATATTTATATATACACACACACACATTTAATTCCTGATATGTACAGGTTCCTGTGGATGAGGTGTGCGGGTGTCCTCTGGTGAAAAATGTCTTTGAGTTGACCGGAGAATATTGCAGGGTCTCAAAACGGAAATGTAACAAACATTACAACTGGGAGAAGCTCAGGAGGGCTGAAGTGGACTTGGAGCGAGTCAGAGTGGTGCGTATTATTTATTGCTTTGTGTGGTTTAAGGGAGCACGCCCTCCATTATTCAGGCAACTCAAGTTCTTGTTTTATTTCCGCACCCACAGTGGTACAAGTTGGACGAGCTCTTTGAACAAGAGCGCAATGTTAGGACTGCTATGACCAACAGGGCTGGTCTACTCGCCTTGATGTTGCACCAAACCATTCAGCATGATCCTCTGACTACAGATCTTCGTAGTAACAAGGACAGATAGTGGGCAAAGTCTGCTTCTGCCGGCTGGTCACTGTTTATAACGAGAGATGTGTGTTTAGGGTTTAACCTAAAACAACAGTTTCTTCTATCTGAATAAATGTTTTTACTTTGTTGTATAATGATTAAGTTAAAGTGGCAAATTGATATATATTTTCCCGTCTCGGTAAGCTAGTGCTGATTTTGCTATAAACACCCTAAATAAAGCTGTCGTTGATTTGCTTCTATGTCATGGATCATTGTTCTGTTGCAACACCCATCCTTGCCTCAAGTTATTCTGCTAAATAGATCTCTAGATTAAAAAAATATAGATATCCATATACATACATATGGATATGAGTAACAAAAAATATCAAACATTTGTTATAAGGGTCATGTTTGCCGTCAATGTTATACATTAATGGCCACATTATGCCGCCGCCCCTGTGTGACCTATATCTTTGCTACTGTAACAACGAAAATTTCCCCACTGTGGGATCAATAAAGGCATTCTTATCTCTTATCTTATCATGTTAACGCCTTTTCACACTGCTGCACTTTCACAACACGCAGCGCACTGTCGAAAAACCCATTCATAAGTATGTTATATGAGGATGAAAGAATGCCTTGTTGGGTCGCGGAGCGATGCGCAAAGCCCTCGAATAGAAACATTTTCTATTTCCAAGTGGTGTTTTTAGGAGGGCCCAGCCAATAGGAGAGGGGCTGGCAGAATGATTTCAGAGCGCTAATAGCAATTGATGAACTGGCTGGAAAAGCCTCCACTGTCACTTCCTGGTTGGCGGCTCCGCAAGCAACGTCAAAATCTTGCGCCAGGGCTTTGTCATCTTTGCAAGCCCCGACACCACGAACGCCAGGAACACCAAGTGCAGAATGAAAAGGCTATAAGATACGTATTTAAATAAAATTGTATTGTATCGTATAACAGGCAGCCAAATAAAACACAAAATATATATGCTGTGCGTTTAATAATGCCACACACGCTGTCAAATAAGTACATAACTAGGAAGCAAAGTCGAAACATTTGAATTCGATCAACCAATCGAACCATGAAGGCAGCACAGCTGACTGAATTCCCATGACAAAGAGTATGCAAATAGAGTGTGAGGATTCTCTTCACTGTGCTTTCTTCAACTGCTCCGTTTCTGAACAAACAATCCGCTGTCTTTAAAATTACTCAATTAATTTACGCAACTCCCCCGGAAGTTTTATAAAACTATATATTCTCCTCATTTAAAACATAGCGATTTAACATAACGTTACCAATTATGAATCAGGGTTAGCTTCAGTGATATTTTTGGCAAGCGGATTTTCATTTTCGGTGCACTATTTGGTCCTACCGTAGCTTCCGTCGGTGCCAGCTATATGCTAGCTAGGTTAGCACCTGACAGCAAAGCCCAATTGAATCCTGGTGTTGTTTTATCAAAAAGGTAGATGATCTTATCCTTAAGGTATGTGAATCTGCTGACCCATTGAACCGACTAACGCGCATTGAGCGGTAGCACACAAAGTCTTTATGTGCGATTGAGAATTGTGGCATTTCTTCACTGCGACCATGAAGTTAGCGTTAGCTTTTGTTGCTAGCGTTAGCATGCTATGCCTTTCTACGCCGGTTTACCCGGCTCCAGTTGGTATAGAAAATGTATTTGATGTGTGGTGAGGTCTGTCAGAATGAAGCGATTCACAGTAATAATGTCACAGAGATGAGACCTATTCGATTGGAGGATCGCCTACCGTTATTTAAATTGACTTTCCCTTCTGACACTAGCGTGGTTCCTGAAAGAATTGCCGCCCATCGTTGCCCATTACGTAAACAGCAAATCACGAGAGTCTATTTAATATATTATGCACTAATACTGTGTGATGCATTAACGTCAAACTGTTGTCATCCAACAATCCATTCATGCGTGAGCTGATCCTATTTTGTAAAATTAGATTTGATCAGTAATAGACTTAACTGTACGTGCTCAATCGTTGTTTACTTATGTCCTTTCCTTTACCTCCTGACCAGCTCAAGAGGCCATCGGCAAGAGACTGGATCATGGTGAAACATGGTGTGAAGAAAACACTCTATATCAAATCGAATGATCCAATGTGAATGGTTGTAGACGAAGTCAGCCGTCCCCTTACAACATCATTGACTGTTTTTGGTAACTGCTGCACCAATGGACGAGGAGCCCCTGCAGCCTCCCGGGATCGAGACTGTGGAAGAAGATGCGGGCCAAAGCACAGAGAAGACGAGCAAAGTAGGGGATGCACATAAACTCGATACACCTGGAAGACCCATGCCTGATCACGTAGGGGAAGAACAAGTAGCGGAGAATCAGACGGAGAAAGAAAAGCCCCCCGCTGGCTGTCCTCCCACTGACTGGTTGGAGCCGCTGGAAGATGATGAACAAGGTGACGATGATGGAGAAAGCCTAGCAGGAGAAAGTGAAAGGAGTCAAAGTGTAAAAGGCAGTGAGGGTGTTAATAAAACACTCGATAGGTAAGTTCAGTTATAATTGTTTTTCCATCTCCTTTCCATTATATTATGCAGAGATGTATACTTAGCCTAACAAATTTAGCTGGTAATATAGTTATGGAAATGAGGGGGTAATTACCGGTAATAATAATAACATTAGATGTAGTACAATATGTATTGAGATTTAACCTTTAAAAAGGTAAGGAAAAGCCAAATAAACTGTGTTTTCATCAAGAATAAATTGCATACTAAACTTGTCCACGTTCAGTACCCGACTTGTCCACCTGCAGTTTGATGCAGTCTTTATAAAAGCAGGTTTTGCTTGCTTGTTTTCTATACTTTAGAATTGTCCGAACTCGACGCAAGCGTACACATCCCGATGAAGGATGGTTTGACTTCCCTGAACTTGGAGAGGGTTGGAAACGCAAAGAGGTTATTCGACAATCTGGTTCTAGTGTTGGCCAAATGGATGTCTATTACCTCAGGTAACAACTTCTTGACCACTTAAAAACATACCATTGTACGCTTGCATTATGAGTGTCAGATATGTTTAACTTGATGCTTAACAGTCGGTCTGCATTTTATTTTCTTGTAAGATTTTTAAACTGTTACAAAATATATAGCAGTGTCAAATCAAACACCACCAGCCATTCTTAAAGAAAAGACCTAAAGCTAAAACAGGATTTAAACGTACCAATTTTTAAAAGCTTAACAGATTTTTTTTTCTTTTTTTTTAATGTGGAGTGATGCCACACATGGTGAAGAATGAATGTGCTCAAATTTGACCTGATTATCGTATGTGTGGATCCTGCCCATGTTAAATTCTGAGTTGTTTGATTGCCAAAAGGTCTGAATGCCACTGCATGTAATGTAGGTAAATTGTTTGTTCCGATTTTTTAAGAATGAGTATCGGAAATAGGCAAAACCAGGTTGGGTGTGGCTAAAAGCTGGATTCACTCTTTTCAATTCACAGTCCTCAAGGTTTTCGGGTGAGAAGCAGAGTAGAGCTGATGACGTTGCTTGTGGGAGTCCAAGACGTATCAAACTTTGACTATAAGGCAGGGAAGTTCCATAATGGCCAAGTAAAACAAACTCGAGGCAGACGGAAGAAGGTATTGTTGTTTTTTTTATATATCGTCGCTCTCCTTTGAAAAACACTTATGTCCATTTTTTTAAAATGTTCTTATTTTTACGTGAAGGCTGTTTCCGTGTTACGCAGACATCGCATTAATGTGAAAATTACACATTTTCCCCAAATTGGACATAAGTGTTTTTCACTGGACAGTGACAATATGCATAAGAACAGGTCATGTTTTGAAACATGTTATTTGTCTTTTTATATCTTTTTTTTTTTACTTTCCGCTTTCTGAACCGCCAGAGGAAGACGCGGGAGCGGTCCTCCTCAGAGTCCAGCTGGGTGGATAAAGGAGAGAGGCCGGACACTCCAGAATACCAGCCCAAGCGCCAGCCCAATAATTGGGCCAAAACCTTCCTCTCGAATGAGACAACTTACCAAACTGCTAGCAATGAACCCGTTGTACCCAGTATTAAAATTAAACTTCATCTGCCCTCAACATCCAAACCGCACCTCTCCATAAAAGGACAACCTGGGCCAGACGATAAAACATTGTGAGTTCAGTGCTTGAATTCAAATTTCAACCATTTCTCCTCAATGCTAGCAAACAACCTGTTTATATTCAGCTACATCTACCGTTGCTGCCACTATGACTGTATTAATTAACGAAATATAAACTACTAAATACAGCAGAACTCAGGGATGTTCTATTTCCCAACAGATTGTGTTCCAAATGTGGAATGTCCTTCATTGGCACGTGGTACGACAGACAAAGAAAGAGACCCTCTTGTCCTTCATGTTGGGGTACGTCAGTGAATGTGTGTTTTAAGAGTCATTCAGGAGAACGAGAAAAGAGTGTTAATACAGCTTGAAATAATTTCTCTGGGGGAAAAAAAACACTTCTCATTCTTAGGAACTGACTCACCCTTCACTTTTCTCTTTGAAATCCCCAGCGTCAAAGACGATAGAACATCCGTTGATTCGTATGCGGAAGGTAATGTCGTCATATTTTCAACACACTCCCAGCATGGCGTGCGTTAGAATATATAGTGTATGTTGCTTTTGGCGTTTTTTTTAATTCTCTGACTAGAAAACTATTGCATCAGAACGTTTTGCCTCTCACAATAAAATGTGACATTGTTGTGATTAACATAATAAACAGCTTTTCTAATTTGTTGTTTACATCATCTTTAGTGGATTCCATGTGGGCAGTGTGTGGGGTGTCACATGACTGTAAACTGTGGCCAGTGTGCCAACTGCAAGAGTCCAGAGAATCGAAAACGCATATGCAGGATGCGCAAATGTCTCTGTCCAATTCGCAAAGTAAGTCAGCGGGGCCACAGCAGTACTTTAATATGCAGCTGATTAAGAAGTCACAATTATGCAAATGATCTTTCCCTCCATCAGAGTTCGGAAACGGAAAGTTTCATACCGAAGATGCCAGATAACGACATTTCCGAATTGCTGGACGACAACATGAGTTTGCAGGTGAGTGTTTCGTCTTCGTAAAATGCATGCATGGAGAAGTATTTGGACAAGGAAGTAGGTTATGTGAAAACTCTGAGGAAGTTAACGCTGAGATGAGTGCAGATTGTTGAGTAAGAGAAATTCTGACTGTTACAATGGTAACAGACTTTGTGAACCTAACCTGCTTGCTAGCAGAATTTTCAGACTTCTACCTGTCTTCTCCCACCCAAAGTAATCATGTCTTGTATTTTTCTCCTTGATCACATTCCCAGATCAATTTCTGATCAAACGGTATTTCTTTTTCTCAGTCAATTATGTTTCTTTTATAAGTCTCTGGCCATATATGGCACATCTCACACACCGTGCTAACGTCAGTGCAGCTTTTGTGTATTGCACATGTTTTTTTTTTCCCCAACAGGAGTTTATCATAGCAATGCAAATCATATTACAAAAAGCAACAGTGTGTCCATGGGGGGGAAAAAGCCACCCTCGCTATTAAATACCTATTAACTGTAATTCTGGCCTTACTTACCTGGGCATAAACCTACAAGAAAAATTAAAGATGAATTCTACACACCGTGAAAGCAAATAGTAAACCTTACCATAAATAACTTATAACTTCCGATATTTTTTCAGGGTGGTGTAAGTTGATGTATTGTTTTTTTGCAGTTCAACCGTGGTAATGGTCTATCGGCGTGCCATTCTTGTAAATATGTCCTAATGCATTTTGTGTGTATATTTTGCAGGAGGAAGCTACAGAACCACAGGTACCGTTTCCAGTTGTGTAAAATAAAATTCCACGGGGGATTACATGACCCCCATTGTATTTATTTATTCATTTTCTGTTATAGCAGCAGCAGCTAGAGCTAAAAAGCAGTGAAAACGAGAACTTTCCTTCCAACATGGACTTTGATGACGACGATGACTACTCAACAGATGATGACGATGATGTGAGTCCGTTTTGTTGTGGTTTCCTCTGTTTTGCTTCTAGAAGCAATAATGACAAACTTCCTGCATTATTAGGACTATACAATGATAATGAATGGAGGAATGGGATGGGCATTATAGACTGCCTTCCTGTGATAAATTGTGGGGGAAATTAACAAATCTTTTTTTTAATTTTTTTTTTTTTTAAGGAAAATGTCTGGTTGTTCAGAACTCATGTTTTGATCTCTGTCATGTTGAGCAGAAAAATGCCGCCCGGATGAGCTGTTCTGTTTGGAGCCGAGTAGTGCACCCCAATTTGCCGCAAGTGAATTGTGTACTTGTGTCCGTATTCTCAGTGGCATAAGAAGCGGAAGCGACGTGCCTGTGGGGAATGCAACGCGTGCCTCTGCAGGAAGGACTGCGGCACGTGCGATTTTTGTGTTGACAAACCCAAGTTTGGTGGGAGTAACAAAAAGAGGCAGAAGTGTCGCCTCCGACAGTGTCAGAGACAGGCAATGGTACAACGCTGCCGGTTGCCGTGCCGCCTACTTGTGATGATGGACTGCACTGATTTGACAAAGTTGGATTGGTTTATTTCCACAGAGGCACTTGCTCCCGTTTCAGATGTCTCAAGGTGATTATAGGTCGGATGATCCATCACTGCCAGGCAGGCCAAGGCCTCACTACACATACAGTCGAAAGACAAATTTAAAGAGGAGTAAATTGCCGCCAGGCTGCTGGGACTTCAGTGACGATGACGACGACTTCCAAGATGTTAGTTTTCTTCACTTTTTACCATTTCTTCCATAGTGATTTTAAATAGTTCAGACGGGAATGCCTTTTCTCAGTAAAAGTAAAAAAAAAAAATAATTAATTAATTAAACTTTGCTCTTTTTTAGATGAACTGGAGCTCCGAACCTTCAAGCAGTAACACAAACGACATTAACATGATGGACAACTCTAAACAGGTTTGACGGGTTTTGCATGCGTTTGACACCCCATCCAAGTAAAAGTCATAACAAAAGCGATGATCCTTTGTTTCCATATAGTTAAATCGTTCAATTTTGGAAGATCAAGAGACAATGGCAAAAAGAGACAGTCAGCAAGGCAACAAAGGCTCTCATGTAAGTTCTTTCTCATTCTTAAGAGGAGCTTGGTCATATTAGTGTTTGTTTATCCTTTGACGAGCCTTGTCTCTGGACAGATTTTGTCATCAAAAACAGCTTGCCAAATAACTGTTTCACGGGCCACCAAACATTTCACTCACTTGACTGTTCCACGCGTTTGATCCCAGGAACGCAACAGCGATGCTCAGTCGAGCACAAGTGGGCAATACCAAATGTTTCTTCTTGCGATACCTTGGCCAATGACCCAACAGATGTAGAAAATCATGCTGTGGTGGAAGCAAACTTTTGTATTGTTTTGACGTCTTTTCCCTCGTTAGCTCGCAATTATCTCCATATGTCTTATTTTTATTGATTTTTTTTTTGCGGCTGAGCCGATGTGTCGTAAAGGATATGACATGGCAGATGCACGTTAACAGCCGTACTCAAAAATATTCAACCCTCATTACATTTATTTTAAAAGCTTACAAACTTAGGGCCATATTCTCCCGCTGGTGCGTAAGTAATTTTATTTTTTAAGCCTGGCTTTCATTTCCGTGAAAACCCGCTGTCCAGACTTGTGTGCTACCAGGAATATTCATACACACTCGTTTGAATTCTGAGGGTGGATTGATTTTGTGAAAAGTGGAGCGCACGTTAAATTTGAAATGGACTAACTTGGGACGTTATTCCACGGTACTCTCTTGATTGGCAGACAACCGCATTATGGACTTTTACGCTGTTCTGAAATCTACTGAGAAGAGTTCTCGTTTTCTTCATATGTCTGTCTCCATATCATCCAGTTTAGCAATGCTACGATAAATTGTATTTTATATTCTCGTGTCTTATTTTTGCAGGACCAGCAAAATGAAAGGAATGAAGTGGAGTCCCACCTTGAGACAGAATGTCCGAGGCCTGTTGAAGAGGGGCGTAATGAGTTGCCGATGGTAAGTGTTGAATAAAAAGGATTCTTGCTCCGTTTCGGTTTTTCTGACCTCGTTTCACCTCTTCAGATCACACAGATCTTCAGTTTGGCCGATAATCCCGTCGAAGCAGCGGAGGACAGTGATAACCAGCTTTTGAACCTGCTCAATTCTTTGCGCTGCACCTCACTGCCGATCCTCTGGTATGCAGTAATGGCCAAGGGCCCACAGATTCAGCTCGTCCAGTGCTCAAAACAGTCCAGTATGTCTGATACCATCGTGCTGATCGACCCGGGCTTCTTCTATCAGGTCACCGTGCAAAAGCAGCCGCTTTTACCCACACACTCGCTATATCGTAAATACCCGCAAAAGTTAACCTCTTCGACTGAAGTGGTCAGTCTCCTTTTGGGCCTGGAGAAATATACCCTGTGCCAGGGGCTTCCCCCCAAAGGGCCTTTATCCAGCCATGCCCCCATTACATTGGAGCGGGCCTCCACATGCGAGTTCCTGGTGAAGAAAAACGTGGACATCTGCTTTTCCTGTAAATTGCTTTGTGATTGAGGATGTTGAACTTCGCACCGAGAATAAAAGTGGGACCAAGGCGGAGGGCTCTGCCCTACCGTGTGTTTCTTCTCAGTACATTGACCTCTGACCTGGGAATAGTACGATTGAAGCGTCACCAAAGGCATTCCGAGGACATCAGGAGCATTTCTTTCCACAAACCCCCCACCCACCCCCTTTTTGTCTCCATTTAAAGGATGATGGGTGCGGCAGAATGCTCTCAGACTTTGAGTGTAGTTAGTGGTGTGGTGGATCTCCTTTTACGTACTTGAGGAATCAGTGCGAACATACTGTGCATCGCATTTTTCCCTCAGTCTGTCCTTGGCTAACTTGAAGCCTCAGTCGTGATGACCTCTTGCTGTCCCATGACTCTCCCATCACTCCAACTTTTATCCCCTGTTTGTTGCGCCACTGCCCCTATTTTCCCAACAGCCTGCCTAATGGATTATGAATCACTCGGGTCAGTGATCTCAGATTCCCCACATTTGACAAATTCCCCCTTGTCGTTTTTATTTTATTTTTTTAAATTTTTTTTTTAGATTTAGCACCTCTGCCAAAGAGGTTATGTGGGTTTTGTACTTATTCTAATTCCTTTGTCTAGTTTTGGATACATCAATTTGTTACGGGTACATTTTCCTGCAAGAATGTTTACATTAAAATTGCATGATCTCCACATTTTAGTTAATATGATGATGATGATGATGATCCACAGATGGCATGATAAAGACAAAAAGAGGTACCTTCACCAAATCTGTCAAATCTCTCATTTAAACAATAATAATCTAAGGTCAGAAACAGTAAATGTCAAGAAAAATAATGGTCTGGATTGGTTCTAGATTGCACAGATGTCAGAAATTTGAATTTCACATGTGAAGTCATAACATTTGAATTGCTTTGATTCAGAAGTAATGAGAGCGAATGGATCTTGGTTTAGTCGATAATGATCCTAGATCCAGTTTACTCAGATTTCTTGGGTGCAGAGGTCTTTTGAGTGGTCGTGTTATCTCCTGTATGATTCCAAAAATGAGAGGCTGCCAAGAGTTGCACTGCAGTAGTTACATAAGTCATTTCGCTGGTTCATCAAATGTTGCTATGCAAAATGTGAAAATATGTTAGCTTAGCGGCGCAATAAAATGACCATTCAATTTTCCGTTTCAAGCAGTATTATTTGCTGTAAAGCCATATTGTGGAAATATTTTATGATGAGCTCATTTTAATTGGCAATGTAACTTGAAAATAGACGATCTTCAACAAGACCAAGGGAAAGAATCCCCCCATGAAAAAATCCTGAGAAATCACATGATTTTTAAATGGAATTTTATTGCATGAAACAAGTATTTCATCAACTAACAACCAATTCTAGTTTTCACAGACCTGTGAGATCGTTATAAGAAGGCCTCCCCACCTCCATTTTTTACCTGTATTAATTCCACCTTTTTGAACTCATATGTACAAAAAATAACTGTCCTCACATGTATCAAACAGTATGATTTGGTTTCTCTAAAAGTTACATTTTACTATTGTATCAAATACTTATTTTCTGCAGTGAAATGCAAATTACACAAAACCCACTCAATGTGATTTTTCTGGAATTTTTTTTTTTTTTTTTTTTTTTTTTTTTTTTTTTTTTTTTTTTTAGAACATCCCCCACAGGTGAATAACATAAAAAAATTCTCCATTCTTTGTAAGTGGAAAATCAGCAATATCTCAAATGCTTCTTCCTCCCACTGGGTGTGCGATAATTCTCGGTCCTGATGAAGACTGTTCTATAGTTTCTTCATGTAATAATGGATCCCTAAGTTGTCATTATGTTGAATATTTGCGTTGAACATGTTCAGAATTGTGTTAAAATAAATATTTCAGTTGACTATCTGTTTAATGGGTCCCAGGCGCCTGAGTATGTGGTCTCTTGTAACCTAAAAGTGCCATTTTATTGCTGCAGTTACTGTAAATCATGACTGATGAAAAGGGACTGCAGCACCTTGAAACTGACGATATTACAGGGCCGCATGATTCGAACATTTATTGGGGTTTATTTCAGGTGTGTGATCTTAACATGTTTTCTTTGTTATCTTCCCCTCAATGTAGAACAACCACTTTTCAAAATCCAGCTAATGTCAGGTAGGATCAACAGTTGCTGAACTGTATTGTAGTTGTCTACGGCCTTGCGTTTTTTCCAGTTCTGTTACTGAGATGCATTGCAGTTGTCTAATGGAAATCAAATATACGGGGTGTATGGTGATTAAGTGGTATCACAGTTTGAATGTAAGGGGGTTGTTCATTCCCAAAGTCTGCTGGGATAGGCTAGATAGACCAATAAACATATTGTAAAATGAATATCACTGAGAGTGTCAGTCAAAACTGAAGTTTTTTTTTTCTCTTTCTAAAGGCAATGTTACGAAAGCACTACTGTTGAGGGATGTCATTACATTGGACAGGTGTACCTAATGTTGTGGCCCTTGAGTAGATATACAGTATTGTACAAATATCTGGCAGATTATTCCTTCAGTTAATCCTTTTGATCCGTGATCCAAAATCCAGAATGGCAAAAATCCTACGACTAAATTGGAATAAAAACTGAGCTCCATATTTTTCCTCCTGCAAGCCCAAGGGCCAATATCATTCCTGGTGATTTTTTTTTCAGGTCACGCCACACACGTGTTGCTAGGCAGGTTTTAAGGGGCTGCCAACTGCCCAATTGTTTAAAGTGTTATTTGCCATTTCTAGCCACATAACGAGAACAAGATGGATAGAAAACGGATGGCTGGATGGGTGGCCGTCAGCAGGCAGCATAAGAACACACCTTGTGGTTTGTAATTTCTCCATTATAATGTACTGCTTAGTTAGATGGAAGTTAAATGTTTTTAAATGTGTTTTTTTTTTATGTCTACAGTATTAGGAACGTTACTACAACCAACAGTATTTTAAGGTCTTTGTACATTTGTCAACGTCTATTTCGCTATTGCAGGATTATCATATTTTTGGGGTAAAATTACGACAGTGATTCCTAACCAGTTTGCGGGTGAGAGTTCAGCATGGCGATCCAATTTCACTTAACCCCATGTGCTCTGGTGCTTCACAAGGGATTTGTATTTCCTGGTGTTGTAATTTCAAACTTAATCTCTTTAAAAATGGCAAAAGCCTACAGATCTTGTTCACGTCAAATTGTACCCTTTAGCTCTATTGTGGCCACTTTTGGCACATTGTAACACATTTTTAAAGCAACAATCTCAAAATAAGTTACATTCTATACCCTTGGAAGTCTTGTCATATACCAGATTCCATCATGTATCAATATCAATTTTGGAACAAGGAAAACACCAGCAGCGAAATGTTCTTCCGCTAGATGGCAGAAGGTACATAATTACATAATTAATCTGAATTCCAATTTTGTTTTTTTGGTGGAGGGGGATTTCTTTTTACTTGAATAAATTGTGCCTTGGCTCAGTAACGGTTGGGAAACACTGGACTGTAAAGATAAAGGAAAAACAGCGCCATCTATTCGACACGCTAGAATAAGTCGCCACTCGCTGCCCCTAATTTTGTTGTGACTGGTGAGTGTATCGCGACATGCAGTACAACTAACTACTCGCAGCGGCGTGGATTTCCCCCACATTTTACATGTATGTATATTTTTTGACTTTAGGAGAAAGAAGCAGCCAGGAGTCCGCGTTTGGATTCCATCGGTGGCGTCCTGCGCGTGGGCGGGATTTAGCGCTCTTGCTTCCGGAGGTTGCTCCAGTCAGACTCAGCTGGGATGCGAATCGCTCAGTGTTGGCGTTCAGGTCCGAGAGGTGTCCTACATCGGCGGTGAGGCTGCTCGCGGGAATCACAATTTGGACGCCGAGCTACCACGAACGAGGCTCGGACGCAATGTACTTTCCCTTAAAGGTTCTTCGCTTCGTGGAAGAAAATCTGTCGTGTGAGCCAGCAATGATTCTCGTTCCCGGCGTGAGGACCATGGAGATCTCCCAAGGCATCGGTCATGCTCTCCGGTAAGAGGTGCTTCTTCTTCTTCAAAGTGTTACACTCATTTAATTTGCACGTTTGAGTTTAAGATCAATAAATGCAAAAAATATACTGTGTAAAGATAGTCTCCATCTTCGAGAGGCGAACTATAGGAAGGTGTTTTTTTGTAATCGTGTCTGTGATACTGTCGTCTGCGGCTATGCAGATGCACGTCCGTGGATGCAGCCTCACTCGTTTGAGAAAACACTTTAAATGCGATATATGTACACCATAACAGAATGAACCGAAACGTTATCATGCCTGGTAACACATGGACACTGCGAATGTTTGTATGAGTGAGTGAGTCATTTTCGGCAACACATGTCGTGGATTGCAAGCACATTTAAATGAATTAAAGCGTGCAGGCTCACAGGAGAAATGCGTGTCATGCTTCCCCCTGTTGCTGAATTGTTATGGAGCGAAATACAGACGTAAAGGCATGTTTCTGCGTTTTTATGGATGCTACTGCTGCTTTTTCCCATGCAACAGTGTGAAGGCCTATCATTAACAGATTCCCCAACAAGGATGTCTGTCAGTTTAAAAAAAAAAAAAAAAAAGGACTGTGAGGGTCAGTCACTGCCTGCAGGGGGATTCTCTGGTAGTGTCCCTTTTGCAGTGTTTGCAAAACACCCCTCTCGAAAGTAATGACTGTTGTGCAATGTGCGGGCTGTTGTTGTATTTAACTAATTGGACGTTACACCTTTCCCAAAGAGACTCGGTTTATTTAATTTATTGCAGCCTTTCATCCTGATGATCTCTTTAACACATGCTGCTGTGTTTGTTTTCCCTCTCTGGTCTCATGTCCACCCATCTGCTTCGCAATGAGCCACTCCCTCTTACACCACTTTGTATGTTGCTATCAAACATCATGGGGAGTGGATGTTGACCCAGATCACTGTACGTTTTGCCGTTAAGTTCAGTCAGGGTGACATTACTCTTTATTTTGCCCATAAAATACTGACTGAAAATATTCCAGAATCTAGTTTGGATGTACTCAGCCTTTTCGGCCACGTTTTTTTCTTGTAAGATTGGATTTAAAAAGAAGATACGCCTGGTGAGTTCTGGGAATCAAGCGTCAGAGAACGCAGCTACAATTGTGAAGTCACCCACATTTCTTCCTAAATCAGATCAAAACATTGCTAATGCGATTAGTGCAAGCATATGGACAAAATTGTGTAGTTCTTAACCCTTACACCAACAAAGTAGATTACAGACACGGGAGAACATCAAAATCTGGACTACACACAGGTTTGCAGCGAGGTGTTACAGAGCAAAGGGAAAATGTATCGGAATAATCCCCCCCGACGTTTGAGCCACATTCCTTTCTTTATTACTCCCCTCACCTTGGCTTAGCAGAATCCAGGTGGATAGTGATCTCGATCTGTTTCACCCGTAGCAATTGTGTCAAACGTGCAAAGGTGAGTGTCAAGGCCAGAGAAGAGAAATAACCCGTGTCGGAATTGGTCAGTCGAAGCTAAGCTGCCCTGCTTTGTGCTGATAAATATGTTATGAATCAGTATTTCAAGAGGCTGGCATGGCTCAAGTGGCAGCCTGGTCGGCTCACAAGCCGAAGGTTGTGGGTTGGATCCTGAGCGCTTGTGATCGGGTCAAAGTGCCCTTGAGCAACATACACCCAGTTGCTCCCGGTGCTGTGTCATCAGTCATGGTTTGAGGCGAAGGTAAGCGCCACACAAGTGAATGCCCATTTACCAAGCCCATTTTGACATCATGCAAGTGGTTTACTCAGCTGACTTGTGTGCAGGCAGTGTGAGTTCAATTCTCACTCACTGATGGTGTGAACCTGAGTGTGAATAGTTGTCTGCGTGTGATTGACTGGTATCCCAGTCCAGGGTGTGTGTTCTGCCTTTTACCTCATGTCAGATGGGATTAGGCTACAACTCCCTGAAACCCTAGACAGGATAAGTAGTACAGAAAATAGATGGATGGATAACGTTCATATGGTGTCCAACCTTTGAACTTTGACATAGAGTGGAACACCATTTGCGCTCCAATTTGTTCAGATTTGAAAAACATTCTCTCCATAGGTGATACTGTGGTGCCTTGAGATATGAGTGACCCAATGTCGTTTTTTTTATTATTATTATTTTTTGACACGATTTAAGCCGCCATTCAGCTCCTTTTATTTTTCTTCACTTGCGAGCAAAAATTTGACAAGCGAGTGCTCTATAGTGGCAGTGAACGCAACTTGCCTTACTTCACAACAAGCTGCAGTTTGGCAAATAGTGAACAGTTCACCAAAAAAGAGGCGTTAAGATGTTTATTGCCATGACCGATTTGAAGTTTACTCTCAAATTAGACGTAAAATCAAGAGAATTACATGTTGTACTTTATATTTAAAACCTCGTAGTTTTGGTAACTCTATTTAGCTTAACGTGGAAATCAACACAAACATATTTTTTTCAAGAATATGTTCCCAGCCGGCCCACTAGTTGAAACGTTGCATTCTGATTAATATTGCATTTGTGCAATATGAGTTAAGCAGCAAAATCCACAGGTTTTTAGCCATCTCAGGTGGCGGCCATTTTGTCATTTCTGTTAACTGAAAATGACATCACAACTACCTAGGGCTCAGGGAACGAACAATCACAGCTCGCCTGTTTTCTAAAGCTGAGCCGTGATTGGTCGTTACCTGGGTAGTTGTGATGTCATTTTCAGTCGCCAGAAGTGACAAAATGGCCGCCCCCAGGGGTGGCTAAAAACGAGTGGATTAACTCTTATTCCACAAAGACGATATTTATCAGAATGCCTTGTTTCAACTAGTGGGCTTGCATAGAATATA
This sequence comes from Filicampus tigris, assembly GCF_054856515.1. NCBI lineage: Eukaryota > Metazoa > Chordata > Actinopteri > Syngnathiformes > Syngnathidae > Filicampus > Filicampus tigris. The sequence goes on along the minus strand of NC_141225.1, from coordinate 22,038,476 downwards.
TTCTTGAAAAAAATATGTTTGGGTTGATTTAATTTTTAAAGACACAATGCAAAAGGCCACAACCAAAAATACTGGTGTTGCGATGCTCTGTTTAAGCAATGGACATTTGAACACGAACAAATAGAGCAGGGGAAAGGTCTGTTTTTGGGGTGGATGAAGATCCTCCTGGGTTTTGATCCGTAGATGCCCTGAAAATTGTGTCGGGTATTTCCGCTCAGCCCACGTTCCCGATCCAGGTGATGACGCTCCCACTCAGGGTGCTCTCAACGGTATGGGTGCAGACGTTTCCGAGCACCCCGAGGAGGCCGTCTGGGATGGCAAGATGGCTGGTTGGCGTGTTGACGTGGTGTGACTTTGGGAGATGTTGAACGTGGGCTACGTGAATATTTTCCACCTTCTCCACCTGGGCTTCATTTATGCTGAGTAGAAGAAAGCTCCTCTGCAGCTTCTCGGTGAAATCCACTTTGAGCTCCTTTGACTGAATGCTTTGATGCTGTCTGAAAAGAGGCACGCTGATGTGGTCACATATGATTTTGTTTAGCTTTCCAGGTGTTTTATGTGACTTCAAAGCATAGCGTTCCTGAAAAGTGTAAATTCTAAATCGTACCGTGGGGCTACCATCGCATGCTCTTACTATTCCTTACAGCACAGTAGCGAGTGTGTGGTACTGTTGGGTTGTTGAGTAGCATGCGTGTGCAGAAAGAAGTCACGTTTTCTGCTTAGCAAAATAAACGTGGCCCGTTGGGGAGGATGTGGGGCCACGGTTGGGACACGCTATCATGATGTGTCACATCTGCTGCCTGAAACAGTCGGACAAGAAGAAGAAGAAGAAGACATTCCCTCTCGTCTTAGCGGGAACGTATCGTTGTAACCTTGTCTGGTTGCCGTGTCTATGTTCACAACAGCAGCAGCTGTGTCAACACCAGCAGTCAACATGAGGGCTGGCTGGTCTCACCTGTGGACAGCGAGTGTGAGATGATGTCTCAGCTGCTCTTTTACACGTCAGCTGCTCTAACGGCGCTTAGTTGACAGGACTAACAATCAACTAACAAGCATGCTGTGCGCCCCTTTCCAGTTACATTGGGGAGCAGTGTTGCAGTAGCGTATAGGATGCTCTGATAACGTACACTATTTTGACAAAAACAGAAGTGTGTTTGTGTTTGTCTGTTGGGTTTTGTCCATCCATCCAGAAAAACAGTGAAGAGGTCAGAGGTCACTGATGTTGAACAAAAGCACCTAACTCAAGAGTCTGTTTGGTAGTTTGATGGGGTTGAGGTCAAGGCCACATCAAGCTCATTCAAACGTGCAATTATGAAAATAAATGAAATGAAATTTAGGAATCATAAATAAGTCTTATAACGCCCCCAAATCTTCAGTCCAAGAATATGTTCTATGCAGTCCCACTAGTCTAAACACAGCATTCTTAATAATATTGCGTTTGTGGAATATGGCTTAAGCTGTAAAATCCACACATTTTTGTCCATATTTGGGGGCGGCCATTTTGCCACTTCTTTTGGCTGAAAATGACATCACAACTACTTAGGTGCTCAGGTAACGACCAATCATGACTCAGCTTCAGAAAACAGGTGATTGATTGTTACCTGAGCCCTCAGCAACAGTGATGTCATTTTCAGTCAACAAAAGTGGCAAAATGGTCGCCCCTTGAGATGGCTAAAAATGAGTGAATACAAAATATGTTGTTTGTAGGAAAAAAACAACCCCCTCTCCCAACAAAAAAATGTCCAGGCTAAAATAAGCTTTTGCTTCTGCCTGTGCCATTTATTTCACCATTCATGATATGACTGTTGATTGGTGTGGTATGTGTATTGTGGAATATATTACTGTGTTAACTGAATAAAACAAATACACTACTATTGTGAACCTTATGTTTGGTTCTGGGGCACAGTTAACAACATCCGTTCAAAATGTCTTGATTACTGTAATTGAGTCATCCTCTCCAACCCCTGATTTGTTTTACATAATAGATATATTATTATAAGCAGCACCCCCAGTTGTTTTAATAACATGTCTGTGATATGCTTTTGTCAAAATATGCAAAGGATTAACAATTATGGCACTTTTTACACACCCCATTTTTGGTCATGCTGAAATTAGTCAGTTTTTAGGGCTCTTGCGAATGAACAACTGTAGTACCCCCCAAACCCCTCCCCCTTATGTACTGCTGGGCCAATGGCAAATCGGCGGTCAATGGTGCCCAGAGTGCGGGCTGAAAAGTGTGAGTGCCCGTAATGACAATCAAATGTTTTTTACACGTGTAAGCAGCATTTCAATCACTACACTGTGTTTATGCGGCGCATGGACATAGCATCGCATCGACAACTTCTCTGTGCAATGAAGTATGTGCGGCTTATCAGAAGCTAACACTGTCTGCTAACGCTAATTGATGCATCTAGCAAAACTCAGTAAGGCTCTGCTTCCCTTTTAGCCGGAGGCTGTGTGTGTTTTTGCAGGATTGATGGTGTTTCACTCTGGACGTCGCTTGAAAAGCTGCTCCGTCTCTTGTCCGGGTGGCATATCGTATGCTAACGCTTGTTCTTAGACCCCTGGCCTTCATCAAATATGACAGAAAAAAAAAAATCTTTCAAAGGCACTGTGATCATGGCAAGGGAGGAATATTTATTCTCCCCAGTTGTAACCCTGCCACCCACTGAATGTTGCCGTCTCAAATGTGAGCAGCCGAGAATAGAGGAGAGCATCTTGCCTTGTGGACGTCGGAGGATTTGATACCACGTTGCAGGTCTCCGCGTTTGGTCCGGCGGACTTGAATGTTAAACTCCTTGTTGATTTGCATTCGTGTGATGCGAGCTGCACAGAGGAAGCTCACTGGCGTCGCCCAGCTCATGTTTTAACCAACGTAGCCCCCACGCAGCCCTCCATGCCACCTCCAATCGCTCAGCCCAGTCCATGCAAAACAAAACACGTGTTCCGTAATCGCCCTGCATTCATATCTGCAGTCTTCATATTGCTCTCTTATCCTCCCTTTGATGCAGCTCCCAGTTTATCTGATCCCTCCTGCCGGCACTCCCGCAGGCAGCCCCTTGGAATGTGATGTAGTCCCATCTTTTTATATATGTATCTCTGCATGCATCTGCACACCACACGTTCTAACATTTTTGTGCTGTTCATCCTCAGGTGTGTTTGTCGGAACGGTATTTTTTTTATTTTTTCTTTTCTTTTGTGGGACGGCAGAAGTTTTCCGCAGTTTGCGGTGCACATTTGGCACCACCTAACTGAAACTCAACACGTTTGTGTATAATGTCATGGATTTTAATGGCGCTCTTCTTTGCCTTTCCTCCCTTCTACCTTTTGGTGACCGAGTGGGATTTGAAAGATTCACGAAACGAAGGTGTGAAACGGTCGTTACAATGCATTTGGTGTTTTACAACCATTTGTCCTTCAAGAACAAGTAGTGTTTCCATGTGTAATGCTACTGAGCTGTATTTGGAGTGTTTCTCTAAATAGGCTACTATCGTGTTTGGGGTTTGATGAAATCTGGAGAAATGAACAACAAACTATGATGGGTTTCAAAGAAGTGAACGTTGTGATGTGTTTTTCTCTTGAAATGTAAAAAAACAAAAAAAAAACAAAGTTACACAGTAATTCTCAAGATTTTTAATATGCTGATAAGAAGCAAACCTAATAGGAGGGGGACTGGATAATGAAGTGTTGTGACTAGCTTTTCCTTCTGTAGCGGCTAGACTGCTGTGGAATCTCCCCGCTCAGCGTAAGCATAATTACTAAGCGGGGGAAAAGAAACAAGGTTTATGATAGTTTGGGATTTTTCATTATAGTTAGTTTTTGTTTGGTTTTGTTGTCCTGCACACAGTCAGTCATCTTCAATTTTCCAGGCAAATGTTTTGGTTTCCAGACTAAGGAGTTGTTTCAAGTCACGTGCACACCATTTGGCAACCATCCAGAAGACTCTCTTTACCAAATGGCTAATTCTATCTCTCCAGGGAGTTTAGTGCTTAGCTGTGAATCTCGCTGGGCGCACACGCGACCAAGTTTTGTGCTCTCACACATGGCATTGTGTCAGAATAAATCATATGTGTTCACTGATCTGATTCTGTGTAATAGAATCCGCGTGATCTTTTGTCTGTGCAGTGGTTGTGACTCTGCCATTTGTTAGTGTAACAGGTAACTTGTCTGTAAATAAGAGGTCAAGTATGCTGTTGGTGTTCACGTGTACAAGACAAAAGCACACAACAGTTACTAGCTCAGGTCCAGGACAGGAGCCGGTGCAAACTCAAAAGTATTTCAACTATGTGTGCACACAAAGCGCACTTCAATCACTGTGGTTTGAAACAGGAAAACAGAAAACAACATCTTCTTGTTCTACCCAAAAAGCTGGTCAAGCTTGCAGACGGATGACAAACACTTCTCCTTAAAAGATAGAATGCTGGCAGAAGCAACCTTAAAGGCAGGTTGATTTTTGATTAAAGAAGAAGTCAACCCAAACATATTTTTGTAAGAATATGTTCTATGCGGGCCTACTAGTTGAAACAGCATTCTGATGAATATTGTGTTTGTGGAATATGAGTTAAGCAACAAAATGCACCCGTTTTTAGCCATCTCTGGGGGCGTCCATTTTGTCAGGTCCGTCGACCGAGAATGACATCACAGTTGCTCTGGGCTCAGGTAACGACCAATCACGACTCACCTGTTTTCTGAAGCTGAGCTATGATTGGTTGTTGTCTGAGCCCTGAGGGTCTGTGATGTCATTGTCAGTTGACAGAAGTAACAAAATGGCCGCCCCCGGAGATGGCTAAAAAGGGGCGGATTTGGCTGCTTAACACATATTTCATATTAATCATATTGCCTTGTTTCAACTAATGGTCCTTAATAGAACATATTCTTGAAAAAAATATGCTTGGGTTAACTTCCGCTTTAAGCTCTCAACGATTATCATCCAGATTGGCGGACTGAAGAAAAAAAAAGTCATGTAATGATTTAGCTGAATGGTAGCAGGTAAAAGCAGGATGCTTGTTTCTGGTCGTAATTTGTGAGCATTGTTGAGTGAGAGGATTTTTGGCCGAAAAAGCGCTGAGACTATTTTTGGATGTCATGTCTTTGCGCCTTTGATGGTAATGAACCTCTGCTATGTAAAGAAATGTGAACATCAGAAAGCAATCAGTTTGTGTCTTGTCAAGCATGAACAAAAAGTGAATTCAGTTGAGTGGATTTTCCTTGGGAAATGAAACCGCGTGCACTATACCCCATCTAAAGCGAGCTGTGCGTAAACGTAACGTCCGGGTATTTGTTTACCTCTAATGGCAGCGTCGACCCTTCTCGCTGAACACTTCTTGCATTTTCTATTTTTGCACATCACACGCAGCAGGATTTGTCTGAATACATTTTTAATATGACTTCTCTCATTTCACCTCCTCTTTGCAAATTAATAGGTTGTTAATTAATTCACCGAGGTAATTTTAGACTCCTACTTTCACACTTTTTTGCTCGAGGCACAAGAAGTTTGCAAACTCCTTTTTCGAATTGTTTCTCAAGCATAAAAAAGAGGCTCATGATTCCGTTTTATTCTTACATGGGCACATTTAGGTTCGATTGGGTTTGAATCTGCAACATCTTTTGCGTGAAGTTTGCATGTTCTCCTCTGACATTCATCCCCCAAACACGCTTCTTTAAAACAGGGGCCACCAGTACGGTGCCCGCAGTTCAGCAGTGATGGGCCATTGTGATTTCCAAGGAAAGGTTGTAATAGCGATCATTTGAAAATGTCAACACTTGCAGAGATTTATAGAACGTGATATTTTTTTCTCTTTCCGAACTTGCTGACAATGATTTCACGTTCTTCATTCTTCACATGGGTCAATGACAATAATTATTAATAACTATAAATAATGACATACTATTAAGGTATGGTGGGTAATTTGAGCAAATGTGTTCTTTCGGGAGTGTCGCCCTTTGCATTCATCATTATCCAAGAAAGAGCCTTGAGTTTCAAGATTGGTGACCCCCATGAGGACAAGCGCTGTAGAAAATAAATGGATCGATGGTCTGTCGGATAGACCTTGTATCAATGGCTTGTAATAGTTAGTCAATGCTTAAAGTTTCATGGATTTAAAAAAAAAAAAATGTATCCTAACTTTGAGAACTTTGAAAGAGACTCTCTTCAGTATCAGTACTATTACTACAAGACGAATCATATTGTTTCATTATTTTTAGTCAGTCAAAATTGAGCATTACATTTGTAAAGTTTTGTTCATGTCACTTTTGCACTCTAATCTCAACTGAATAGCGCAGATGTTCCTATTGAAGTGTCAACTGAGTGTTATTTGCTGTAACTTATTTCGGTTACTGTTTGTTTATTTAAGTCGGTCAATTATTGCAGTCACATTAGCTTGATTTCAAAAACATTGAACACTATTTCCTTAGCCTTCTGAAATAACATTTTTTTTTTTTTTTTTGTCCTTTGAAGGATTCTGTTGTAATCTCCGAAGCAGAATTGTTGTCTCCCGATGCTACGTCTGAACGAGGGGACACGCAAAGTCATCCCCCGCTGACCACTGACTCGACACCTCGGGACAGCACATGGCTGACGCAACGAGGTCAGTGGGCAATACGGTGTCCTTACATCTGGGCTGCAGCTGCATCTTGAATTCCAACCCAATTTTCTGTTCCTTAGCTGAGAGTGTGGCTGGGAGCGTAAATTGTCAAGACCCCACAATTAAATCACATGGAGGTCAAAGGCCACCTGATTACATCCATGGGTTTGGTGGGCGCTCCGGGTGAGTAACGACTAGCAAGGAGTCGCGCAGACTCCGCTGTAAATGCGCACACCTTCATGTCTAGGCAAGCCTGCAATGGCCTGGAGGAATTTCCATCGCGTGTTTTTTCTCACAGTCCAACCGAGTGAAAACAAAAGTGTTTGTCTCAGTGGGACGACCAACTGGAACAACATTTGCATGTGTGAAGGCCTTTTACTCACATACGGACACTACAGCTGTCAGATAATCTTATCGGAAACACTCTTCACACTTTGCGTGTGTGTGTGTGTGTGTGACTGTGAGCAGACACCACCAATACGCGCTCGTCGTGAAAGTGCAAATCAACAACCCACCCTGACACAATGCCTCGCTTTTATTGTTAGAGAAGAAATCACAGTGCATACTCGCGATTGTGACTTGCTCAAGCTTTTGCTCGCGTGTAAATGTGTCGTGTAGATGTTCAAGTGTGCCACGACGGCAAGCTGCAGGCTGAGCGGGTTGCGGCTCTGCAAGAGAGGAAGCAGGCCCTGGAGGCTCTGCTGAACACTCGCGTGGAGGAGCTCAAACTCGTTTGTTTTCAGGAAGCGGTAAGTACGGCCTCCAAGTCCAGCTTTGAACGACACACTACACGACAACTACGACAACAATGGTATTTAAAGCGGAAGTCAACCCAAACATGTTTTTTTTTTTTTCAAGAATATATTCTCAGCAGGCCCACTAGTTGAAACACGTCATTCTGATTAATTTTGCGTTTGTGGAATATAAGTTAAGCAGCAAAATGCACTCGTTTTTAGCCATCTCTGGGGGCGGCCATTTTGTCTTCTGTCGACTGAAAATGACATCGCAACTGCTCACAACGACCAATCACGGCTGAACTGTTTTCTGAATCTGAGATATGTTTCAACTAGTGGGCTTGCATAGAACATATTCTTGAAAAGAAAAAAAAAAATTGCGTTGACTTCTCTCTTTAATGAGAAGTATTATACGCTGTTGTTCGTAAAATTACAATCATTTAGTTTTCAGAAACAATGCTCTCGGTAATCAATTTTGACCGGAAATGAATTCACGTGTAAAATTTTTGCCGCGTTAAAAGATAAGACGGATTTAATTCCAACTTTATGAACAACAGTGTATAATTGTATCAGCGTAATACCACACAAAAATGGGGATTTGAAAAAAAAAAAAAAAAACATTCTGGAATATTGCCTGCACCTTTTGATCTTTCCTCACTGGCAAATTGCGTCGTGGGTCAGTGAAAATTTACAAAATTTACACCAGAGGGAAGATTTTCCAAAACCAAACAATGTTGAAAACGTATCAATACAATTTATATTTGCTGTCTTTGTTGCCAGTGTTAATATTAAGTCAGAGTCCCTCCACCTTAACACATCATAGTTAAATGTGAGAACAAACGGAGAATGGAGTTAGTTTCCATTTAACCAGAAAACAACTTTAGTTGTCACTTCTCCATGATATCGTTCTTGCATATTTTTTATTTTTTTTTAAACTATCTTTTTGTCTTGTGTATGGAATTATATCTGAAACATTCAAACAACAACAAAAATAAATCTGAATTTGTATTCCCCAGTTCTGAAATTATCATTTGTATTATGAATAGAACAGTGTCCTTCATAGTTCCTTCAAGTCATTCTCTTCCCAAGATCTTTATTTCTTCAGTGTATTCTCTCTGTTTTTGTGCATATGCAGACTGCTGCGCCATCACATTGAAAGCACCTGTGCACTGAGATTTTTGTCCTTCGAATTATAAAATGGGGATATCCTATTCCATCGATACCTGCCTCCACATAATAATGCCACAGCTGTCTCAGCTGTTCATTCACAGCTATTGAACACATCCGTGCGTTTTTAGTGGCTCACCCTTTGCGAACACACTCTATTTTTAGTTCCTTTCTCTTTGCCAACATCGATAATTAGAAGTTGAAGTCTGCACTGCTCTCCGTTACCGTCGCAGGTGTAATTGATGGCAAACACATCCGTTCTGCCATATCTGCCCAGAGCAGTGATGCATTTAAAGGATCCTTTTATGGCAACTTAAAGTAATCTCTTAAGTGGTGTCCTAAAATCTTTGGACCTTGTAGGCCAGTAAGAGGGATTTCAGCTAATTGATTTCCTCTGCAGGAGCTGACTGGGAAGTTGCCACAAGCGTTCCCCCTGGAGACGGGGGAGAAACCCCCAACAGTGCAGCGCAGAGCTGGCGCGCCTCCCAACTGCAGGACAGAAGTAAGTCCGCACCTTCAATATCAATTGTGTGCGTAGCAGCGTTGCCATTTGCACTGTAGCCGCAACGCCTGTGACTGTGCCCGGCTGCAGGATGAAGCGGCCCAAAGAAGGCAGATGAAAGCGGTCTTTACCGGCGCCCTGTACAGACACGCAGAGTCGGACAGAAACATCCCAAATAGCAAGAGGACAGTTCACCGGGGCTGTCACACAGGTAACGCACACCGGAGGTGCTTGAAAATGAAATACAATAAATCCGAAATTTGTGCAGTTTAATTTCAACTCCAGTTGAGGGGATGTTTTTTTTTAAAACGCGCAATTTGTCTTCCAGAGGATGGTGTCATGTCAGAGAGTACAAGCTCCATGTCCGATTCAACATCGCATGACAATGGTATGTTCTCATTTTCGACACACAGTGAATTTAGAAAAGTATAATTGAAAAATAACAAGAGGATGTACGCAGGTTTGAATTCGAGTGTGTATCACCTTTTCACTTGTTTCTTTGTATTTTCTCTGCCAAGAGTCCTCTCCCAGTGTGGCTGCCGATCAGCGCTCGCTGTCCCAGCCTCGGCTAACTGTAGGCAGCCCTGACCACAGGATCAGCAGGAAACTCTCTCCTGTAGAGATTTACTACGAAATGAGGACACGGCGAAATTCTGTCACAAGCTCTGTCAGGTACCTTTGCAAACTGTAGCGACAATACATTCTGGCTTGTTTACATTTCGTCTGTTCTTCACAATAGATCTCCTCATTTTGATTTTTACCTTTCGTAGTCCAACTCACTCTTTACCAAGAAGTGCATCTAATGTTGAAGGCAGAAGTGTTCCAGCTACACCACTTTTGGCCCGAACTGCACCAATCAGTGTTCATGTCAGGTATTTTTTATTTTTTTCATCCAGGTTCATTTAAGTGCGGATTTCAGCCGCCAGCGGGAGTTAAAACCCTCTTTAGTCTTTTAGGAAGGCTGCGGCCAAGTGCTTACAATTGTAACGATGGGGGTCACATTTAGAACTCATATTCGCGTGTAAATGTCAATGTAGAAATGTAAATGAAATAGGCTTAGTTGAAAGGTTCCCTCCTGACAGTAACTCCTATTAAATGCATAAATACAATGACTTTCTTTTCACATATTCAGAGCCCCAAGTACTAAGTGGTTCAGAGGCCCTCTTGGGATTAGTGCATTCAATTTCAGTTCTCTGGTGAATGGGACAACAACATGCCCGAAACCCTTTTTTTTTTCTTTTCTGTATGCAAATCCTGGTGAACATCCAGTAAATATTTTTGAGGGGGTCCTGAACATTAGGGATGGACCGACTATCGGCCGGGTTGATTATCGGCACCGATGTTTGCCTTTTTGACGAGTATCGGCATCTGCTTTTTTTAATACCTAGCCTAACCTTGCTAGCCGGTAATAAATCAATTTAAAACTGTGGAAATCAAAACAAAGGTATGTGAAAGTTTAATATTTCTGTCATTTTGACATTTTGAAAATTTCATTTACTATAGAAAACTACATGGAGCTATTGTTTAAGTTTTCCTTCATCCTTTTTAAAGACATGCTGACAATCCTGGGTGCTCCCTGAACTTTTTGTTAGAATATCACAACAGAGATGTATACTGTCAAAAATTTCTTGAAATAATGATTTTTGAAAAAATCACCATTTGGCAAACCTGAAACAATGTTCTATAAACATGCTTAAAGACGCTACAACAAAGTTAACACTAACTTTTTCTTTAGATTTTGATGCCAATATTTTCCTTTTCACTGAAAATGAATATTGGCTCAAATATCGGTATCGGCCCTGAAAAAAGCATATCGGTCTATCTCTACAGAACGTGATGTTCTTGCACTAATTTAGATGTCTCAAGGCTCATACTCATGAAGAATTTCCCCACATGAGCCCTAATCTGAATTTAGTTAAATGGTCAATGCTAAATTGGGAAGCTTATTTGACTGCATCTTCTAATGTGGGCAGCGCATGGCGTCAAAAGTTTGATGAGCATTTGCTCTCCAAAAAGCGGGTGCAAGGGCCTGCTCATTGCAGCTTTAATTCCACCTTGCCCCCCCTCCCTCCCATCTCTGCCTCATTATTTCAGGTCTGATGTGTCAGGGAGCAACGGGTTGAAGCAGTGGTCTGGCAGTCTGGACGTGCCCTATATGATCCCACTCGCCCAGGAGGGCTCCTCCTCGGACCGTAGAAGCGGCCTTTACAACTCCAGAGCAAGACGCAGTAACAGCTCAGAGGCACTGCTGGATCGGTCCAGCCTTCCGGATGATCCGGCGCCCAGAAATGGCATGCACCCGAAAGGCGGACCCTACAAGAGCTCGGAAACACTGACGGATGGGAAACTACGGCACATCCCCCTGAGCAGCCCTGAGAAACATGTCGAGGGATCTGGGGAACAGGCGAAAATGCGCCTGTCCGTGGGCGGCAGAGGGGCCGGGGTGGGCTACAATGAGCTGTTGATGGACTACATCTGGGGGAAGCAGCAAAGGATGCAAGTGCAGCAAAACCTCTTCCAGTCCACAGGCAGGATCTGGCAGGACTTACCCTCTGACTGCCCCTCTAGCGGAGGGGTCGCTCCCCACGCTAACGGTTTCTCCCATTCCCAGGTGCATCTCCCGAGCGCCGCACCTCCTTACAGCCCCATGGTTGGCCGAGGCTCCCAAGCTGACACGCGCAGGGTCAAGGTCACCAGAACCAAATCTTGTGGACCCTTTATCCCTTTGCAGCAACACGGCCAGGACGCCATCCTGCTGTCAGCGTACGAGTCACCCCTCCCGGCCTCCGGTACCACCACATCCTCCATTCCCAACCTGCTCCCCTACCAGACCGAACTCTCCGGCCATGCTTTCAGCCGAAGACCCCCGCAGTTCTCCCTTCCGACGCCGGAGGACTCAACACGAAGTCTCCACAAAGCCCTGGCTCTGGAGGGACTAAGAGACTGGTACCTTCGTAACGCCCTTGGATATCCTCCTAAGAGCCACGAAGCAGGGATTTCACGTCTGTCGCACCCCCACCCTCTGGCACTCCAGGCCCAGTCTGTTCAAGGTGAAGCAGCCAACCTCCACAGGCCTCAAATGCCTCAGTCAGCCAGCTTCCATGGGCACCCGCTGCATGGCAGGTCAGTATTGCTGTCTTTGCACTATGAGGCTGCGTCTGTCTCAAATGGTGCTTTCATTCCTCTCTCATGGTCGAAAATAAATTCATCCGCAGTCATGGGGACGGGCCCTGCTGAAAATAGCGTGCAAGTTAGCCATAAGAAGGCCGAAAAGCACTACTTTCCAGCATGCCACAGGATGGTGACAAGGCAATACTTTTATTTTAGACAGGGCTATGGCCTGAACACAAAAACAGCAAATAATCTCTCATCCCACAATGCACTGCACCAAATGTAAACAACCAAGGATAGAAAACATTGTGAGTAAACGCTGAATCGGAATTTTTCTACATTTTGCTGGTTCGTCATTCATCATCCGTCAGCGGCCAGGGTACCCGTCCGTCATTCGTCAGTCCGTCATTTTTTTTATGACGAACTCAATTGTAATAGTCAGTTAAGTCAGTCTGTCACAAGTCCGTTGGTCCGACTGTCGTTCCCCTAAAAAAACGTCAGAAAAAACGGGCGTCCGCCAGTGACGGACGGATGGACTACCGTTGACGGACGGACTGACGGCAAATGTGCAATCAGTTCCTCATTCAAGTTTTTTTCAGCCATTCTGTCACAAATAAGACTAGCGAATGCGGATTTTGGATGTATATCCAACCTGTTCATCCTGCACTCTTATTTTGTCCTTTTCATCAAAGTGAGATGTGAATTCATTTCGACGTATCGTTGACTGGTAAATGAAAATGTTATCACTGCTCTTCGCTATAAATCAATCACCTGCCAATATGGCTACTATCCTAATAGCATGGCAGCGTGAACAAATGCACATGGGGATTAGTCACGTGACATCCAAAAAAACAATAGGGGAGTATTTTTCAGTGAATAACAGAGGATAGTGATTGTGTTTAGTGAATCACAAAGAGCGCAATGGATTGATCAATAATATTATTTGGTGAATTTTCCCTCCTGCGCTGCCTCGTGTTCCATTATTATTCACCGCCGACATGCTTTCACAAAATATATATAAACCAAAAATCTGTTTTCCCAACAGGTCGATGGAGCTGTCCCTCTATCAGGAGACTCCTCACCCCCAGACTCAAGAAGGGGCTCCGAAGGAACCCAACGCAGACCCGGGCACCCTTGTGTGAATTAGAGCAACACACGCACCCGCGTACACACACCAACACACACTCTAAACGCAAAATACCAAGCATTGACTCCAAGTACGGACCACTTGATACAATGTGACTTCAACAGGGAAACAAAACATGGCAACCTCAGCAGAAAAACGACTGTAACAAATGACAGTGTGTACAGTAGCTGTACAGTGTGAAAAGACTTGTCATTGTCAAGTCCCACGTCTCTGAACCCAGTGCTCCCGAAGGAGGTGAGCACTTAGTTAAAAATGGAAGTCATCCCCAAACATATATTTTTTTCAAGAATATGTTCTATGCGAGCCCACTAGTTGAAACGAGGCATTCCTATAAATGTTGCGTTTGTGGAATAAGATTGAATCCCCCCATATTTACCCATCTCTGGGGCGGCCATTTTGTCATTTCTGTCTGAAAATGACATCACAACTGCGCAGGGCTCAGGTAACGACCAATCACGGCTGACCTGTTTTCCGAGGCTGAGCCGTGATTGGTCGTTACCTGAGCCCTGAGCAGCTGTGATGCCATTTTCAGCCGACAGGAGTGACAAAATGGCTGCCCCCAGGCTGCCTGGGAACATATTCTTGAAAAAAATATGTTTGGGTTGATATCCCCATATTCTCAAGCTGTACTACTTAATAGTACCTCCATAATCCTTCACAATATCCTCACTAATAACACAGAGAAGTCTCCCAAGATATACTTTTTTACAAGTTTTAACCACTATTTTGTATCTTCTGAGATATAAAACAAGTTATATTGAAGAGATAATATATTGCTCATTAACCGTGTGTGTTATACAAGCATTATCACATGCAAGTGGACGTGTGTTTGTGGACTATCAAAGAAAAAGAAAAAAGACCTCAATCTTCATCTGTAATTAATATTACAGCCATTCCTATTTGTCAATGTTGATACAAGAAATGGGCCGTGAACTGAGGTTGACCGGAGTAGCAGATGGGAGTGCCTCAATTTTTTTAACAGAGCAACACCGAACATTGGTTAGATGACTTTAAAGTGCTTTCTAATGATCCGTACTGCTTGTATTAAGCCTCTATGAATTTAATCGAATCAAGTAAAGCGGTTCACGATGTCACTAAAATTTGGGTAATTTGGAACGATGTCATAGTTTCTTGATTCCTTTCGAAGCTGGCTCATAAATCTGTCTTTGTTTTTCCCAGGTTGATGGGGTGCTTTGTTTTTGAACAAATGTGAGGGCTGTTGTGAGATCTACTGTACTGCAGTAACACGTGTACTGCACGAGAATGAATTGTGTTCTTGAGTCTAAAGGAGATGTGGCTGTCATTCAGAGCACTTTATGAACATCTTAAGCCTTAAATTCCCTTTGATTTGTCACCAGGAGAGATGACAGGCTGTAGTGCTGACAGTTATCATCAGCCTCTTTGAGTCTGTAAATAGTGTGGACTGTGTTGATGAGTTTCATGATGATGTTTAATTCCCTTACTAATGGTCAAATGATTTTTTTTTTTTAACTAACCACATGTTACAAGGCCCGCTTCCACCTGAAATTAGATTTTCTATTAACAAAAAAAAATGAGGCTGCTGTTCTTCTGAATGACTGAGTGAGCAGGTCTCACGCCAGAAATTGTTTGAGAGTTCATCTCTGCTGATTTGTATATGCAATGATTTGAGCATTTCAACTCGTGATATTTTACATCACCTCTTGGTGTCATTTTGGGGGGGAAAATACAGTTTGTATTCCATTATATATATTTCTTAGTTGGTACGAAAGTCTTCTGAACATTCTGCAACATAAACCTCAGAAAATGTGAGTATCGGATGAAATTGTAATTGATTTGACAATTAACAAAACTTAAGAATATTCTTGGGCGTATTTACTTAATTGCCATGAACGTATGATCTTTGGACTGAATGTATATATTTTTTGTTTGATACTGTATGTTGATAATATTTCCTACTCTGGTAAACACTGTAGCACCCTGTGGATTTAATGTTCTAATGTACACAGCTATACAGTTTTCTGAAAAGACCAAATGTCTGTGCACTGGGAGTTGAAATGTATTTTTCTTAGGGTTGAGAAGAAATGCTACGACTTTAGCTCTGAAACAAAATTTACCTAAGTATATTCATAAACTTGAAGACTTTGTAGCAATCTACTGTAGCTTGTTCTCATCAGTCAGTGTGGGAATTAATTAATTAGTGTGGGAATTAATGTTTTAGAACCATTTTATTCTGCAGTGTGACTTGCTAATATTTGAGTCTCTCTCTCTCACTCTTTTTTTTTTTTAAATACGTATTTAAGTACCACTGTTCCGTCTCTCTTTATTAGCAGGTCTATGAAATCAGGCTCAATAGGCCTCTTCCCTATACTGTATGTACCTGTATGTATGAAATTGTGCATTCATTCTACTAAAATAAAGTTTCATGTTGCAATTAACATTTTTGCATCACAGGTTGACTCTAGTATACACTGTAAACCCGGCATTAAAGTGGAAGTCCACCCAAACATTTTCTTCACAATAATATGTTCTATGTGCCCCACTAGTCTAAACTTGATATTAATATCCGATTAATATTGCGTTTATGGAATATCAGTATTGAGTTTGCTGCTTAACTCATATTCCACATTCACAATATTAATCAGAATATCGAGTTTTGACTAGTGGGGCTACGTAGAACACATTACTGTAAAGAACATGTTTGGGTTGACTTCCTCTTTAGGTTTTCTTTGAAGGCAAACTAAATGTAAGTATTCTGACCTTTCTCAAATCAATAAATTGTCAGAGGCGCTCACAGGCATCTCGGCTACAGATACAGTAAATCCATGTCAATCTACATGAAATTCCTGTTCAACAAGTAAGTACATGCATCTTACCATACTTGTTAAAATTCAAGAACATTTCACTTATAGAAGATAAATGAATGGCAATAAAATGCAATATAATAAGAAAGCGTCCGTAAGTTGGCAAAGGCAATACATTTTGATAGCCCTCAAGAGTTTGGTTTTGATAGCGTTAGTGACATCTTGTGGGTGTTTTTTTTCCCCCACCACCAGCTGTGCAAGTACTGTAGTTGCTACTGCATACGTCATTTTGTAACACAAATGCACATTGAAATAATATGAATACGTGAAATATATTTCATTTGTGACCATATGTCATTCAATTAGAAAGGCTTTGACAGTAACTGCGCTTTGCATTTTGAAAGTGACTGACTTTTTTTCCTCACACAGTTGTCATGTTGCCTTACTGTATACTTTGCATATGTGCAGGCCTACCTAATGCTGCCAGCTGTGTCCGGCATTCTTGAGCACAGTGTTGCAATTGTAGCAGCACGTACACGAACACGGCGTGCACCACGCACGTCAAGTGGTTGGCTATTCCTGGACTGAGTGTTTGGCAGTCCCACCAGAGAAATGGGCAGAGCACATGAGGCTGAGGTACCGTGTATGGCTGACCTCGTGCAGTTTCCTTGCTTCGGATATATTATAAGGGAACATATCGGACACCGGGTAAGTAGGTTCCTCCTATAATGTAGCTATGTATGACTTCATTTAGTCGCAATGAAACTCGGTGCCATGCACTTACTAGGTTAGACTAAGTTAGCAAAAACCTTCATCAAATCCTTGCCATAAGATAAAAAAACAAAACAAACAAACATGTACTTACAGTGTGTACAGGTATAACGAGTTAAAATAACGAGTTTTAAAAAGGTGTAGTTGAAACTGGCGAAATAGTGAAGGGGCACTTTCTCCTCCTTTTAATGTACGGTACACTTTCATTTTTTTGTCTGCACGATCTGGGGCATTGTACTCGCAGTTCAATTCTAGTGTACTGAGCAATTTGTTCTTCATGTCAGATCTGTTTTCCATGTTTGTCTTCGGAATATTGTGTTTTAAACAAGTCACTACAATTGTATTTAATATGGCATGTACTAGTGGGAACAGTTTGGTTTCTGTTGGGAGCTTGAATTGCTATTTGTCTAGCTAAAAATACATGTGAGCATTCACTGCATGGCTCGTTGGAAATGTCACTATAAACAGGGCTACACAACCAATGACACAAGCAAGCTATCTCGAGTGACAAACATTCATAAACACGTAACACCTCAATGTAGTTCTAACCTACAAGCCCCCCAAGCAACAAGGGCCTGTCCACTAAGACCAAACACCATTGCTTCTGTTTTCTCTTTATTGTAATTGAAAAAGATCAACACCCTCCAGTCTTTAATGTCTTCAGGGCATACTGTTGTACAAGTTGTTCTAAGAAGAAATAATATTTCTTTAATGGCACATAAATTTGTCTGTCCATAGCATAGCAATGGAAAGAAATCCCTTGCTTTCTCCATATGGAGCAAAGGGGCAGCAAATACAAATAGAAAAGCAGGGGCCCTAAAATTGAACCCTGTGGAAGTCTATAATGCAGTTGGGCAGAGCGGGACTCAAAACTACCAACACACATACTTCTGTCCACCAGATAGGAAAAGGTGATGATTGATTTAAAACAGTTTATTAAATCAAATGAATAACTAATTAATAAGTAATGCACAAAAAAAAATCACTTAGTCCTTAAGGGCACTTGTATTGTAAAGTGGGATAAATAAATCTCTCCTTCAGTGACTTAAATGATGATCATGTCCATGTTGCATTTTGACAGCTTATTGAGTGTCGCTGTCATCTGGACTCAGCAGGCTCCTGTTAAAAATGTCCTCATCCTACGCTGCTGCTCTGTCGGCCCTTGTTTCTGCCATCTCACCTGATGATCAGCATACCCAACTGAGCGCTCATTCGGCCCCACCTGGGGGTTTGAAATCGATTCCCGCAGCCAGCCCATCTCCTCCACACTGTCCTCCAGTCGAAGCGCATCCTGCGCCGTCTGAGCCTGCGGGATCATATGATCAACAGGAGAACCCGTCAGATTATGGGATAGGTAGACAACACGCCAACACCGAACCTTGGCAACCCTGGCTAGACCTTCGATTTTGATTCACAAGACACATTGTGTTGCAGGTGGTTATTATCCTGTCGAAATTGGAGAGATTTTTGAGGATCGATACCAGGTAGTCAATAAGTTGGGATGGGGTCACTTTTCGACGGTGTGGCTCTGCTGGGATATGGCGTAAGTATGGATTCTATTAGAGTTCCAAAGGGGTGAAAAATGTTCTGTAAATTTATATTTCAAATACATTTCTGTGGGTTGTTATAAGATGGGGAATTTGAGAAATATGACAAATTTGAAATTTTCCATGGGGATTATGGGAATTAATGGAAATTAACTCATGGGAATTGAGGGCACTTTAACAGTAAGGTATCACACTGAAGCATAAACATTTTGTTTTACAATAAGCAGAATGTCATGGTCTGTGTTTTGAGTTTAGTTTTTGACTGTAATTTCATGTTTGACTGTAGTTTCATGTTTTTCCTTGTGTTCCTTTGTCCGTCTCTCGTTGAGTTATTGACTCCACCTGTGCTTGTCCCACAAAAACGTGACAGATGGTTGGTTCGTTCTGTCATGTTTTCGTGGAGGAGGACCCAAATGCAGGAGGCAAAATCAGAGCAATAAAGTACTTCAATTAAAGAAAAACAAAAAGGCTAGCAAGTACTGCGAGAACGAAAATGTAGAAGTACAAAAAACAAGGACCAAAACAAACTAAAGACACACTAAGACTAGGATTAAGACCAGGACTATGACTGGACGGGATTTGACTTTGACAAGACAAACGAACCAACAAGGACTGAAAGAAAGCAGGGAACTAAATAAGTTGACTATACAACGAGGAACACCTGGACAAGACACAGAGGGTAGGAGGAAGCTGGTTGGCTAACACAAGGGACCTCGATGACAAGCACAGGTGTACTCAATAACTTAACGAGAGACAGATAAAGGAACGCGCGAAAAAACATGAAACTGCAGTCAAAAACCAAACTCAAAACACAGACCATGACACAGACGTTCACACAAAATCAATATCCCTCCTTGGGCGCACGTTGATAGGGAACAGCATTGAAACTGTCTTTGAATTTTTGTTTCTTTTTACGCAGGAGAAGGCGTTTTGTCGCTCTAAAGGTGGTGAAGAGTGCTCTGATGTTTACAGAGACGGCAAAGGATGAGATCAAACTTCTGAAATGTGTCAGTGATCTCACTTACAGTAGGCTTTCGTCAATATTTGCTCGAGATGAATATTATTTGTGGCCATCAGGTGAGGGACAGTGACCCCAGAGATCCTAATCGTGAGAGAATTGTGCACCTCATCGATGACTTCAAGATCTCTGGAGTGAACGGAGAGCGTATTCTTTGTTACTACCCCAGTACAGGAAACAAAACTACCATATGGTATCAAAAAATGTCCTTAATTGCTTACCAGATGTGTGCATGGTCCTGGAGGTGCTGGGCCACCAGCTCCTGAGGTGGATCATCAAATCCAACTACACCGGTCTTCCACTTCCTTGTGTCAAAAGCATCATCAGACAGGTGGCTTTCTCGAGATTTTCCAAATGCATACTCTATTTCTGTAACTCTTCGATCCTCCGTAGGTTCTGCAAGGTTTGGAATACTTGCACACAAAGTGCAAGATCATCCACACAGACATCAAGCCAGAGAACATCCTCGTGCGGGTGGACGATGTTTATGTTCAGAAACTGGCAGCCGACACCAAACTGTGGCAACTGCCGGATTCCGCTGCGTTGACCAGCGAACCAAGTTAGTGAGGATGCTTTAAGAATGTGACTTTTTATTCAAATCTGTTAAAAGGTGTTGAAGGTTCAAGTGGTGCGTGGTTTTACAAATAGTCACAAAAACAGCGTTTGGCGCTGTTGTGGGAGTGAACACAGCCCACTTGATTCGCCGCCAATTAAAGCGGCTCCTCATATTTAACTTTAACTTTTAACATCAGCACGTGAGGGGCACAGCCTTTGACATGATGGAAGGAGAAACTGTTGAGGAAAAGAACATTTGTGTTTATTTAAAAAAAAAAGTTTAATGAAAATTTGTCGCATTCATTTTTTTTAAATTTGAAATTGCATACACATTTGAACATTCCAGATAACCACCATTTTTTTAAAAAAAAATTTCTGAATCGACTCGTGCAAGATATCAATTTTTTGTCACGCTAATACTATAATAACTTTTTCTTTGTCACCTTTAACAGCAACCTAAGATTTTGACATTCATACCTCCTCTTGACTTCAGTGAAAAACCTCCCTCCCCCTCCCCCCCGCACATCTTGTTACTATACACTACTATTATGTTGCACAACAGTGATACAATATTTTTTTAAAAACATTTAAAAGCCATTGTGTTTCCTGTTTATAGATAGTATGAAATTTGGGATAGTTATTGTACAATCCATCAAAGTAGACTGTACCACCAAGTGGACATTTTTATTTATTGTTCACATTATGAGTTTTATGTTTTATTTCCTCTCCAGAGCGCTCAATGGCCAAACAAAAAAAGGTGTGTCTATTGTCTCATTTATTTCACACATGTTTGTAAATTATTTGAAAATGTACGAGTCCTGGATTGAAATTTCTTTCAAATCTCCTTAGAGTTTGTCCAACTTAATGGGAAGGCTTACCGGGGTTTTCCATAACATCGGGAATTGGGTAAGTGTTATGTTGTATGTTTTTCAATTTTCATTAACTCCCGAACACTGAAAGATGGAAATTAAAGCAAAAAAAAAAAAAAAAAGGTTGTCACTTGAAATTCCATGCTGCATTTAATCACACAGTGTTTGTGACAATTGTACAGTACAGTCCAAAAAATTCCATGCTGCATTTGATCACACAGTGTTTGTGACAATTGTACAGTACAGTCCAAAAGTCGTATATAAGATGTGTTATTTTACCAACGCGTCATTTATCTAGCCATCCATTTTCTATACCGCTTGTCCTTTATCTGTTTGTTGTCACTGGGAGCTGGCGCTTGTCCCCAGTTGAAAAGCTTAAGGCAGGCTACATCCTGGGCTGGTTGCCAGTCAGTCACAGGAAACATACAGAGACAGACAATCATTCACACTTGGATTTAGATTAAAAAAAAGAAAACAAGATTAAATGAATAGATAAGAAATCCAACTTGAATCCCACCAAAAAAGCAGGTTAAATGAAAAGGTAAAACAAACCATAAAATGACAATACACATTGATTCTCAAGTGAAAATCATAAAACAAAAGCAAGATGAAATCAACGAGAAATGTGCTTAATAAGGCTACACCCGACTGAAAGTTCTGACTAAATGAACTTTGTCATCTCACTTCAATGTAGTTCCTTGGCCCCAACAATTCTCAAATGTTTTTTTTTTTTAGCAAATAATGGAGGATAGGAAAATGCAAATGTGTTGAATGAGTGAAGGTTCACTTTCGTTATTCATCGTTTGTATGTTTCGACCGATGGATGTCAAAAACCTTTGATCAAGACACCCGGGGACTCGAAATATATCTCTTCAAATGAAAACAAATCTCAACGGGCTTTTAAGTATGAATGTGAGATATTTCCGACAATTTGTTCCCTCTGCAGTCTAGCAAGGCTTCAAGGTCGCATCTGAAGCGACTGATGTGGACGGAGAGGAAGCAGCGAGCCAAGGCTTCTGAATACAGTCAAAAACAACCCAGTGATGGCCTTTCGGATGTCACAACTCCATCTAGCACACTTAGCGCCACCTGTCAACCGTTGCTTTCGAGTTCTGACGTCACATTAAGGAGACGGACCCTGCTCTTGTCCGACAGGCTGGACTCACCTGTGCTCACTCACAGACAATTCACCTCTTCGTTGCCAGACATCACCAAAGACGCTCCTTTCTCTGCCTCCAGATCTTTATTTTTGCACCAGACGCCAGACAAACAATCCTCCGCTCATGGTCAGTGTGTGCGATTCTTGGAACAGATTGAACATGGTTGCAGAAATATGATCAGTGATGAAAGAATTGTAGGAATAACCAAAATGACTGTCTTTAATCTGAACAACACAAAACGTGAACACAAAAACTAAGCAAACAAAATTTAAGAACATGATGATGGAGAATTACCTGCACAATCTACTGAGATCCTTACCAAGTGCTATGTCAGCTCATGGCCACAAGGAGGCATATTTTCATTGTAGTGTACAATACTTGTATCTGGAGATTTTCTTTAACAATACGTGAGTGTTTTATTCAACAGTTAAGCTCCTTATTTGGCATTTCAATTTGATGACAAAAGCTCTCATGATTCACACGCCATTTAGTTTAGAAATGTTTTTGTTACTTTTATCGTGCATTGCATCATAGTAAGAAGGGTAACTAACACTACAGAATGTTTACCTTATTTAGCTGACAACAGGGAAAATATTGGAAACAGCTTTTAGTGATGTTAGGACACTGCAAAGTGCAACTACTGTAAAATAATAACAAGGCTGGGAAGGGGATGGGCCTGATTAGTTGTCACAGAATAAGGGCGAGATTATTGAGCCTGGGAATGTTTTTTTAGGATTGGTAAATTATCGGACCAGGCAGGTGGTGAAAATAATGCCAACACAAGGACAAAGTCCAATAACATGAATCCAGATTCTAAGAAACAACATCACAATTGTACTCTCAAAGTTGATGTAATGAGTCACATCATATGACTTTTTTTTTTTTTTAAGGAATCGGTGACTGTGACGGTCCTCTTGACCTACTGCTGCCACATAATGCGGACAAGCTGCTCATTAAGATTGCTGATCTGGGAAATGCTTGCTGGGTGGTGAGTGGCAGAACAACCAGAGAAAAATCTGAAAAGTTGTATGGATTAGAGATAGAGTTCAGTATTTTTGTCACCTCAAGTTTATTTGTATAGCCCTAAACAGTCTCAAGGGGCTTCACAGCACCCATAGTTGACAAAGAATGGCAACCTCCCTTGGTCTGAAATCCCCCAACAGGGTGAAGAAAAAAAAAATGGTGCTATATTATTGAAGAATTTACCCACAGCCGCATTAAAATCATTTGTGAAATTTACTATATGACCAACATGAGAAGTAAAAGAACCAATAGCTCTGAGTAATAGCTCAGAAAGCACAGAAGTAGTTCAAGAAGCAATATTACGGCTGCGACAGCACTGGTCGTGGTCCGAATGATGGCACTGGGTGAAGACTTCAAATTTTAGGAACAGTGGTAAACTGTGCGGGAGACTCATTACAATCAAATCTTGAATGTCATGGTCTCTTGTGCTATCCATGTGGTCCTGCAGTACAAACACTTCACTGAGGACATCCAGACATGTCAATACCGCTCCGTGGAGGTCCTGATTGGTGCTGACTACAGCACCCCGGCTGACATCTGGAGCACTGCCTGCATGGTGAGGAGGGCGTCAGCAACATTTAACAGTCAAATGCAAAGCATGAATATTACCCTAACATAATGTTTCTTTTTGTGCGTACTGAAGGCTTTTGAGCTAGCAACAGGGGACTATCTGTTTGACCCTCAGTCAGGGACCACATTCTCCCGTGAAGAAGGTTGGGTTTGTTTTCTTTGGAATAATAATCTTGCACATTTTTATTCGTAATGAATCATGTTGTGTTTTTGCACGTCATTTCAGATCATATTGCGCACATTATCGAGCTGCTGGGACCTCTTCCATCCAAGTTTGCCCTCTCGGGGAAAAAATCCAAAAGATTCTTCAACCAGAAAGGTGAAACATCTCAATGTACTCTAACCAGCCATTACATTAGCGACATCCTGTGGAATCATGAGCCAATGAAAATAATAAAAATGTTCAGTCAAACTGAGCATTTTGGCTGAGGGTTTTGACACTCAAAATTTCTTAAAGAGATGTCAACCCAAAGAATATGTTCTATGCAGGCCCACTAATTGAAACAAGGTATTCTGATAAATATTGTGTTACTTGAGTAAGAGTTTTAATCCACCCGTTTTTAGCCATCTCAGGGGGCGGCCATTTTGTCACTTCTGTCAACTGAAAATGACATCACAACTGCTCAGGGCTCAGGGCTCAGGTAACGACCAATCACGGCTCAGCTTCAGCCGTGGTTGGTCATTGCCTGAGCTCTGAGCACTTGTGATGTCATTTTCAGTCGACAGAAGTGAAAAAATGGCCGCCCCAGAGATGGCTAAAAACGTGCGGATTCACTTTTATTCCACAAACGCAATATTAATCAGAATGTCGTGTTTCAACTAGTGGGTCTACATAGAACATATTCTTGAAAAAAATATTTTTGGGTTGATTTCACTTTAAGATCTTAGGGTTTTTTTTTTTTTTTTTAGTATTTCAGTTTTGCCCATCGGACATACGCAATGGGGAGATTAGCAATTCTATTCGAAACCTCTCTTTAGTTTTTCCAGTTGTGGGTGAACTAATGACTGTTCGCCACTCCATCCAGGACAACTGAGGCGCATCTCCAAGCTGAAGCCGTGGAGCTTGTTGGAAATTCTGTTGGACAAGTACGAGTGGCCACAGGACGAAGCAGCCCAGTTCAGCTCGTTCCTCTTGACCATGTTGCATCTTCAGCCCGAAAAAAGAGCCACAGCGGCTCACTGTCTGAAACACCCGTGGATCTCAAGCTAACAGCTCTCTGCGCCCCCTTTAACACGTCAGTGGACTGAGGCTGGTGCTGGCATCATTTGTAAAGCTTGTTGCCCCCCCCCCCCCCCCCCCCTGCTTATCCCGTTTGCATATTCATGACAGTCCCATTGGATTCAGACAGAATGACCAAACTAAAGTTTGTTTTCTACCATTTCAAAAGTGCTTTCTAGTTTGACTGCAGTTAGATTTAGAACACCCAAATACTGACAGAAGACCAGTTCCGTGAATTACATTGAAATGGCTGACATTTTCTATCACAACAAAGAAACACTGCTCACTAAGCGGAACCTAATAAATCCGTTTGTGCTGAGGAGGCGGAGCTAAGTGTGAGTTTGTGTAGGTTGGACAACCCACTGTAAAATGGTCTTTGGTGCATTCCTCACATGCTCGCATTGAGCTGCGCTCATTGAGGGAGGTGGATGGAAGCAGAGGGAGGAGTTGAATGTTAAAGCAAGCAGATGTCAACCTGTCTCAGTATTACTTGACTTTTGCAAGTTTTTGCCTCCGGCAGTGAGGAGACGCAGACCGTTGCATTCTCAAAGGTGAGTATGATTTTTCTCGTGGCTTAAACGGTGAGAGTTTTGCATTCAACAGGTGTGATTTTTTTACATCGTGGCTGGGTTTACTTCTGCTTGGAACACAGGCTATGCATTCACTGACACATGACATCCTGCCCCTTAAGTCCTTTGCATGTAAAAAAACAACACAATACATATATTGTAGATGTCTGTTATACATTTGAGTCTTTCTGCAAGCTGCTTACATTTGCATGTTTCAAGCCATCCCATTATTGATGCATGCATGTGCTTTTACCGTGATGCCAAGTTCCATCTCCTGTTTTGCCTGCACATTGCAAGGAGGCAGTGCGGCATTGTGCCGCGCGCATGCGAGCAAAGGTTGAAGTCCTCGTAAGTCTGCCTTTTGTGACACAGCTCCTAACCCGCAGCCTGTTGCCATGCAACTCAAACTGCAAATCAAAAGGTATTAGCTCAACCGTGGCTGCTCTTTCGTAGTTGCATTGCTGTGGTAAGGTAGCCGCCATTGCCCGCCGTATCCGCACTACATTCTCACAAAAGGAGCTCGGCATGGGCTTGTGATGTTGTTTGTCCCCCTTCCATTTCATCCACGCTCTTATGTCCAACTTGTTATATTATCCCTGCGTGATAACCAAGCATGCTGTGTGCACTCTCCTCCTACTGCAGTTGATATGAAATGATACTCATCACCTTGTGTGTGGCAGAAGGATATTAAAAGAGACAAGGGCATCACTGCATAGTAAACACCCATCTCATTAGCCTAGTACAAAGGGATGCTGGGGTGAAAGAAGATATAAGTGCTTCCATTTATCTCCATGCAGATGTGTGATGACAGCACGGTGTGCCTGTATGATTTGGGTTTCTATACAATAACACTGCCTAAATGACCTTTGTTCTTTCTTCCATGTTGGTTGTAGGATGTGGTGGGTCGTTGGTTACGGCACTGGCGGAGTAGTTCTACTCTATGCTCTGTATAAATGGCTCATCCCTGGCGCTGTACAGTATCATGGAGGCCTGGCGCTCATTTGGCATGATGTCATTGTGGAGCGGATACTGGACACGCTGACCCAGTCCACTCGGCCTCAGGTGCGACTTCACGGTGCATATCGTGAAATAAATAATTATCACATCGGATAATTATTTATTTATAATTATTTTATATTTATTTATCTTTTAACGTATTTCTTGGTCGCTTAACGCTTAAGCAACACATTTATAAATTACAAGCAGAACATTTTTACTTATATGCTTTAGTATTTGTTTAACTTTACAACAGAGAGGAATTTTCAAGTACAAAAACATGCAAAAAAAAAATCATGATCTGATCATTTACGCATGATGCCCTTTAAATTTCCCCCACATACAGTGCTCCTTTAAAAAGTGCAAATTAGCCATTCAAAACTTAAATCTGGCTGTATTTCTCTCTGCTTCAGATGCAGCAGCATTAAAACAAACAGACGTACAGCATTATTAAATTGTACCTGTCCGAACTGTTTCGATTTTCTTTCAGAGGCTCCTGGCTGCAGTTCATAAAAAGGCCACAAGAGGGGACCCTCGCAGCGTGGTCAAAGCCATTGATGAATTCTGCAATCACAATGAGTGGGCCATGAATGTAGGCAACGAGAAAGGTGGTGATAAAGCCCTGATTACATGACTCTAAGAAATTGCACTCTGTAATTAAGTAAAGGTAAATACACTGTGTTAAGAAAAAAAGACTATGGTAAAAGTACTCCTCTAAAGAAAAAAAATCGTCAGAAATGTAGATTTTCACATCAAATCTACTCAAGTACACTAATGAACTATTCGTGCTTAGTTTCTTTTCACTACTGATGACTGTTTACATGTGCAAGTGCTCTCTTATCTTGTTATACATTATTATCATGCTTTTTTCCCCCCATGTTTGCCACAGGTTGCATTCTTGACTCCGTGGTGTCTGAGGCCAATCCGGTTTATGTGCTTGAGCTGGGCACTTACTGTGGCTACTCCACAGTTCGCATCGCCAGTTTGCTGCCACCTCACGCCAAGCTCATCACGCTTGAGTTTAATCCCGACTATGCCGCTATCGCTCGGCAAGTCATTGCATGGGCAGGTGTTGGTGATAAGGTAAAACAAATTCTGGTTTTAAATCAACTGCAAAGAGCCTCTTAAGTCGTCTGTGTGTGTGTGTGTGTGTGTGTGTTTCTTTTTGCAGGTGCAATTAGTTGAAGGTGAATCCGGTGAGTGGATCCCCAAACTGAAGGAGCAGTTTGGAGTAAAAACATTTGACTTGGTTTTCTTGGATCACTGGAAGAATCGTTACCTTCTGGACACCAAACTGATGGAGGCGGGTCATTTTCTACTCGTTTCGTTTTGACGTTAGCGGCCCCGCGTGACACCAACTTTGACACTGTTTCAGCAGGAGTGCGGCCTCCTTAGGAAAGGGAGCATCCTGCTGGCCGATAATGTCATCTGTCCTGGCACGCCAGACTACCTGGAGTACATTCGGAGCAGCCCGCAGTATAAAAGCCAGTACTTCAAATCTCACCTGGAGTATACAAAAGCGGAAGATGGCCTGGAGAAGTCGGTCTTCTTGGGGTAGTTTTTGGCAAATTCTTATGAGCATTACGAGGGCTCCTCTGTTTGGGAGGAAATGTGTGCCGTTAACTACCACTAATGCTGTAGTAGGCCATGAATGGATAGTAATAATAAATAAAAGAATCAGAAAAACGGTTAATTATGGTAGTACGTGAACATGTATTTTTATGCCATGTCGTAGTTCAGCCATCCTCAAAGTACCACGAGAGGTACACGGGCTCCCTCTTGTCAACTGGCCTAAAATGCACCGCCCCGCCCCCCCCCCACACAAAAACAATTTGGTGAAATATGTACTTCTGTGTGTACTTTTCATTGAAGAAATATGTACGTAATACTAAATATATCTTTTGTTCAGACTCAGCTACGTATCACAGGTAACAGATACGACTTCCTTCTCATTCGTCCCCGCAGCGTCACATCGTTTTGACACAGGTCTACTGTTTCATAGAGTGCTTTGTTCAAATGCGCAAAACTGGACAGTTATTGGATAAATGGGGTTTATCCCGCCCATGCTGCTCAGCGTCTCTGGGGGGACGCTCGGGTTCTGCTTGATGATTGGATGATGTGTCGGAGGTGTAAAAAATGAGCTTCCCCTCCATTTGAATGCCCAGCAGCCGCCACTGCCTTTAGTAGTACACGAAATAACACTTGAGTTGTATTTTTTACTTTTAAGTTCAAAACGTTTCCCCAAATGAGTTATTGCATGTGCGGGCTTACCTGCAGTGTAGCCTTTTTTTTTTTTTACAAAAATGAACACTTAGGCCTGCCATGCTGCTGAATTTTATTGTTGATGATGACGATGGTACTTGTGTAGTTGTTTTAGGTGCTACCTGATTTAAAAGTTTGACGGCCATGGCAAATCACTAAACGCAGTCATAATTACAGTTCATATTTTCGTAAAGAACACTTCCGAGCCGTAAATATAAAGCAATTCTAATAGTGTCGCTATTGTGGTAACTGAGCCTGCCTTCTTGTAAAACGCCGCTGCGCTAACTAGTTCATTGCGCGTGTTAGTAACCTCAAAACATCGAACGTTGTATTGTGGCCCCCGTATGTTTCAGAATACTATATCTCGGGACCTTCATCTTCCTGGAATGACTGAACAGACACGGATTGGAGAAGCTTTTGCAATAGAAGCTAACAATAAACGGCACAAAATGTATGCAAAACGTGTGTGGGTTTTTTTTTTTTTTGTAACCAGAGATGCTGAGAGTTGTTTAAACCAGTTGCGAGGTGACGTTGTATTCAAGCTTCTAACTGACAGATGATGGGTCGGAAACTGATCACCCTCACCCCATAAAATAAGTACATTCTAGTCATAAAGTGCCTTCACACCCACGGGCGTAGCCAGATATTTTTCACTGGGGTGGCCAATGTGACAGAACACCTCAGTGAGACCACGCAATGGGATGGTTTAAACAAAAAAAAAAAAAACAATACAATGCGCTAGGATTTTGATGCCCGCTGTTCCCATATTTATGAATGAAATGCCTCACGTCACACCAGCTGTCTACCCTGTGTCGGCCAGTTCGACGTGGTTTGGATTGATTTTCTGCCACCAAATTGTCACACTGCCAAGCACCTTTCCGAGGCACTGCTTCTGTTGCGCCAGCCAACCCAGTTTGGCGGAAACCGATGTGCAAAATTGACAAAAACGAAAATCAGGATCCGCTAGCCGAGAGATGCGCTGTCTAGGAAAATAGTGCCCAAAGTTTGCCGACTGGACAACCCCAGTCCCCCATATTTTGCCATTTTTTTGGGGGGTGATCATCTTCACAAGTTCCACTGTTGCTTCTTTTCCCACTGCGCTGTTATTGACAGGTGTGTGAAAGAAAAAGGGCGAATGTGTGTGCGCGCGGCATAGTGTGTGTGTGTGTGTGTGAAAGCGCATGAATCAAATCACTCATCTAATCTCTCAAAGTGACCTAGGTCCATCATAGTGGGGGGTGGAGAGAGTTCTCTATTTGGTTCAGATGTGGGGGGGGGGGGAAAGTGGGCTAGTCCACCTCGTGGCTTCTTCACAGACGCCTGCATGATAATCCCAATCTGTGGCCATTAGTGCGCCCAGAGACTGAGTGAGTGAGGAGAGGGTTCAGCAGAGCGAGTCAGATGAATAGAGGAGGAAAAGGAGGAGGAGGAGGAGGAGGAGGGAGGAGCACCCGGGCAGAGATGCGCACAGAAGGAAAAGAACGAGCGAGAGCATGAGAGAGCTTTTAAGGGATTTATTTGGCAGTGATTTGTAGAATCTCACTGCTGTGATATCGCACAGCCCGCCCGCCACCCCCGCCCCCTTGCTCCACACTTTTCCTCGACTCTGCCATGACACCATACCCTAAAGGCTGAAAAATCAGGGATTCATTTTGGGTTTGACTCATCACAATTACAAGTTTTGACTGCGCTCTTATTATTCATTTATTTTTTGCAAGTGAGATGGTAAAGGATCTACCTTTGGCGTGGAGAGGAAAGCCTTGCCTCCGAGAAAGAATCCCACTTTGAAGCAAATATGGATAACAACACGTGCGAGGGATAAAATCCACATTGGTCCAGAAGGTGGTGAAGAATGGGCAGGTGAGTGACTTTATTTTTCCTCGCATAGCTCTGCATATGCTGCAAGGTGTCACGTAAGTAGTTCACTGCTACATTGCATACAAGCAGAAAATATGTTGTTTGATTATATACACAACACTTAAGCGCAGGCTACATTTGTCAGGTCAGATGATACCATATAGTGCTGGCATTGGGCCAAAACCTCATAAGTCACATTTTGGAAAATTTCACTTTTTTTTTTTCAAAAATCTATACTGTTGGTCAGTCCACATATATGAAAATGTCAATATGCTTATAAATGACAAATGCAATTTTAAAAAGGGCTTTTTTTGTCCAGAGTATTTTGGACCTCTAGTCTCTGTGCATGCAATGCAAAAATGCGTTGCAAAATTTATAGTGTTTACTATGATGTGCTCTTATTTGCCGACGATAAAAGCGTCCTACATTTACTCTCTGGAGGCAAGCATTTTCTGCCCTTACAGATCATCGGAAATGGAAGATTTTGACTTGTAATGGTAACGGGAATGGTACATGTTACAATTTCATGTCCATCATAAAACATGTTCTGCCTTCATTGCATACATTCCATTACAGTACAATCAGCCTCACTGAAGTCCCCACCATGATCTGCCGTCAAACTCACCTGTGAGTTTTCACAAACATACAGTCATCAGGAGACACTTCATTAGGTACACTCAGGGCAATGAAAAAGCATTTGAAAGCGTGCACGATGAATATTACGTAAAGGTATACATTTAAAATGATGATTATTATGATAGTTGTTTGCAGTGGTATATTACTAGTACATAGTACAGGTGTTTGTAATGAAAGAAAACCTAAATTTATAGACTAAAAACTAAAATCATAGAGGTAAAGTGTCAATGGAAATAAAACCAAAATTATGATGCCACACAACATCAAGTTTTAGATCTCGGTAGACTGCATCAGTGAAACTTATCCATGAAGTGTACAGGGAATGGATTTACACACGCAGAACTCGTATATCTCAAATCAATTGGAGTTTGGACCCCTGTAAAGAAATAATGAACTATATGCGATAACTAAACATCTCACGAAGAAGACACATCGTATCAAGTGATGTGGTCCGACGTTGTAAAACTGTTGTAAAAAGCAGAGCATACGGTGCTGATGAGATGATGACTGGACCTTCAATTCTCCTCCTCTGTGAATGACCCCGCAGGTGTCAAAGGTAGAAAAGGGGAGGTGTGATGCTCCAAGTACCTCTGCTGGCCAGCATCATGACATCAGAAGCCCTCCCCTCCCATCACTGCGGCTGGCTCAGGAAATTGTGCGAACTGCTGGGGATGCTGTTGGTGGGGACCCTTCCGGGTTTGTGGGCCCAACAGGGCACCCAGCCGCAGTCTCTGAAAATTGAGGGTGACATCACCCTCGGGGGGCTGTTCCCAGTACACTCCCGAGGGCCAGTAGGAGTACCGTGCGGGGACATTAAAAGGGAAAAGGGAATCCATCGATTGGAAGCCATGCTGTACGCCCTGGACCAGATCAACAGTGACCCGGATCTCCTGCCCAATATCACACTGGGAGCCCGAATACTGGACACCTGCTCCAGAGATACCTACGCGCTGGAGCAATCGCTCACTTTTGTCCAAGCCCTCATTCAAAAGGACACGTCTGACGTGCGCTGCTCCAACGGAGAGCCTCCAATCATCCCCAAACCAGAGAGGGTGGTTGGTGTCATCGGGGCTTCTGGCAGCTCCGTATCCATCATGGTGGCCAACGTGCTTAGGCTGTTTTCGGTAAGCCGTCTTACACTTCCTCTCTTCTTTACACACACATGCAACTATTTGAGAACATTTCCATGGTAAATTTGTCAGTCTCAGTGCACTTACAGAAAGACAACCATTCAAACTCACACCTATGGACAATTTAGAGCAGGGATGGCAAAGCTAACTATATCTGCTAGCCAGAATTGCTAGCTGCACTGTGTTTGTTTATAGATATGTGACTAGAATGTGAGGCAGGTACACTTTTTGGAATGGTCGACCCCTGTATTTGTTGATTATCATTTTTATGATGATAACAGTTTTTGAACCACCTATCATGGGCCACATGAAATAACATGAAGGGGCCGGAGCTAGCGAATGGGCCAGTGCTAGTCTTCAATTAGCCTAACATTAGGCTATTTAGGCAAGGCAGCTTTATCTATAGCTCACATTTCATCCACAATGTAACTTCACATACAAAACAGAATTTAAAGGCAAAATACGTGAAGACACAAAGTAGAGAAAAAAGCAGTTTGCTAAAATGACTAAAATACATGTTCAGAACATGGTTTTATTTATTTATTTATTTATTTTCTAAAAGGATTCACACTTCAGAATAACTTCAGGTCTGTTGGCATCTTATTCCATTTGTGTGCGGCATAGCAGCTAAATGCTGATGCATCAAGTTTGCTTTGAACTCTGGACTCCACTAGATGACCCGAGTCTGCTGACCTCAGAACCTGACTGGGTTTATATTCCATGAGCATTTCTTTAACGACCCAAGCCATTCAGTGATTCATACACCTCGAGCATGATTTTACGATTTTAAGCACTTTGACATTTAGACATCACAATTTTAGTTTAAAACATTGCATTTTAAACAAACCGTTGGGTCCTTGTTCACTTGCAGACACATTTGCAATGCTGCGTGGTCACCAGACCAAATGTTGTCCTTTCGATAAGAAAAAAAAAAAAAAAAAAAAAAAAAAAACACTCATTCACTCACAATCATCGCATCTTGAACTTTCGGCACAGTTAAAACACGTTAAACGTATAACGTTTTATTTTATATAGTGGTATTTCTCAGCTGAACATGCAAAAAGAGATAATTTCACCAACTGTATACTGATTCTTTTAACTTATACTTTTAAAGTATGTATTTGATCCATGTAACAGTGACACATGTTGTTGTTATTGACAAACAGTAACACGTATTCAAGGTAATTTGAGCAAATGTGTTTTTTCACAAGTTAATGGTTAATCAGTAGCCGAGAAGTAGCTCTCAGTTTCAAAGCGGGTTAGGGTTAGGCCCTAGTGTAGAGAATGAATAAAATCCATCCAAAATCTTTGCCCGGCTTGTTGAGACTCAACCTGTATAGTTGTGGTTGACCACCACTGGCTAATCTGTTACAGTAGCTTTTGAGTTTTTGTACAGACGATTGACCTGTGATGATTACACTGCTCAGAGCGATGTTAGGACAACAGAGTCTAAATCCCACATGATGTCATGTTGTCATGGAATTACTGCCACGCTAAGGCTGCAAATCTACAAATACCTCAAGATGAAAAACAGCCCATTTCAAAGGAGCAACATTTCAGAGGCATGAAAGGGTGAAGGATATTTCGACTCCTTCCCGGGGGCTACTTGCATTCTTTATGACCAGGATGCTCCCTGGGAGCCAAGGAGCTGCAGCATGCATACAGGGCAGATGTTAACTACAGAATTATAGATCCCAACCTCCACTAAGCCCCTCTCAGCAGCTCAGGACCCTGGGCTGAAAATAGAGCATCGGGCCAGAGGATGACATTGGTTCCAGGATAACAGCAACTTGTGGCCTTGCCGGAGAGGAGTAGATTTAGCTAAATGGTGTGTTTCTGCCTACTGTCCATATGTGCTGCACTCTGGACTGCACATGCTTCTCCACTCACATACACTGCGCTGTCCACTGAACATCTGTTCTTGGACAGAGGAGGAGCTGTCGCAACCAATACACGCCACATTGGTCAAATTCAACTAGCTGCCATTATCATTAATGTCGTACGGCAAAGTGACATGAAGTATGTCTTCGAAAGGAGGCGTATTATGCTTTTAATGTCTTTTACAAGTTAAAACTGTTTCCGGGACCTATAATAATTTTCTATAATGGAAAACTGACATTTTAATTGCTTACATTCAATAAAGTGTCAAATTGAACAATCAAGGACATCTTTTGTTAGCTGCCTACTTCTGAAAGCATGCAAGCTAGCTGTTTTGAATTTTTCCCCACTGTGATGTAACAGTGTGGCTAATTTACAGAACAGCATCCCCCATAACAGGTTTTTCCACCCATGATGCAAACAAGTGACTGCTGGAGGCAATGACGTCACTGCAAGAAAAAGGGGGAGAAAAAAAACCGATGCGAGAGTTGGACGTTTTCCAAAATGTCTTCTTAATTAACCACTTGCATATTTTTCGGAATCAATAACAGCATTTACATGGTTCACTCAAGTTTCCTCCTTAGAGATGATTCACTGCAGTCACCTGCTCTTGTTGCTCATTTGTGGATCTTACGACTTTCACTTTTACCTTCCGTAACTTAAACTCAAGTATGGTCTAATCATGGGTTGGGATCAGGTGACTGACTTGGCAAATAAGAAATATTCGGTGAGTTGCTTTCGAGTTAAAGCGGCTGAGCACAGAATCCATTTGTTGGTGAAGAAAAAAACCTTACACAACAAAATGAAGAATGTCCTGGAGAAGCTAGACACATCAAGGGCAGAATTTACAATTAGGAAGTGCCTTCATGAAAATAAATACAGAGTACTGTTTGGTAAATAAATAAGGTAAAATTCAAGGACAGGAAAGCCAGATTCCACTTTGTCAGGAGGAAAGGAACGGCTCGCGATCCAAAGCATATCACATCTCAGGCTCCCTGGTGTTTTGGGATTACGACTGCTGACGGAAGTGACAAGATGAATTGTGAAATGTGTCGGCGTGGAATTTGGAGTCCATTTTGTTGCGGGGCCCAAGTGCCACTGTGCTTGAAGAATTTTTCTTTTGGAAGACCGGCCCTTGTCAAAGTGGATGGATCAAAGTAAACTTGAGCTCGATGGGGTTAAACGCAAAGCAGCAAACTGCACTCCAGAATTAAATATATTGTATGGCTTACAACTGAGAAATGCTAACCTTTTTCTAGTCCCTCTGTGCGTAACGTAATTTGACTAAAACCCCTCTAATCCTTCCAGATAATCTGTGAAATGGTTCTCCCTCTCCTCTCTTCTTCTCCCTTCTCCACCCCTTGTGTCTACCTTTCTCTCTTTCTCTCTCCAGAGGGTTAAGCCACGCATAAGGACCCGGCATTAGCTGGGTCAGCGTTGAAACTGTTCACATAAACTATATCATCAAAGACGTAGTACACCTCCGAATTAATCTTCTCATCTATTTTCCCCTTCAAACAAATGCTTTTACAGCTGTGTTCCCGACCATCTGTATTTCACTATGACGCCATAGCCCCAACGCAAACCGGGGCAGGTCACACTGCAAAGTTGCCTCCTTTCTGAGAATTACTCAGAGATGAATACTGTCAATGATAGTCCACTTTTGGGATGTTAATCCCCTGCAGTGTGTCAGATCTCAGTATAAACACCCCATGCATCAATTTATGTGCTGTGTGATTTGATTCCATCCTGATTTAACCAGGTAAAATCCCCAAAATATTTTACAAGAGGGACTTGGTCAAGAAGACATGATAGACATACAGTCAGACATGCAAGAAAGCAAATAAGTTATTCATATACAAAAGACCCAGCATGGATGAGTGATTTAATACTATATAATAAGATTTGAGCTTGAACACATCCGCAAATCTGATGAGCGCAGTTCAGCAGCTTGGTGATGAAGTGCTGGATCTGAAGGGAAATACAAACCTAGTTGCCTTTGTGTGTGCAGTTTACGCTCATTTTTTGACGCTCAACGTGCACCCACCACTTGATCCACCCCAAGTCATCATAGTAAAATCGCAATTGGCCAAGCGGTATGTGGGAAGGACCACCCACTCAAAACAAGATAATTTAATCAAGACAAAGACAAAGTGTCATAAAGTATGCTGTGATTCTTGTGTTTCATTAAAAACATGTAACAAACATGTTTTGAGGCACCTGTGAAAGGTTTTTTTTAAATTATAAATTATGTCTCCTTTAAGATGCTCCCATAAGATGTTTCTAAAAAATATACCTAAATACCAATATCTTTTAATCATTTCAATAGCAACACTTTGTAGTTTGCTGCTGGTTTGCCATGTTAAAAAGCAATCGACTTGGTTTTGTTTGTAGTGAACACTTTCTTAGGTTGAGTTAAGCCAGCCTGAATGTCTAAAAAATAAACATTCATGTATGTTTAGACTTAATATGAGTAGCAAGCTGCTGTGACGTGAAAAAAGTTACCGTCAAAGAAGTACATATATGTAAAACAAGAGTGGCTCTAAAATTGAACCCTGGGGTACCCCTTTCAAAACAAGGTTATCGCCACCTCATTTGTTTTTTCCACTTTTCATTACCATGAATACA
Organism: Filicampus tigris; assembly: GCF_054856515.1. Classification (NCBI taxonomy): domain Eukaryota; kingdom Metazoa; phylum Chordata; class Actinopteri; order Syngnathiformes; family Syngnathidae; genus Filicampus; species Filicampus tigris. The sequence goes on along the minus strand of NC_141225.1, from coordinate 22,001,760 downwards.
TCTGTGTGTTTCAGATCCCCCAAATCAGCTACGCCTCCACTGCGCCGGAGCTGAGTGACAATAGTCGATACGAGTTCTTCTCCCGTGTGGTACCTCCCGATTCTTACCAGGCCCAGGCCATGGTAGACATCGTTAAAGCCATGGGCTGGAACTACGTCTCAACACTAGCATCAGAAGGCAACTACGGAGAGAGCGGAGTTGATGCTTTCCTCCAGATATCCAGAGAAGCAGGTTGTTTTTCTGCGTCTTCGCTGCAGTCACATTAATATTAATTTAATGTCCAGCACACAGGGTAAAGCCCCCAGCTCCTCAGATGTTGCCAGGGGTCACGATACTTGATATCGCTATGGGCACACACACACACACACGCGCGGCTTGAAAACAGTTCACATCAACCATTGCAAATATCAAATACTAGTGCTCTAGTAAATGTTAAAACATCAAGATGAGATTGTGGCTAACCTTAGTGACTCTTTTGCCAATTAGACAATCGGAGCTAAATTTGAGTAGCACTGTTCGTTAGAGGCTATATACACTGGACAATTTTTAACTACGAGAGAAAAAAAAGTCGCAGTGAGAGATGCAGTCTTGTTTTTGCTACCAACACCTTATTTTAACGAAGTGTGCGTTCATGGCTCATTATTGTGACTAGCAATGATGCATTACATGACAAAGTCATTATGCTCTAATGACGAACAAGATTTCATCGGAAAGGATAAGCTCGTGGTAGTGTGCGCTGATATGTTAAGCTAATATAAACCTTAAAATGATGCATGCAGCCATTAATTACACTGCTTGGATAAAAATGATATCTGATCGCCAGAAGAATAATTGCTTGTCACACGAACACTTTATTTCAGTCATGTATTCCGTTTCTTGATGGTTTTCTGTGTTCTTTTTTGTAGCCAGTGAGGTATCATGCAGACAAAAACGAAAAGAATGGTTATAACATATTGTATGTGTGCAACACAGGGGGGCTGTGTATTGCACAGTCCATCAAAATTCCTCGAGAGCCCAGACCTGGGGAGTTTGAAAAGATCATCAAGAGGCTGATGGAGACGTCGAACGCTCGCGGGGTCATCATCTTTGCCAATGAGGACGACATCAAGTGAGTGGATGCGTGTTATAGCAGGAAAAGGTCATAGTGATGCTGGCATGTAGACAAAAACATATGCATTTTAAAGAAGTGAGGTGAAAGACGCAACTCAGTTTCAGCGTCAAAAGAGTCAAATGACTACCATGTCTCAACCAGAGAAAAATAGAAGGTGGATGAAAATACTAACGTCTGGCAAAAAAAACAACAAAAAAAACTGTCCATTTTTAAAAGCTGAGAGAACAGTGGAGCACCGTCATCTTTCAATGAGAAATGTGGTTGGATAAAAACACAAAGTAATTGTGATTTGAGATCTTTTAAAAGCTCAGCAAAAGAATGATGAGATGAAAGACAATAATGTCAGAAACAAAGGACGATACAAGGGAGCTCAAAGGATTTGGACTTGGGACTCCATTATCAGGATAATGGATTTAATTAGCATTGAAGTAATTACTCATAACTTATCTTCATTAAATCTCAAATTTTTGAAGCCATAACTTATCTTCATTAAATCTCTCATTTTTTTCTGGCGCCAAGTTTGCCTGATTAATCCATATTGCAGAGTAATGGGCACATCAGGGTGAGAAGTGAGGCAGATAAAGTGATTGCAAAATATTCATACACATTTTTTGGGGGGGGGAGCTGAGCCACTTATTTGAATATGTTTCATGCATCCTGCCTGGTCCCTCTTTGTCCTATAAACTTGAGGAATGGCTTAGATATTGAATAGAATCTGTTTCCTTTCAGGCGAGTGTTGCAAGCTGCTAAAAAGGCCAATCTGACCGGCCACTTTCTATTTGTTGGCTCTGACAGCTGGGGGGCCAAGAACTCCCCCATCCAAGACCAGGAGGAGGTGGCAGAGGGTGCCGTCACTATCTTGCCAAAAAGAGCCTCTATTGACGGTAGGTGAAACGGAGGAACTGAATATCTACTGGAACCTAAACTGAATGGCGGAAATAGCGTTCAGCGTCGCCTGTAGTGTCTTTGTGACGTCTGACATTGATGGAAGATCTTGGACCAGAAATTCATATTCTTGTCACAGATGCCTCCATGTTGACATAAATCATATGTCATGTCGTGAAACAAGGAATATAATAGAGTGAATTTTCCCCAAATGATTCAGGATTTGACCAGTACTTCACGTCAAGATCTCTAGAAAACAACAGAAGAAACATTTGGTTTGCTGAATTTTGGGAGGACGACTTCAAGTGCAAACTAACACGGCCTGGCATCAAATATGAAGCCGACAGAAGAAAATGTACAGGTAAATTCGACCTTACAGAAGTAACCGAGTAATTGTAAATGTTCTTTTCCTCATGTGCCGCGTCTGCGCCCTCCTAGGCGAGGAACGAATAAGTCGAGACTCTCAGTACGAACAGGAGGGGAAGGTGCAGTTTGTGATCGACGCAGTCTACGCCATGGCTCACGCCTTACACAGCATGCACCTGGACCTGTGCCCCGGCTCGATGGGCATCTGCGACAAGATGGACCCCGTGGAGGGACGTATGCTCCTCCAATACATCCGCTCTGTCAATTTCAACGGTACGATTTTAACGTTGACTTTTCTCTGACCCCTCTTGCGTAATGCGTGGTGTTGCTCATGAAAAAAAGATTCGACTTTGGGTTTCTGCAAGGTTGGATTGAGGAATTTTGGGGGGGGGGGGACGGTTCAAAGTAAGTCAGCAGACCTTGAGATTTGTCTGATAATGTATCGAGCAAGACTTGGAACACAGCACATCCCTCTGGCTGCCTCCACGTTCGATGCTTTTCATCGTCTTTCATAAAAAAAAAAGTCACAGTTTTGCAAAAGGAAAAAAGGTGTTCCGTGAAAGCATATTCACTGCTCGCTTCTTGCTGGATGACCTTGGCTTGTATGGAGGGTTTTTCTCTGATTGTTCGCCTACAGGCAACTGAAAGGAACATCCAATCACGTTAGGGCACAAGTGTACTGAAAGACCATTGAAGTGCAGGACAGCCTTCACTAAAGCACATCATGCACTTAGCTTTCACAGTATGGCACAAGAGCAAAATAAGCAAGCATTAGCTGTATTCAATAGAATGCGGGTGTTTTTTTTCCCCCCTCCTTTTTGAAGGGTTTGTATGTCTCAGTAGTTTAAAGACTACTCAAATAGTCTTTCCATCCAACAGGAAGTGCAGGAACTGGTGTGATGTTCAACGAGAATGGAGACGCACCTGGTCGATATGACATCTTCCAGTACCAGCTTTCCAATGTCAGTAACCCTGGCTATAAGGACATTGGCCAATGGACAAACCACCTCCGACTCAATGTAAATATTTGTTTTTCATACAAAAATCGGTTTTGTTGAGGGACACAACTGATTAAGCTTTTGCTGATTGGGTTCAACAGCACTCAAATGTATACATTGATAGCCGTACAGATTTCTTTGTGATGCTATGACGAAGTGACAATGATTTATCAGTTCATTGGAACATCAAAACAGATTTAAAAAAAAATTGAATATATATATATATATATATATATATAAATCCACCTGTTTTTAGCCATCTCATGGGGCGGCCATTTTGCTACTTTCTGTCAACTGAAAATGGCATCAGAGTTGCCCAGGCCTCAGGTAACAACCAATCACGGCTCGCATGTTTTCTAAAGCTGAGCCATGATTGGTCGTTAGTGGCAAAGTGGGAAAATGGCCGCCCCCTGGGATGGACAGAAAAGGGTGGATTTTACTACTTAAGTCATATTCCACAAGCACAATATCAATCAGAATGCCGTGTTTAAACCAGTGGGGCTGTATAGAACATATTAATGTACAGATTTTTTGGGGTGTTGACTTTTTTTCTTCAACACCAACAAATAGAACATTTTGGCCCTCAACTTGTTGACTGGGAGCACAGTTTGAGCTCCCTACAAGGACTGCGGTTAGAACACGACAGTAACAATACTATAAACTGTACGTCTCTCCTAGCCAGAGGAGATGCAGTGGTCAGGCGGTGACCACAAGATCCCAGATTCCGTATGCAGTTTCCCATGCGAGCCTGGTGAGAGGAAGAAGATGGTGAAGGGTGTTCCCTGCTGCTGGCACTGCGAGCTCTGCGATGGCTACCAGTATCTCCTGGACGAGTTCAGCTGTGACATGTGTCCGTTCGACATGAGACCCCTGAAAAACCGTACAGGGTGCCGGCCCACGCCCATCATCAAGTTGGAGTGGAGTTCTCCCTGGGCCATTATTCCTGTCTTCCTGGCAATCCTGGGCATCCTGGCCACCACGGGGGTCATCGGCACCTTCATCCGCTTCAATGACACCCCTATCGTTCGAGCCTCCGGCAGAGAGCTTAGCTATGTGCTGCTGACGGGCATTTTCCTAATTTACCTGATTACCTTCCTCATGATCGCTGAGCCCAGTGTCGCGGTTTGCGCCTTCCGCAGGCTGCTTCTGGGACTGGGAATGTGCATCAGCTACGCTGCCATGCTGACCAAAACCAACCGGATCTACCGCATCTTCGAACAGGGCAAGAAATCGGTGACGCCGCCAAAGTTCATCAGTCCTACGTCCCAGCTCATTATCACTTTCATTCTTATTTCAGTGCAGGTAAATGCGTGCCAGTTATACTGGGATCAGTCACCTTTAGCTCGGACTCAAATGAATGACACCGCCTTCTCTCCAGGTACTCGGTGTGTTCATTTGGTTTGGCGTGGTGCCCCCGCACACCATCATCGACTATGAAGAGCAGAAGCCTCCGAATCCCGAGTTTGCCCGAGGGGTTCTGAAGTGTGACATGTCCGACCTGTCCCTCATCCTGTGTCTGAGCTACAGCATCGTTCTAATGATCACCTGCACAGTGTACGCCATCAAGAGCAGAGGAGTTCCTGAGACCTTCAATGAGGCCAAGCCTATCGGCTTCACCATGTACACCACCTGTATCATCTGGCTGGCCTTTGTACCCATCTTCTTTGGCACTGCGCAATCTACTGAGAAGGTACTTTCCAAGCATAGCTGTTCAATTCTGATGGGATTTAAAGAGGTCAGAAGTCAACCCAAACACATTTTTGTCAACAATATGTTTCATGCAGGACCACTAGTTAAAACAAGGCATTATGATTAATATGAAATATGAGCTAAGCAGCAAAATCCACCTGTTTTTAGCCATCTCCGGGGGCGGCCATTTTGTCACTTCTGTCCACTGAAAATGACATCACACACCCTCAGGGCTCAGATAACGACCAATCATAGCTCAGCTTCAGAAAACAGATCAGCCACGATTGGTCGTTTCCTGAGCCCTGAGCATTTGGGATGTCATTTTCAGTCGACAGAAGTGACCAGAAGTGACAAAATGGCCGCCCCCTGAGATGGAATATTTCATATTAATCATAATACCTTGTTTCAACTAGTGGGCTTGCATAGAACATATTCTTGAAAAAAAATATGTTGGGGTTGACTTCTGCTTTAATGTAACTTGATGTCATAAAACTGGGATCAATCTCACCAAAATTTACGTGGACATCGCTATTTATGCCCACAAATAAATATTCAAATGAATGTTCTTCATTCAGTGACCTCAGGCTTCTGTACTGAGCACCTTTAGAGAAAAAAATGTGTAACATTCATAAAACCCAAAACATTTGGACAATCGTTCTAATATTTTCATACGTTGAAGCGGGCATAAGTGCAGTAGTCCACATTCATATTGCCGACAATAGAGCACAGTTATGCAATGTTAGGATTTTCCTCAATAGCTCACTATTTCTTTAAAGGAGAGCAAAAAGCTTAACGTTCATGAAATCCAAAAACATTGGGGCAATTGTTCTGATGTTTTCAGAGGCTGAAGTGGGCAACTGGGCTTTAGTAGAGATGTCTACATAAATTTGGGTGACGATCGCAGTTTTCTTACACTAAGCGGCATTAATCTTATTCATGCTTACATTTAGCATTTTAGACTGCCCCGGAGTAGGTGCCACTTCACTTTACATCAAGTGTACCCTTACATGAAGCGTAAACAAATTGTTTATGAATAGTATGTTTATGATGCCGTTAAGAATACTCTTTGATCAACAGGTCATTGACAATAATCATTTGCATTGACGTAGCAAAGCATTTGCAGTTTGTTTGAAGAAATGAGAAACTGCTTTTTTGATGTGACACAATGCAGTGAAGATTGAACAAGCTGTTTTGACGATTTCAACTCTGATCCGAGAAATGCAACAAAGCTCCGAAATTAATTTTCACACCTAAAAAAAAAAATCACAATATAGTGAATGATGAAAAGTCTCCTTATCATGCTTTACCAAGACTGAACAGTGATACAGCAGTAGTTGTGGTTATGAGAAAACTCGAAATGATACCGCACACACACTGAGGGAACGTGTAATGTAATGAAATCCTTCAAACGATCCACATGAAACCTGAGTTGGTTCCTCTCATACCATTTGCTTCCCGTTACACTTACAAGACCTTCTGCCTCCTCTTGCTGAGAGGCGGCATTACTTTTGCGTTGTGGGCTATTTCCAACGTCACAAAGAACACAACTGTTGTGAAAATATTTGAAAAAAGCTGATATGCTTTGACCAACAGATGAATGCATTACAAACCAGTGAAGCACAAACAATTAAAGCCTGCAGTGCTCTCAAACTCTTTTCACCTCCTTGACATGGGAATAAAGAAGAGACATACGAAAGGGAGGAATGAAAGAAAATAGGTCAGATGAACTGAGAGATGGACACAAACCCTCTTGATTCACAACCCATTCAATAAATCATCACTCAAAAAAGGGTTCTAAATATAGACTTTTGTGTGTTTCATGAGGATGTTATTTATCCTCCCTACATGTGCAGGTCTTCAACTTGCTGTCTGTATTCATATATGGAGGCACCATTCACTATTTCTAAGGCAGTGCATCAGCTTTCCTCAGGCCATAAGCGCATAAATCCAATCCATACATCACCCTTTCGGAAATGGGGGGGGGTGGATGGGGGCTCATTTGAGTGAGACTGATAGAAAAAAAAAAAGGTTGAGCTGATAAATAAAAAACGTTCCGAACGGATATTAAACCAGAGATACTGCTGAAGACGTGTGCCGGGTAGCGTACATTTTATGACTTATTTATGCCACCAATATATCTTATTTATGGCACACATGTGTGTTGTTTTATTTATAAGCAGTACAGTTTGCTTGAATAATGAGTTCATAATTCATTGCCGTCAAACTCATGGGAAGTCAACTTTCATTCTTGGTGTTGGCCTCGCAAGAGCCACTGAGAGTTGATGTCGGTCAAAGCCCACTAATCACCTTGCCCGAATTCTGTACATGCACAGGTCATAAATCTCTCATCGGGTGTGGGAGTGTGGGGGAACGCAGTGGGGGACCATGCGGGGCCACTTCTGCTCTGGAATGTAAATAGCCAAGACAGCATTGTGACACCTGATGTGATGTACGGTGTGCACCTGTGGATGAAACGATATACTGTGGTTGCTACTACGGATGGAATAGTATGAGAATTTATTATCACAATTTATAATTACCAAAAGGATCAGGGTAATTGGTATCATTGTGAAATGACTTAAAGAAATCTAAACAGGCTACAGATAAATGCACCTAAAGCATTCCCCTCCAAAGTTATTTCAGATGCAAAAAAAATCTGTATAAAATCAACAACCCAATTCAACTTTCGGCATATAAGATTCGGTTCGATACAATTGGTGTGCAAAATGAACCACATAACATCACTCGCTTTTCTACTTAGTCAAAATAAAAAAGTAGCAACCATTTTTTTTTAATTTATGAATTATTAAGAGATGGGTGAATGAAGCAGTACAAATAACAAAATGGAGCAAAACTGGTCTTTGCTGATAATCCCAATGACATGCCTGCTAATAGCTAAATGCACTGCAAAAGCACAACGCAAACATATCCGGAAGCAAAGACGCTACAATACAAAACCAAAAACGAGTCCAATTAAAAAAGCGGTCTAATCGGTGCCGCTTGTAGTTACGTCAGCAACACTTCACTTTATCCCTTTAGCTACTGACATTTGCTATTTGCAGTCATAAATATTGTTGCACCACTGAGCACATCCTGCATCACAGAATGCAAAGAGGACCGAGCTGCAGAGCCACTTAAGAGGAAGTCAACCCAAAAATGTTCTTTACAAGAATATGTTCTATGCAGCCCCACGAGTCAAAACATGGCATTCTGATTAATATTGCATTGGTGGAATACGAGTTAATCCACCTGTTTTCAGACATCCCCGGGGACGGCCATTTTGTCACTTCTGTTGACTGAAAATGACATCACAGTTGCTCAGGCCTCAGGTAACGACCAATGACAGCTCACGTGTTTTCTGAAGCTGAGCCATGATTGGTTGTTAGATGAGATGGACAAATACAGGTGGCTTTTGCTACTTATTTCATATTCCACAAACACAATCATATTCAAAATGCTGTGTTTAGACTCGTGTAGGCTTGCCAACTCCCTGAAAAATAAATAAGGGACAACTCATCGGCAGGGATGGCTGATCTGACTGCCTTCAACTAGGGATGAAGGTATCGGTATCGATACCAAATTGATGGCACAAGGGGTAACACTGTAAACTAGCGCTTAGCACATCCGCCTCACATTTGAATCTCGGCTCTGACCTTCCCGCGTGGAATGAAATATCACCTGTCTGGTCGGGAAGGAGGCTGGAGCTGGTGATTATGTACCTTCTGTCATCTAGTGGAAGAACACACTATATGTAGTTGGCATAAACAAATTAACAAAACCGTTTTTTTTTTCTAATTAGAAAATATATTTTTTTATTATAAGTAATTGACATTGGATAATTTCCCGCGGCACACCCGATGATCTTTCACGGCACACTGGTTGTGAATTACTGTGTTAGTGATTCCCTTGCTGTCCAGTTCTTGAGTGTACCTAATGAAGTATTCCAGATTTTTGACTTGCCCCCCCCCCCTTCCTTTTCCAGATGTTCATCCAGACCACCACTCTGACAGTATCTATGAGCCTGAGTGCCACGGTGTCGCTGGGCATGCTCTACATCCCCAAAGTCTACGTGATCATCTTCCACCCGGAGCAGAACGTGCAGAAGCGAAAGCGTAGCTTCAAAGCCGTGGTGCAAGCGGCCACCGTGTCTACACACCTATCACAGAAATCTAACGACAAACAGAACGGCGAGTCAAAGATTGAGCCGGACAGATCACAGTAAAGGAGACTCAAATGAGACAATCATGACATCACAAGCGCCCTTACTGACACGATCAGCGGAATGGAAGACAAACAAGTATTTATCTGGCGAGTGTTCTTCACCCTACTTTTTAGCTATGACACCAGCGATGTTCCTGGATTTCTGTCGTCTACGTAACTATTTAAAGAGGAAGTCAATCCAAACATATTTTTGTCAACAATATGTTATATGCAGGCCCACTAGTCGAAACAAGGCAATAGGATTAATATGAAATATGAGTTAAGCAGCAAAATCCACCGGTTTTTAGCCATCTCAGGGGGCGGACATTTTGTTACATCTGTCAACTGAAAATGACATCACAGACCCTCAGGGCTCAGATAACGACCAATCGCGGCTCACCTGTTTTCTGAAGCTGAGCTATGATTGGTCGCTACCCGAGCCCTGAGCAACTGCGATGTCACTTTCAGTTGACAGAAGTGACAAAATGGCCGCCCCCAGAGATGGCTAAAAACGGGTGGATTTTGTTGCTTAACTCATATTCCACAAACGCAATATTTATCAGAATGCCTTGTTTCAACTAGTGGGCCTGCAAAGAACATATTCTTAAAAAAACATATATGTTTGGGTTGACTTTTTGCTTTAACTCTGGATTGAAGCACAAACGGACATACAGTAGAAGGGCTCACATTGATGAAAATGATAAAACTAAAAGAACAACATCTTTGTTTACTCATACAAGAATTGTTGATACCTTATTGTGAAACAACAAAATACTTGATTTGAGCATGTTAAGTTTGACCTTACCACAGCAAGTTTTTTGTACACGACTCACAAAACGTTAAGAGTGATTCAGCTCTCAAGATTTCAGGATGAACCTTTCACACGCTTGATTGTAAGGCAAGGCCCAAGTTTGCCCTTCTCAAAATTTTCAATGCACAAGTCCAACTGTTCCATTTTTAGTAGTTTTGTACAATTTGTTGTTCTCTAACAAGGACCTGAATAGCAAAATTCATAAAAGTTTTTTTGTAATTACTTTTATCTCCAAGGAATTGTATGCCTTTCTATGATTCATACATTATGAATTTATGTCTGTTGTAACCTGCTGATGACACTCTAAGCCCATTCGCCATCTTCCTTTGAGAACATCCTGTTTGGCCAGCTAATATTGATCAATTATTTGGAGTTGTCTCATAATGTCAAAATGTGAACAGCATGATGGTACCAAATCCAATTGAACCAAAATGATTTTACCTACAGCCAATCTCTAGTTCAGAGTCAGTTGGACATGTGCATTCAAAGGTTAAATGTGGTCAAATGAAGTTCACTGGTAATGGTTAGAATGGCCGTTTCCCGTTCATCCTGAAATGTCACCCAAAAGCCAGAACTGAGCAACATTTTGAGGAGACAGGCATTCTAGGATCCAAGGCAACTTATTTTGAGGTTACTACTATATAGGCACACAAGATGAACACACAGCGGTGTAAGAATATGCCATTCTGCAGCACAAGAAGACATGCTCATTTACCGCCATCCAGGAGGTATTGTTGCTTGTAAATTTACCTTGGCAAATGCTGTCTGGGAAAAATAAGATGGAGGGGAAAAAAAGGTCTGGTGACCTTTCGGATGTAACCTACTGTGGAAATCTAATTGGGTTGATGAGGCATATTATTTTCTGGCTCCAAAAGCACTGCATGGATTTTTGTGCTGTGTTAAATGTTTTATATTTATATTCATAGAAAGGTTAAAGGTGGCGGGGCGATTGCACTGAAAGGTGTTTGGGAAACGCACCGCACATTGGTCACTGAAAATTGGGACCGCATTCAACGTCCCATTATTATTGCAACAAAGTTAAATCAGCCTGTCAGCTTTCACGGTAGTAAAGTGGTCATGTGTGATATACTGTACGCTTAACTTGGTACTTTGAGTCAAAACGATGACTTGATCAGAAACCAAATGATGGCCTACATGCGCATTTCAGATATGCTGCAGCGTTTCGCCATCCTGCTCTCCACACTTAGCACTTGCTTTGTGTCAGTTTTATGCTTCTTTCATGGCCACATGGCATGTTCTTGTAAAACAGGTGAAAACGTCTAACAGTTTACCGCGCCATACACACCTCTGACGTTGTAAAAAAAAAAAATGTTTATACCGCCCTCGGCTGGAGAAGGCACCAATGAAGTAGGGACAAAAGCACGCACGTTAATAGAAATAGTTTATTATTCAAGTTGGTCTACAGTTCAGGGGGACATCTAGAATGGTAAAACATATGATACATTACAACACAGACGATTTGAAATAAGTACTAAAATAACCATGTTCCAAAATGTGAACCGAAACAGGTTTGACGATAATCTTGATCAATTGGAATTGTGCAGGTGCATTCATTGATAGTCACCCACACATGAAATAGTCACCCCAACAAAATGGTTACTCGCGCACAAAAACAGAACGCATATGTGCTTTTACTAAAAAAAAAATAAGAAGTGGTAGCCACCTCGCTATTTGGATTTTTTCTTTGTTCAGAAAGAGTCCCATTTGGGGGTGAAGGTGGACCCCCATGTGTCATGCATTTCAAATTGCATCCTGTCATGTGACTTGTCACTCCAGGAAGCTTTCCAGCGTCATGCATGGTGCAGTCTTGGATGTAGGCCTGCTCACCTTTTTTCTTCTAGCTTTTATGAGTGGGCGAATATCTGCCAACGGAGACTGTGTAGGAGGGTTGGGTTAAGCAACATTGCCATTCATTTTATGCTGGTTGTGGACATTGAACAAATTATCTATTGTTGTTTTTACCTTGCTTTGCCATTTGGAGATGGAGGAAGTAATTTTTTTTTAAAAAAGGCATGTTACTAATATGAAGCAGGCAATTGCTTCTGGGCATTTAATTAGTTCAGCATTATTGCAAATTAGAATTCAAATCAAAAGTTGAAACTACTGTGTTCAAACCATCCATCCATCCATCTCCTTGGTTACAGGTTTTAAACTTGACACCCATGGGCCAAATCATATCATGTGGCATGCTAAAGAAAAATCACACTTGTCTACTTCATTTTTCTTGTTAAAATCTGTAAAAACATTGCAAATTGTCTACATTTAATTCATTCACTGCCAGACATTTCAAGATCTTCTTTTACTCTATTGTTTGAAAAAAATATATATAAATAAATTCCTGGGATTGAATGGCTGGACTGTGAAAAGACAAGTAAATTCCTCAATGGCAGTGAATGAGTTAATAACACTGAGACAATGCAAGCATTTGTGTTTAAACCAAACACCTTTTAAAAAAAAAAGAAAATAAATGGAACATAGTTAAAACTATTTTCCTTGACCTCTGATTTCAAAACTGGTTATCCATCAATTTGATAGACAACCGTATGTAACAACATGACGAGACAATGATATTTTTATATGGTTTCACATTCAGTCAGAAATGCCCTCCAAAGAAAACCATAAGCACAATGCGGCCTGCGACAAAAAAATGTGTTTGACATCTCTGTGACAGAGATTAAAAGTCGGTTGCTTTTTGGAGATAGCAAAAAGCAAATGAAAATTGAACACCAGATAAATAATTCACACCTACCTCATAGAGAAATTACAATAATTTGAATAATAGAGATTGACCATGTAAGACTATGTATACTGTGTAAAAGGATACAGGTTGGATGAATTTGGTCCGTCCTCCTAATCCATCATAACCACTTTTCACCTGAAATTAGAACCACTTCAATTTATCTCAGGACTGACCAAAAAAAAAAAATTCAATTGAATTTAATGACATTCAAAAGAAAAGGCAGACGCTGGCTGCGTTTACATACGGCTCCAAACTTCCTCTGAGGGTCCTGCATGCTCCCAAAAGTCTTTTTTCTGAAAAGGAGAGAGTTCCTCAAAAAACGATCCATGGCTGCACCCTCCTCTCGGGCCTAAGGGACAAAACGCCTGAGTGAAAAATACTTTCGATTTGGAAGCAGACCTTGCGAAGCACTACTTCAAGTTACCTTGCTTAACGTTGAGGCCCTCTCATTGTGTTTGGAAACTAATGACCTGACAAAATTAAGCAATTAGTCATTATTTATTTAAATCTTGAGTTAAAGACTAAATAAACAACACACACTATGAACACTCAACCCTGCACAAAATACATACGGTTGAGGGTCCAAACGCATCTTCTTGGTTGGGGCCTTGACTGGTCTCTTGGCCACGTCATCTGGTGTAGTTACGTCATAGGTTAAGTTGAGGTCAATATCATCGCAGTCTACAGGCGGGTGGAGGTGAGGCTGTTTCAGCTCTAATGGAGCAGGGCTGATTGGGTAGCAAGTCAAAGCCAGATTAGCAGAAATTGCTCAAATCGAAAACGTATGGACCATTATCCAGCTCGGATAGGCGGATTTACCTCTCAAAGACGAGCCGACTGAGAACCTCATTTGTCCTTGTTGGGGTGCTCAGAGATTTCTGTAGAAACTCCACCTTCTTCTTTAAACTCTATGGAGGGACACAGATGCAGACAAAATTCCATTCTTGCATTCCAGATAATTCTGTTGCTGTGCCTTACAGATATCTCTTTGTCAGCAGTGGCCAGATCGATTTGCAGAGACTTCACGTCCTCTTTCGTTTGATTCACTTCGTCCGAGGCTTTTTGCAACTAAGTGACACGCACGGAATGCGACGTAAACATGAGCACAGAAATCAACAACAACAACAACAAAAACATACACGATTATTGACTAGCTAAATTGATGTCACCTTGCTGTTGGAGATGAGCACGTCTCGCCTCATCTTCTCGCACATGTCGTTAGAAGACTTCAAGTTTCCCTTTAAGTTGTCATACTCTCTAAAAAAGAATGCAGGCAATGCAATAAATGTGTGGATAATGACAGAAATCATATTCATGGGGAATTAGGTTGGATTTTACACTGTGTGGTTCAAGTGACAATTCAGCAGCACAGTTCGGTAGTGATGGGGAAATGAAGCTTCATGAAGCACTTGTAATATTTTTTTACTCCTCTAGATGGTGCTTTCTTTGTTTACAGGTAGATGCTAGTGGAATGGAAATTTCCTCTGCATCTTTGAAGGCCCAACGTGTCAAATTTAGTGCCATCTAGTGGTGAACTAATAGTATGCAACGGTCCTAAACTCACAGTGCGAGCATTTTGAAGCACTTCGGAGAGACCACACGTTGCAAGCCTACCACTAACGCACGCTGTAGTCATGATGTGGAGGAACTAAGTTTGCTAAGTTTTGTCTCCTTTGAGTCCCCTTAGCAGAAAGATGGCGGTGAGACATGGCAGCCTCCTGCAATTATGTCATATAATTAGCAATTGTCTAAAATGATCACAAATGCTTCATGATGCGTCATTTGTCCATCACTACCGTTCGGATATGAGCCAAAGCAGGGTAAAATAGTTTGAATTGGAAAACTTTTGATTGAAATCTGATACATATGGGATATCTGCCAATATGAGTGTAGTGTAAATGCGCAGATTAGATATACACCATCATCTGTGCATTTAAACGCCACCTGATCAGATGTGTACATGTAGAAAATGGAGGAGTTAGGCATTATAACGGAATTGGGCACTTGGACCTGCAGCGTGAATCTAGCCAAAGCTCCAGTAGAAGAAGCCTGAGAAAGATCAGAGTGTCTTAGTCATACATACTTTCTGAGAGAGATACAGTAGATTGAGAGCTGCTCCACAGCAGCCTGACTCACACCCATGTCTGTAATCATGGACTCCACCTCCGCTCTCTGGCCCTGTAACAAAACAGCCACGCTGGAGACACACCAGCAGGGTAAGCACAGACTTTGGTGGTACAAAGAATTACATATTCACGCGTGAGACAACCAAATTTATTTGAGTTTTGTTTGAGTGCAGTTACTTTTCAAAGGTTTTTATTTTGGTCCTCAGTCTACGGGCCTCGTCTTTGGCAGCCTGAGCATCATCATGTCGAGTCTCCAGATACGTCATTTGTTTCTGCGATATTAAAAGCAATATCAAATTGTGGATAGTGTGGGATAGACTTCAGAAAACAAAATCATTCAATGATGATGAAAGGATTGCATACTCTGAGAGCAGAACACAGCGCATCCTTCTCCAAAATCTCTTTCTGCATGCTGTCCATGTTTCTCCTCTGCTTGTCCACAGTCTCCTTCAACTCATCCACTGTTTTCTGTTTGTCCCGACAGTCTCGCTCTAAAAATGATCAAACATCTGTTTCATTAACTGGGAATCATTGTCTAATCATTATTATTTTTGAAAAAGTTTACCTTTCAAGCTTAAAAGGGCCCTCAGCCTATGAAGCTCATTCTGAGAAGATGAAGCACACAGTGAGTATACAAGTCAATATTTTAATGCCAATCTTGAAATGTAATCTTCAGGTACCTCTGTGCTTTCCGGATCTGCTGAATGCGCTTCCTCTGAACCACTTTCAAAGAAGAGCTTGTGAATAATGTGCCGGGTGCTGGCCTATACACAGACGATAATATATTTTAAGTTAAGATCAGAGAGAAAGTAGGGTGTTATTACGTGATGCATAAATTACCTGCTTCCGACACTGCGGGCATGTTTTTATCGGGGCCGTTTGAAACCACCGAAAGAGGCTAGCAGGTGAAGGAAATAAACGATACAATCAAAATGAATTCAAACAAACACATTTTCATTCAATTGGCTGACATTACCAGTCACCGTGGAAAGTGTGTCCGCAGTTGATAGCAGCAACATCTTTTGAATGATCCAATAATTCTTGGCATATTGTGCAAAATGCGCGGATAGGCATCTTAATTCCCAGAAGATCGTCCTGTTATGAAAGCACACGCGTATTTCACAAATATGCTCACAAATGTCTTGGCGTGAACTAGTTAAACGTGAGCCAGTGAGCCATAGTTAGCTAACACGAATGTTTAGCCTCAACGGATGGTGTGATCAGCCGTCGCCATACATACCAAAACAAGACGTTGTGTTACTGCATAGTCCGTTGTAATAAACACATGCCGTAGGTTACCTTTATTGTGTCATTTGAATGCATTTATGCTGAGTCTCAGTTAAACTGCAGTTAGCTACGACAATAATGTTCGACTCTTTCAGTCCATTTTCCCGGCCGCCTTATGTTCAAATACAAAGCTAGGCCCCGCCCATATGGTGCGTTCACGGGCTGATGCTGCATTCGAGGAATTTTGGTAATGGGACTTTTTATACTTCCGAGTAGGAAAAGTGCACTAGAACGCCCCTTTGAACTGGGAGGACCGAGTTGCGAAGTCGGAAAAAAGATCCCGAGTTCACCGACCGACTATAATGCGGCGTCACTCGACAATGGCAACCCCATGGAGACACAGACCGTGAATGACAAAACATAATTAACAAGATTTTAAACATATATTTAACTTTATCTATGTATATTATATTCATTTATTTATTAAAAATAATTTTGTTTAATACAACGTGATTTCGATTCGACTGCGTGAAGATATGCCATTATCTCCCTGCATGAAGTTGTTTGGTGAAATGAAGGAAATGTTTTGAAGTTAAAATATTCCTTTATTTATATAAATTAAGGATATTATGAAGACGGTTTGCGGAAGGTCAAAATGGTTTGTTAACCCGAGCAACAAACGATCGATCGGAATCAGCCATCTTTGTTGTTTACATTCGCCTCGAACACTGAGGTCGGAACTGGGACAATCCGAGTGGGATGATTCCGAATTCCCACCTTCATCAAATGCAGCATGAGTCCAGGCTCCTCCTTTCTGGTGTTGTCGATTGGCAAACTATTTTCTTTTCATGAATTATCTTGTTTTTACTTACGGCATTATATGTACGATATTCTCCGGTGTTTTTCAATCATGATTTGAATGTACCCTAACATTTATTTTATTGTATTTGGTTGTTGGGAAAATCGCGCAGCCGATTCTATTTGGCGAAGAGAACTTCATTTCCCACAATTCACACTTCCGCATCTGTGCAGGGCAAAAATGTGTCTTTGGTTGACAAGCAGGAAGAAGACGACGATTCCTCCTCAGCGAGACTGCGGTCACTGAAGAGACCTGTGTCCGTAGCTGCAGACAGTTCTGGAAATGAAAGGTAGCTGTTTTTTTTAAAATTTATATTAAAACGGTGACACATGCGGAGTTAATGCTTAATTCGCTGATCTGATTGAGAATCAGTTGTCAAGTCAATCGAGCTTCATGTCTGACGTCTATCGAGTACTGTATAAACAACAACGTGTGTTGTATAAGGACATTTCAAACACGAAAAAGTATTTACATTTTAATGGGATTTCTTAGTACTCTGCCTTAACATTGAGTGACAGTAGTAAGTTCAGCTGTACTCTTTGGAAGTTGGAAAAGTTCACAAGACAAACGGGCCACGATTTTGGCTGTAACTGAGCCTCATGCATCATTATTAATGTTAATGTGATTTTTGTGAGGCTGCAGCGTCACAAACTCACACAAAAGCCCAATGTTAACAAACTTAATGTAGTTTGTTGTCATACTGAGAGGTGTTATAATTCAGTCATGTGATATTTTGCCACTTATAAAGTAACACCTTAGAAACACCTTACTATGCTATGCCTACAGGTAAATCTATTTAGGATTACTATCTTTGCACAAAGCCAGACATTTTATATAGCTGGAGTCATAATTGATTTAGTTTATTGTGTGTACTTTGTCCAAGGTGTGTGTACGTGCTGGCCGCAATAGTGATGGATGCAGAAAGCCAAAGACCTTCTGTGCCATGGGAGAACGGTACCCTGACACCTGTGCACCATCTTTATACCGAGAGGGCCGACAGTCCCACACCAGGTCTGGTGGAGGGAACGGAACCTGGTGAGACTGTCCAAAATTCAGCAACAGACCAATGTCATATGGCATTTTGCAATCTATAAATTCCCTAAAACAAAATACTACTTCAACTTGGTCAATATATTTTTGAAAATGCTGGGATAGCAAGACATCGTACCTTTTTATAATGTTGCCTTTTATTTGCTTTGAAAGCTTGAAAGGTGATCAATAAAACAATGAACATAAATACAATTACATATGTGAACATAAAGAACGTTTGCCCGTGGTCTGTCGCAGACATTGTCTTGAGATGTTTCAGGACTTATGTTCCCTTGCTTTGTTACTGAAGCTCATTTCTCCAAAGTCGCAAGACTACTTTCTGTCTTTTATCCTCGTATGTGACATACAGTCTCAGAATAGGTTTGCTCATAAAGCTTTATGATTGCCTAATTAACATTGATATCCATCCATCCATTCTCTATACTGCTTGTTGTCACTAGAGTCAGAATAAATAAAAAAATGTTCTCACCGCTCACTTTATAGTGTGAAATGGGAATAGGCCTGTTGTAATGTGTCTGGCATTTACTTTGTGTTTAACCAGGTACCTGATATTATGCATGCTCAGTCTTGAACGGATTTTAAGGGGGCCACCAATGGAACAAAGTCGTCATTGGTTAATGTTAGCATTAAAGTTTCCACCAGTGCTTTTCCTCCTTCAACAAGTCTGCGGGGAAAATGTACCCATTGTGCTGTGACAAAACATGCATACAGAATGACATTGTCACTTATTAACCTCTGTTTGCTGTGAAGGTGATTGCATGAATTATGTGACTAATTCTACTCCTAAATACCCTTTTGGGGGGTTTGCGCAAATTAGTTCTAATTTCTGACAGATTGTTGAAAGGATGACAAGCCAAAAAAAGAAAGAATTGAAATTGTCCATATGGCATGTGAATGGTTGTTATATATGAGTGACCGCTGACCTCACAAACGTTAAAAAGAAAAAAGCCCCTGGCACACTCCAAAATGTTTACCGTGTTGAGTCTATTATCTTCATCGTCAGAGTGTGTTGTATTCTTTTAGACTTTCTGCCTGATAGTAGTTGTTTCCGCCTTCTGCCTCTTGCTCATCCTACATCATATAGTTTACATGTCGCATCCTAAATGAACATGACTCTGGTTCCCACAGGTGCAGGTCAGAAAAGTGCCATGTTTGTCCACGCGCAATCCTTTGAGGATCTGACCGCCGAGGCCGCAGAGGCGCGCAAGGAGACTGAGGTGCTCAAATCCCGAGAGTGTGCCGAGGATATCAGAGTGCTAGTGGAAGAGCAAAGAGTGGAGCAACAACACAATATTCCATCCGACTGCAGGAGCAAAGAGGAGGATGTGTCCAGCGAGGCGTGGAGGAGCCACAAAAAGCACATGTTTGTGCTGAGCGAGGCTGGAAAGCCAATTTACACCCGTTACGGCACAGAGGAGGCTCTGTCCAGCACCATGGGCGTAATGATGGCCCTTGTGTCTTTTGTTGAGGCTGAGAACAACATCATCCGCTCCATCCATGCAGGTTAGAACATACTGACGCTCTAGTATAATTATATAATTTAATTCAGATCTTTTTTTTTTTTCATGTACTACACTCATGTTTTTATAGTGGAAAGCCCCGAATTGGAATTTTCAAATATGCCTCGAAATAGATCGAAACGCTCGATCATGCGTGACCTCACGCAAGATGACGGCATGTCGTAGGAAATAAACCGTATGCCAAAGAAGGAGTAATCTCACGAGGGCTGTAAATGAAGAATATGAAAAGAGAAGATACACACAGGGGTTTACATGGAGTGAATAAGCAAGTGCAGTGGTCGCCAAACATATACACAAAAAAAATGTTTGGGTGCAGCCCACCTAGTCTAAACACGGCATTTTGTTTGTGGAATATGAATTAAGCGGCAATATCCCCCCTGTTTTTAAGCCTTCTCAGGGGGCGGCCATTTTACCACTTCTGTTGTTTTGTAGTTCCATTTTTCCCTTTGGGTAAAATTGTAATAAAAAAAAAAAGTTTGACCTTGACCTCTATGCACGAAAGGAGACTGACCCTATCCATGTGGTCTCTTTCCTCAGATGGATGCAAAGTGGTTTTCCTTACCAAGAGTCCTCTGGTCCTGGTGGGCGTATCCCGTACGTGTCAGTCAGACAAAGAGCTGCTGAGGGAGCTGCAATATGTCTACTATCAGATAGTTAGCCTGCTCACCCTTACTCAGCTCAACCACATCTTCCAACACAAGCAGAACTATGACTTGCGGCGCCTCCTGGCTGGCTCCGAGTACCTCACCGACAACCTCCTGTATCGGCTGGACCACGACCCTGGCCTGCTGCTCAGCGCCGTCACCTGCCTGCCTCTGGCCAGCTCGTCCAGGGACGTCATTTCGTCGAGCCTGCAGGCGGCCAAATCCAAAAATCTCGTCTTCTCCATCCTGCTGGCTGGAGAGCGCCTGGTTACTCTTGTTCGCAAAAAGGACCAGTTCCTTCACCACATTGACTTGCACCTGGTCTTCAACCTCGTTGGCTCCTCCTCATCTTTTCGAGAGGGTGAAGGCTGGACGCCCATCTGTCTGCCAAAGTTCAACACTGCAGGTTTTTTCCACGCTCACATTTCCTATTTGGAACCTGCGTCGGAGCTGTGCCTTATCTTGGTCTCAACTGACCGAGAGGACTTTTTCAACATGTCTGACTGCAAGCAAAAGTTTCTCGACAGACTGAGCAAGCGCAGTGCTTATCAAGCCCTGAAGGAGGCGTTGAAGTCTCGCAGCTATTCTGTGGCTCAAATTGGCATTCCTGAACTCAGGCACTTCATGTACAAATCAAAGAGCTCCGGGCTGTATACCAGGTGGGCAGTAATACTTCTGGAAAATAGCTTATGCAGTATTAACGCTGCAACCGATGTTACCATCGAATAGTATTATGCTGTATATTATATATACTGTGTGACATGAATGTATTTATTTTTCTGCCTTCAGTCCGGAGTTTCCTTTGGTGTACCAGTCAAATGAAGAGCAGGAGAGGCTCATGGCTTTGTACCAGGACCTTCACAGTTATGTGCACCATCCTACTAGACCGTTACGCTCCTTCTACCGCTGCGGTGAAACTGAAAACATGATGGCATGGGTAAGTGTGTGTGTCAGGTGATTTAAAAAAAAAAAAAAAAAAGAAAAAAAAATATATTGTAATATTGAAGAGGGAGGAATCACGGTTAGATAAATTTGAAAAATCATTCCGCCTTAATTGACACCTACTGGCAATTTAACTGCCAGACATTTTTAGACCCTTTTTTACCCTAACGTTTGAAAAAAAAAAAAAAATAGAAAAAAATAAAATAAATAAATTCCTGGGAATGAATGGCTGCACTGTGAAAAGACAAATGTCATTGGCAATGAATGAGTATTTAATGACATGTTTTTGGATGGGCAAGGAAGCCAACATGAGCAGAGAAAACCCCGATTCAAACGCAAAACTTCTTACGAGGCATCACTGGAAACCAACATGACACTGTGCATCTGCAGATGTTTATAAACAACCAAAAGAGCTCAAAGCCTTTCCTGTGTGAAGAATTAAGACATGTTGCTGTTAAGTACGCAGCTGCACGCGCATGTTCAGACTGGGTTCACAGTTGATTCATGTACTATAACAATTACAACTGATTGACATTTCTTTGATTGCTTTTTTTAATTCACATTTTGTTTGAATGTGAAGCTCTACAGTTGAGCATTATTGAATTAAAAAAAAAAACCCCAAAACATTCCACGTGGAACACCATCATGCTCATCTACTGTAAATGCATTTTGTTCCCTCCCCTCTGCAGGTGACGAGTGGCTTTGAGCTTTACCTGTGCTTCAGCCCCCTGGGCACAAAGGCGTTGGCCGTCTCAGCCGTCAACAAACTCCTGAAATGGATCAGGAAGGAGGAGGATCGCCTCTTTATCCTGAGTCATCTAACTTATTGACGCTACTCCGCATAAAGCCCGAACATGTTGACTCTGGATTATGCGTAAACTCACTCTCAAAGCTATGCACGCCTAGTTTCCACTAAATTAACGGTAAAAGCAGGTATTGTATGACAGTGAAATTCTTTTTTTTTTTTTTTTAAGCCATGTGTTATTTTTATTACTTTTTGTATGATTTAGCACTGCTCCTTATGATAGCAGCATCAACACCCCAGTTTGCGCCACTTAGAAAAGTTTCTAAATTGGCTGGACCTCTGCGGTTAAACACCAGCGATATAACTGGAATTCTTCTGCTATGACGTTATGAGTTACTACATAAATTCTTATTTTTTCTGCACACGATGACCATTAATTGCAGGGATCACTATGATAATATTTACAATACTGTATGCATGAAATGTCATGGATCACCGTTGTGGGTTGTATGAACTTGTCATCCGAATGTAAGGTCGTCAGCTTTGTGTGTTTTAACTTAACCACTGCACTCATGTCATGATGAAAATGCGTTAATCAGTTTGTAGTTCAGTAAATTCATCTCTTGGGGAGGGGTTACGCTTGATTTCTTTCTGCCCACAAATTTTTTATGCTTGAAAGGTTCAAAGCCAATCAAATGATACAGGACAGTAAATAAAACGTTTACCGCGTATAAATAAAAGTGTTAACGTAGAATGTATTTCTGTTTGTGTTTTATTTTGCAATGAAAGATGATAACAGTGAAACTCTTGGTTACCTTCAGAGTTGTAAATGGATTTTTTGGGGGGTGGCGGGGGGAGTACCATCATCTTTGAGTTGTGCAGACCTGCATTAAACATGCTGTTCTGTTTCCTAAACATGTTAACAGTAAAGGAAAGGCGCACTTTACAGTACATTTAGCCGATCACAATGTGATGAGAGAGCCATTACAAGAGCTGAGCTAAGTGGTAATAACAGGACCACTGCTTTTTGCTGAACTTTGAGTGGTTTTCCTAATTATGTTGTTTACCTTACTGTATATACCGAGGGCCTTTTCAAACGTTTTCCTTCATGATTCAGTGCAGTGATTTTACTATAACACCCATGCATCATTTTTCTGTGCTCGTCCTCATCAGTGTCACGGGTAAGCTGTACCCTATCCCAGTTGACTTTGGGCGAGGGGCCCTGAACTGGTCGTCATGCAGCCATTTGCAGTCCGCATTAAAACATAAACAGTGTTGTGACGGAACAAAGTAGAAAATCTTTATCATATTTAAAGTGATTTTTCGGGTCTGTTCATGTGATGACTTTTTCCTTTTGCTCACTACATTTGTACTTTTTTTTTTTTTTTTTTTTTTTACGCCTTACTTTGCCAACATGCATGGGCTCACTCATTTTTTTTAACCTCTGCAGATGATGGCAATCTACCAAAACAAAACGTAACTAGAGAGAATTAAAGTTAGGGTTTTATAAAAAGGGGGAAAAAAGGGACAGCAGCAACATAAAAGAACATTGAAATTGCTTGATGTTGTCAGATACAAGAATGACTCCTGTTGTATGCGTTGTCTTGTACCAGCATATAAAACACCAGGTTTCAGCATTCAAATTATGTCCAATCTGAACCAACCCCCCACCCCCTCAATATCCATATTTAGGGATGAATTTTCAGTTGCTGTCATTGGCTAGTTCAGTTTTTTTATTTGATTTTTTTTACGGTGTGGTCACGCAAGTTGATAAAAAAGAAAACTATTTTGTGTAAAGTTTTTCACAAGTTATTAAAACAGGTATAATAAATAAATAAATAAATAAAACGGGTTTTTTTAGTACATTTCAGAGGCTACTGCAGGTAAAGGAGTTACAGCAAATTGATACTTTTACTTTGCCAGCCGTGCAAAATAATTTGACATCACGTTTTGCGTTGATCCAGTAAAACTCAACGCAAGCGAATCGGCTGATTGGACCCTCGTGGCAGCCACTGGCTAAGTTGACATCTGGGGAGGAGGAGCGAGCAGCACGAAACTGCGCGGAAAAAGTCGCGAGTTGAGAAAGCCAAACTATGCCCCACTCCTCGGACAACTGACAGCTGCGACGGACCGTTTCTACAAGAACCAGGCTGCGATGGTACCGACGACCCGTGCAGGTAAGACGCCGCCTTAAACTAACATAAGCAAAACGACTATCCAAAGGAGTGCAAATGTATTTTGTGTAACGTATTAATAACGAGGACACTTTTTGACGTTATACCTGCACCGAATGTTATCTTTAAACCCCGTTTTCGAAGGATATGTCACATGGACACGGTGTTGAATTATAGTTAAGTTATGTATTACTAAATGATTCTTTTTTTTTTTTAATTCACGTGGCGCATGAGACAAAATGGAATTAAGAGATACCAATAAACCAGAGAGCAGGCAATAATGATCCTTCATAAATGGCTTGAACCAATTTGCCAGCCCATTTATTTGCCCATTAAAAAAAATCAATGAGGCAAATGGAGCATATCAATATCAATATTAATTTATGAATATCATATTCATAGATTTATGACTTTCAATGTCATGTTTTAGACCAATGCTAATGGGTTCCTATACTACACATTCTTTAAAAGGGAATATACTGATTACGCCCCCGGTCAAACCTTCAAGCTGGCCACAAAATAACATTGTGACAAAGAAAAAAAAATACAACATAAAAAAGGAAAATCAGTTGTCATCACTTGTTTTATGAATCACAACCGGATTATGAAAGTTATAGTGCCATTACAATGTGCCCCCACCTACCCTCGGCTTTCAGACACTTAACTTTAACCTCACTCTGACCTGTTAAAATGTAACAAAACATCTGTGGCATTCCATAAATTATTAATGTAAAACACTATTCAAGACTGAATAATAACTTTGTGCCTTTTCAAAGGTGAATGTGAAATATTTCACGATAAAAATGTATTTTTGACTACTTTACTTTGGTAATGGAAGTATATGAAATGCTCAGACATGAACAGACAGGCAATTTGAACGTGACTTTCCTCAGCGCATCCGTCCGTGGACATCATTTCCCTCGCGTGGCACGTAACGGTTGTGACATGAATGTCAACTAGAGAGGCCAGGGTTTGGGAGTGCTGCTTTAGTGTGATGTACGAAGTTAATGATCAACTAGGTAATCTAGTCTGCACAGGATGGAGAGGTTTCAAATGCTACCTTGGGTCGGGACATTAGTGAAATACATTCTGTTAAACCCGAAATGGACTGATTACGGAACATATGACTGATTACGGGAGAGAAAAAAAATATCCCTCACTCTAATTTCTATTTTAAGACAGACCACAGCTTGTGTGAGACAAATAATTGATGATGACAAAAGTCCGATAAATGTCTGATTCACCACACAACAGTGTGAGCTAATACTGTATTTATACAATAAAAACAGAGAGCCATGCTAGTTGCTGTGGGTAGTAAAATGAGACTGAGGTTATTTTTAGCGTGACTTCCTGCAAATATTACGTTGAATTGTCTTGTCATGTTTACTCACGAGACCCTGGATAAACAGTATAGAAAATATGTAGATGGATTGTTGTTAAAAACAAATACATTACAATATAGCATATTTAGCATTCACACTCAAGGCTAAAATAAGCCCAATAGTCATATTTTCATTATTTAAACAGAAGTCTTGAAGTTTGGGCATACAAAATGACTAATTGAATTATTCCTGATTAATTGTGTGTTGTATGTATTCATATCCATGGAAAAAATGTTTTAAAATGTTATTTTTTGGCTCCACAGAAATCGTACAATATACCACTCGTGCTCAATTACAAAAATTGTTTAAATTCACTAATTATGTGTCCTATAGTGATAAAATTAGTAATTATATTATCCACATCTTAAACTAATTTTAGAGTAACACTACCCCAAAAATAATTTTATTTCTTCATTCATATATTTAAACGTTGATTGCTTTGTGATTGTTCATTTACTCAATCTTGACTTTTACTTTTATCCAGATATCCCGTGCTGGTGTTAACCATGCTCTTGTCCAGACGTCATACGCGGAGTTAACTCCGAGTGCTGTTGGCCCCTCCGCATCTCAGGTGGGGATGGCCAGCTGGACCCTCCAGTGGGGGACGTGTGTCTGTCTTCAGACTCTGCTGGCCCTTGCCTTGGCCACCTGTCCCTCACTGGCCCCGAACCCAGTCAACTTCTCGGTGGTTTACACCATGCCCTTTTTCCAAGCCCGTGGCCCTATCCAGAACATTGTCAACAACTCCCTGTACCAGGAGGTGTACGTAGCCTCGCAAAATATCATCGAAGCTGTCAACAGAAGCTTGGAGAAGACATGGGGACTTCGAACCGGGCCGGTGGGAAGCCCGGAATGTCAGGTTTGTGATCTGTGTCGAATTGACAGAGACCCCAACTTCCTGGAGGACACCGACAATCAGGTGTTGTTGTTGGACACCCTCTTCATGTATTTGTATTCCTGTGGAAGTTCCCAGTACGGCGTTTGCTATTTCCACCAACTCGACGGCAACGGCGAGCCACCATCCATTTCCAAGTGTTTGTTTCGAGCTGATTCAAACTCTGCTGCCTACTGTCCTGACTGTGTCGCCAGCCCGCTTGGTACCAAAGTCACCATGGTGGAGGAGGGTCAGGCGGTCTACTTCTTTGTCGCCGCTACTGTTAATGAAAGTGTGACTCAGCGCTATGGAAGGAAGTCTATATCCGTGCGTCGACCACTGGCAACAGAAGACGGCTTCTACAGTGACGTTCGTGGCCTGACTGTCCTTCCCGGGCTGAGGAGGACTTACCACATTGAATATGTCTACAGCTTTTTCACTCAAGAGTTTGTCTACTTCCTCTCAGTTCAAAGAGAGAGCCCGGACCAGGAATCTTCTCCCTTTCAAACCCGACTCGGCCGTCTCCCGCGCAACGAATGGGAGATGAAACGATACCGCGAGGTCGTCCTGGAGTGTCGTTTTGAACCTAAACGACGACGGAGGAACGTGGCCAGTGAACCCTACAAGGATGTGGTGTACAACGTAGTTCAGGCGGCACATTTTGGTAAAGCCGGCAGGGAGCTGGCTGAAGAGCTGGGGGCGGAGGAGGAGGATGATATCCTCTACGGCGTCTTTGCTGTCACGGATGACAGTGGCGTTACGGAGCATGATTCAGCCCTGTGTGCTTTCCCCATGGACAATGTCAATGAGGCAATCGCAGATGGAGTGGATGACTGCTGTGAGTCTGGACCTGAGCAACTGTCCAGGGGACTTTGCCACTTCCAGCCCTGTGAAAGCTGCCCTCATGAGGTGAGTCAACGGCTATTACAACGACTTGCTTTTTTTTTTGGTGCACATAGTGCAGATGGGTACTGGGCTTTCGTTTGTTCTTCACTTTATAAGCGGGAAGATGATACAATTTAGCGGTTGTTGACAGAAATGTGCTGTGTTGGTTGAAAAGTAAAGGGTTGTGCTGGATGGGAGGGTAATTTTGATGCTGTTTTTTTTAAAGGGGAAGTCGACCCGAAAAATTCTTTGTAATAATATCTTTTATGCGCCTTCACTAGTCTAAAAATGGTATTCTGATTACTATGGCGTTTGTGGAATATGATTTAAGCGGTAAAATACACCCGTTTTTAGCCATCGCAAGGGGGGGGGGTGCATTTTATCACTTCCGTCGATTGAGAATGACATCACAGTTACTCGAGGCTCAGGTAACAACCAATCACGGCTCTGCTTCAGAAAACAGGTGAGCCGCGATTGCTCGCTACCTAAGTCCTGAGCAACTGTGATGTCATTTGCCTGCCAGACCTGCCAGCACGGTCTGAAATCTAGTTTTTTTTTTCCCATTTGTGAGTCAATCCAAACATCTGGGCTGCCAAGTGCGTCACACGTGCCTGACAAGTATTACATTTCTTTTCTGTGGTATCTGCTTGACAAGACCACGGGATTCACTCCCAGTTCACTTTGAGGTTTACTCTGTCTCATGAAAACACTTGCTCGGCACATTACAGAATAGGTGATGTTTACGTAACAACAATCAAACCAGTGTCAAAAACACCCCTTTTTTTCTACCCATCATTTACCCACTCGAAAAGTGATGTCACGCCAGGCTACAGACCAGTATGTGCTTCATCCAAAGAGTTAAACCATCCTGCTCTGTTTCTATAGCTACAGAGTGATCTTTCCCTCACTGTTGCCGCACATCATCACTAATCTTGCCGTAATGAAATCATGTAATGATTATATTATCACAACATATTTGCTGTGTGCCATTTTTTTTCATGGGGCTTACATTCTTGTGACCAAAATGTGACTTATTCCCTGTTCAAGGTAATTGAGCCTCGGGCCACTTGGCACAGCTTGAGCAAAATTTCTTCCTCACGCGCAATATGTATCTGCGTATCCTGTCCAATGATTAATAAACTGTTATCGTAATATAACGTTTCAGTTCTATGGTGGATAATATGTCTGGACTTCTTTTTTTTCTAATCTGTACCACAATACAGTGAACCCCAGCCTATTCACTTTTTTTTTTTTTTTTCCTAACCTTGCTGAAAAACGTGTCCTTTTCAAGGGCCCTTAATGCTCTAAGATGCCACAAGATGTCTAATGGGAAAGTAGTAATTGGTCTCAAGGACATTTCTTGAAGTGCCTTTGAGGGAGTGACTCCAAAAACAGTTGAGTAAAAAAATAACCCAAATTGGGTCAAAAATGGACCGGCTCACGGCTTGGGTCAATTGGAGCCAACTTTCTGGGTTGTTTTGGGAAAAAGTAGTGCGCCGGTTCATTTTTGACCCAATTTCTTGTTTTTGGAGTTTGACGCCTTTGGAACTTAGTTTAACTCGATTTGTTAGTGGAAGTTACGGGGACAGGGGATCGGTTCTTCCACCCCGTGATAGTGTAACTGCCCCGCCCGCACCTGCGTCATCTGCGTCTGCTGCTTGTGGCCTTTTGACTAGAGCATGGAGAACAACGCCACATGCAGAGACCACCCAACCATGGTTTCCCAGCCCTACTACAGAGTGGACCTCTTCAACCGACAGATGACAAACGTTCTCCTCACCTCTCTGCTGGTGACCACAATTGACAACAAGACCGTTGCCCATATTGGAACGTCCACGGGTCGGCTACTGCAGGTATGCTACTGTACATTCTCTTTTTGATATGCCGCTGCGGTGATTGGCATCGACTTGAATAGGCGTCGTTCTCTTCTTAAATTGCGTTTGTGCTTGCAGCTGGTGCTGACAAGATCCAGTCCGATTATTTTTGCTAATTACTCTTTGCTGGAGAACCAAAGGATCTCATCCATTGCTGCGGTCTACTCATCAGAGTATCTCCTCTTTGTGGTTGGAGACAAGGTAAACAAACAAATAAACAAACAAAACAAAAAAAGCCTAAAGTGAGTGTATTTTGTATTTTGTTTTCCCAGTGTGACCTCGAGCGTTTGAACTATTTTGAGACGTTTCCCATTTTATTCAATAGGTTTTGTTAACGTCTAATTAGCCCGCATCATGTCTGAATCACCCTCACTAAATATTAGAAATGAAAGAAGAGGCGGGACTCTTCCTTCACTGATTTAATGAGTACATTACCTAGAATTGTTCATCTCTCTTGCAGATGTTTCAGGTCCCCCAAAGAGGGCCGGGATGTCAACACTTTCTGACTTGTGCCATGTGCCTGACAGCCCCTAAATTCATGGGCTGTGGCTGGTGCTCAGGGCTGTGTTCGTGGGCGAGCGAGTGCCCAAGTCACTGGAGGAATGAGTCCTGCCCACCACGGATCACCGGGGTTAGTCTCGTTTTATACACCTGGATGAAATAGACATCGGATACGCAAGCGACAGACGTTGCATTTCCAAGTAGTGCTATAAATTCTGCTTTATTGACGCAGTTCTTTCCACGGACTGCTCCCCCTGATGGTCAAACAGAGTTAACAGTGTGCGGATGGGAGTTCCAGTCACCCCTAAGACCCGCTATTACCTCCAGAACCCACCAGGTTCGACTGGGACAGACGTCGTGCATTGTGCTTCCTGTCAAGAGTAACAACACACAGTGAGTGAACTATGTGAGCTTCAATTTGTGCATCAGTTGTATTGCAAGTAGTTAGTTCATATTGTCATCTGACACAGTGCAGAAAAAACTCAGGAATCTGTTTTTTTTTTTTTTTTTTTTTTTTTTTTTTTTTTTTTTTTTTAGCCTGGTGTGTAAGATTCGCTCCAGGGCCACTGACCTGTCAAAAGCAGTCGACGTTACAGTGGAAGTGCGTGAGGGCGAGGGAGGCGTGAAGGTGGAGGGACGCTATGCTATTGACGGGAAGGCGGAAATGCCCGGCTTTACATTTCTGGTAATTTTAACGATTCCATTTGAGCCATCAGATGATTTTTGAATATTTCATGTCTTAACTGACGAAGCTGTGTGCAGATACCCAACATCACCGAGATCCAGCCCAACTATGGGCCTCGCATCGGGGGCACGTTGATCACAGTGACCGGCGCTCACTTGGATGCCGGAAGAACAAGGAGAGTCACACTCAATGATCTGCCTTGCCCAATAAAAAGGTCTGAAATGTTTTTTATCGTACCTCCCTGTCACCAAGAATTGACAGATTTGCATGTCGATGCCTTTTATAGAGAGACTCACTGAAACACGCTCTTCCGCGGAACATTTTTATTTCTTGATCATGTCGTTCGACTAAGGTTGGCTTTTGCAAACTCAAATTTTGAGAATTCCTCTAACCCTTTATGACATGCGACATATTGATGTTTTGACGTATACTGTATATCAACCCTTTTCAAATTTTAATTAAAAAAAAAAAAAAAGGATTATTCCCATTTAAGTATCAGCTGTCATTTATACATACCTCTTTGCAGAGTCACAAAGCCTAAAGGCAATATGTCCTCCATCATCTGTCAGTCCCAGCCCATCTCAGAGGTGCGGGACGTACCTCTCAGTGTTTTCATCGACAAGTCTCCTGTCATCACAACAAAGGTTTTTTACTACAAAGAAAACCCCAAGATTACAGCCGTCCTGCCTGACTGCAGCTTTGACAGGTAGGCCTGTAAAACAGCAAAAAAAGCACTTGGTACAGCGCATTAGAACAATTGCCTAATGTTACTGAAACATAAGTTTTTTTTTTTTTTTTTAATGCGTCTGTGTCGGAACTCTAGGGGCTCAAATATTTTGATTGAAGGAGAGAACCTGGATTCTGTTTATCGTACCATCATCCACTTCAAACCCAATGAGAGCCACCTGAAGCCCGTGACAAGGGTATCTACGTACTTTGAATAAAAAGCTCTGCTTAGTTATTCCAATTCCAATGTATAGGCAACTTGTTTTCAAATATGACTGCATTATTTGCTTCCAGGAATGCATTGGCAAGGCCTTGTCTACAAGGATGGTATGCGTCACTCCTGTATTTCCAAGGGATGAGACGGAAGAAGGAGAGCTTTCCTTCGACATGGACGGAGCAATGGGACTTTGGAACAAAGAGTTTTCCTACCACCCTTATGGCGAGCCAATACCCTTTGAAACAGAGGGTCATGAGCTGCATTTGTATCCCGGGTTTGATGAGGTTTCACTGCATGTAAGGGCGAATAGTGAATGGCGAGTCAGTAGTTGGATCTGCCGTGATAACGTTTTGGTTTTCCTCGTTGTTCGTAGCATCAGAAACTAAACCTGGTCAGCTCCTGCATGACCATCGTTATGACGGTGGCGGGCGTTGATTGTGATGCCAAAGTCCTGGATAATGAGATCACCTGCAGGATACCCAAAAACGTGACCATCCCAAGTGAGGGGCTGCCTGTGAAGGTTAGTCTGGCGGGAGCCTTCTGTTGTGGCGGATTGTGTGCCGTTTCCAAAATGTACAAGGACCCTGGTTATTAAATAAACCTCATTATTGAGAAAGATCCAATGATTATAATTGTGCTGTAAAATGCCGAACTTAACTCAACACAGTGAAGTCTGAGATTCCAAAATGTCTGCGTCAAACATAAAGATAACAAGGCAATGTTTTCAGGGGGAATGAAAATAATATTGGATTAATAAACGCCGCACATGCTGTAAATTTTCAGGAAGTCACTGAGCAATTTCAACAGCTCAAGCTGCGATAATACGATTATCCATTTGGTGGAATGAACAACTAAAACAAAACATGTTAATGAGTGTCGCTGTTTAGACAGAGCCAGGCAGCTGCGGCCCTGTTTCTCATTCACAGAGCTTTCATTTACCTTGGACGGTCAAACTATTATCAGATTTGCGAGAGAAACAAAAATGACATTGGCTCCTGAACCCTGACATTCAACAAGGTGCATATCACTTCTATTGGCATTTACCTCCAAGCGAAACGCCAGTCAGCCCTGCTTTGACTGGCAAGGCTGCTAATAAGCGCACATTTTCATGTGTTTGTGAGAATGCGCATACAGGCTCGAGCAGCACAGAATAAAATCAGTATTTGTCCACATACTGTGCAGTGAATCCCCATATTGTCATGGTTCAGCCTTTCCAGTTTTTTGGGCTGACTGACCATTATATTCAGAAAAAAATAACCCTTGTGCTGTTTTTGTGCTCATGGGCGAAGCAATAACATGATCGATATTCTTGCTTTAGTGCCATCTGGTGGCCTCTTGTTGTACTGTTTAAGGGCGTTTAAGAGCATCATCAGTGGACCCGTAATAGTCGTTAAGCATTTGCAAATTCCCCTATTTGCAGATTTATTTTAACCTCTCCCCCATTTTTCATAGAAACCTCTGCTAATTTTTATTCATTTTTGTTTTTATTTTCACCCTATCCGTGCGCATTCACATTTTTTAACCAGTTCCCGTACTTTTTATTGTCCATGTGTTTTGGCTATAGCCTTTTTAGTGCAGGTGATGGAACACCATTTCAAAATGTAAACACTCATTGCGAAAAAAAAAAAAAATGTAAACACTCATTTACAGAAACAGAGTGCTTCATATTGATATTTATCTTGTTAAATGATTGTTGATAATTATTGTGGGACAATTTACATGATCAGCACATTCACTTTGATGGATATCATTGATAATAACATATCATTGATGATAATTTCAGCAGATTTGTTATTTCAGAAGTGTGTGTCAAATTAAATCAGATTAAAAAAAGTAAATGATGATCCCTGCTCTATGGGGTTCCGTGAGCCCTAATCTTACCCGGGCTTGAAAGCAAATTGATGCTATACATACATGTAAGAAAAAGCATTCACTTTGTGTGACAGCCATTCCGTTAAGTAAATTGAAAAAGGTATCTGCTTCATGAAAATTTTGCAATGGAAACAGCCTTTCTTCAAAATGTATGACGGACTGTCTAATGGCTTTGTAGATCTCAATTAACGGGCAGGTCCACAATGTGGGCAAAGTAATACGAGTCAGCAACCACTACATGGTGGGGATCGTGCTGGGCATCCTTGCAGCTCTGGTGGCCGGGGCAGTGCTGGCCTTCGCTGTCATGAAGCACTTGAGGAAGAAAAAGAAAGGTAGGCCGCGTGGACCTTGACCAGACCTGTTTATACAACAGCGAGCGGCTAAGGGTGTTGTTGAATGACGCGAGTCTTTCGAGCGGAACATCCTTGGTGTTTCATTGTCCATACTCGTCTGCGCACTTGATGAGTGGTTGATCATTAAAACAACGTCAACTGTTGTTCAGCTTCCATGGTGGAGAGCCGCTTGGCCCACAGCGCTAGCCGCTCTGGGACAAATAATGTGGAGTTGTCACCGGTTGGGGACTACAGGAGAGGTGACGTTCTGACTAAGAACTTCCAGTGCTCAACTCTTAACAGCGAGCTAGCTGCCAGTCTGGTTGTGTGACAGCTGACGTTTTCTCAATAGCTCTTTCTCCGCGCTTGTCTTAGTAGTACCCCTGAACCCTCCGACTCCCGTGGCCGGGCCCGTGGCCTTCCCCAGCCTGTCCTATGCCGCAGGCAGTATAGACGTTACTCTCACCCCTCTAATGGCTGCGGAGAAAATTTCCATTTCCAGTTTTCGGCCAGAGTTGTTGGAGGAGGTTAAGGATGTTCTTATTCCTGCTGAAATGCTCCTTGTGCAACACCATCGGATCATTGGCAAGGGTAAGAAATAACTCTGGTTGTATATTTGCGGCAGCTCCGTCTCTGTCACTGTGCCTTTTTCTGTCTGGCCCGCAGGTCATTTTGGAACAGTCTATCACGGCTACTTGACTGACCATAGCAACAGAGAAATACACTGTGCTGTCAAGTCTTTGAATAGTGAGTCATGTTTGTGTCTTGTTTGTGATCCGTGCCGTTCCGAGGGTTTCACTGAGCGCCTATGGACCTTTTCAAAACACTGCGTGTTGTCAGGAATAACAGATGTTGAGGAGGTGGAGCAGTTTTTGAAGGAAGGTATCATAATGAAGGGTTTCCATCACATCAATGTGCTGTCTCTGCTGGGCATCCTCCTGCCACAAGAAGGTCTTCCTCTGGTGGTTCTGCCTTATATGAAACACGGGGACCTGCGCCACTTCATACGCTGCGAGAAGAGGGTGAGACTTCCGACAGTGGATGTTCTTTTATCGGTTTCACGTGCGCAATGAAATGCACGGAAGACTTTCGGCTATTTAATGCACCGTGACTGTTTTTATTTAGAACCCCACTGTGAAGGATCTTATTGGTTTCGGACTGCAGGTCGCCAAGGGGATGGAGTATTTGGCTCAGAAGAAGTTTGTTCACAGAGATCTCGCAGCACGCAACTGCATGTGGGTCAAATAGGAAACTGGCAGAAAAATCTGCCGTTCTTCCACAGACCTCCTCATATTTTGGTTTTCTGTCTCTAGGCTGGATGAGTCTTATACAGTCAAGGTGGCAGACTTTGGCATGGCCAGAGATGTTTTTGATAAGGAGTACTACAGTATTCAAGACCACAGAAAGGCTAAACTGCCTGTCAAATGGATGGCGATTGAGAGTCTACGGACACAGAAGTTCACTTCAAAGTCTGACGTGGTAAGCGAATAAAATAAAACATAATCAGGACTAAAAGAAAAAAAAGGTGCTAGCTTTTGACATTTTGAAACATGGTATGTGATTTCAATACCATACATCAGGAGGTGTCCAAACTTTTGGTGAGGTGAAAATGCGGGGGGCCGACCATTTAGCTTGACATTCTTTTTTACACTGAACACCAATAAAATCCAAGCGCATTTTAAGAAACCTGTCTGACTTTAGTTTTTGACTTTTTTTTAATTTAAATTTCAAGATTCTTAAACATGTCTTTTGGTCCGTTTTAAACATGACATACCACTGGCAAATTAATGTTCATTGAACTTTTAGATTTAAAACAGGGAAATAAAAAAAAGTATTCACCAGTGCAAATTGTGTCACTGATAGTGTAGTGGTACACGCGCCCGAGTTGTGTGCGAGCAGCGTGTGATTG
This sequence comes from Filicampus tigris, assembly GCF_054856515.1. NCBI lineage: Eukaryota > Metazoa > Chordata > Actinopteri > Syngnathiformes > Syngnathidae > Filicampus > Filicampus tigris. The sequence goes on along the minus strand of NC_141225.1, from coordinate 21,966,395 downwards.
GTTTCCGCTCAGTGATGGTGTCTGTGTGTGTGCCCTGCTAATAGGGTTGCGTCAGGAAGGGCATCCGGCGTAAAAGGCTTTGCCAAATCAATGATGCGAATCGTGCGTGCACTTGATTCGCTGTGGTGACCCCTGATGGGGAAAGCCGAAAGGATAACAACAACATTCACCAGTGCAAATTACATTTCAAACATCAATAACAACTAGCAATTAAATTTTCTCTTAACAGTTTAATTCTATAACAGGGAAATATATAAAATATACATATATATATCTTATTCACCAATACAGGCCAGGAGTAATTTGAAACGTGGCATATTGTTGAAAATAAATGTTCCGTGAACTTTTAGATTTAAAAACGGGGACATAGGTAACAGTCTCCTTGCAAATGAAGCAGACACAGTTGTTGCATATTTCAGTGGAAAAAATAGTTCAATTTCCATTGTTGGTCCTCTCTGTCAACTTTACCTTTTTCATACATTGTGGCTATTTTAGAAACTGTCCGAAAAGGGTCACGCAGGGTTATGGAGTTGGACAGAGTGCTGCTGCCCTCTTGTGTGTAAATGCGGAATTGCATTTAGAGTGTATTTTATACGCTCGTCAACGGGGCTACGGGCCAGACGTTATCAATTCTATGACAGGGGCTGCGGGCTGGATACAATTTGACCGTGAGCCGCATATGGACCGCGGGCCGGACTTTGGACATGTTGTCATACATCCTTCAAACATTGTCCTCCCCTCTATTGCCACGTCTCAATGAATTACCGGATGCATCGTCCATTTCAACAAAAAAGTGCCTCATCTCAGTTAGAAAATAAAAAGTCCGCTACTGCCACTACTGGTTTAGCTGTAACAGTTGATTTTGGTGCACTGGATTCGGATTTTCACTAGACCGGTGCTGTGTGTGAACATTATTATGGATAAACAGAAAATACAAGCTGCTTTGAAACCTTCTTTGTGACGTAGCATTTTTTTTCAACGCTGCTTTTGTTTTCTTCCCATCTGGAACGTCCCCAAGTAACCCACAAAGTCTTGGGTCTTTATTTGGAGTGTTATTTACTGTGCTTGACGATCTATTAAAAACTGGATTTAAAAGAAGCAAATCTCTTAACGACTCACACGACAAACAAAATACATATGAGCGTTTTCTTACAGCTGGGTAGCAGAGCACGGTAGTAATAATACAGCAGGACATCATTTGTACATATAAAGAGATCGTCTCAGGATGAGCGTTTCTCAAATGGATTCTGCATTTTTCAAATGAAAAATCGTCATCAGCATGTATTGATATTTTGTCACATTTGGCGTCTTTGGAGCAGTGGTCCTTTGGTGTGCTGATGTGGGAGATGCTGACCAGAGGAGCAAGCCCTTACCCAGAAGTGGACCCTTATGACATCACGCACTACTTACTGAAGGGCAGGCGGCTTCCCCAGCCTCAGTATTGCCCTGGCCCTTTGTAAGTGTTACAATATCCATATCTATTCATCAATTTATGATCTGAACCGCTTCCTCAAAACACATGGCATTGCTTTGTTGAATAGTCAGTCATGGCTGCTTATTTTAACAGAGAACTGCCTCAGTCGCAATACTGATTTTATCGTGTAATTATTCTTCATAAGATGGAGAGTAGGTGGACGCACGGCAAGACGTACATACGGTGACTCAGTAGTGTGAAATCTGTAAATTGTCCACCACTTGTTATTTCAGCATGTTAAGCAATGCTTTGTTTGAGTTTTGTAGTTAATATGTACATCAGAAACAACAGGCACGCGCACACTGGAGAAATGTTACTATGAGACATGTTTTCTTTAGAAAAAAATGTAATGACAAATCCCTTTGCATGTGATAGTTTAGAATAGATAAGCCATTCATTCTTCATCGTTTCAGGAAGTGTTACCCAACCATCATTGAGCACCGATTTTGCACCAATAAAATCTCACCGCACACCACCCAAAAATGTCACAAAAAGTGCAAATACTGACAATCGTGATCTCGTCTTAATTTACTCTCAAATTGACTTGCCCAGTGTGCTATCTGCGCCTGTTTAAATGAACACAAAGCTGATAGCTAAATTGCTCATTTATTTCTTACAGCGGAATTGTCAAAGAAACGGGACGAATTAGCGCGATAGTTGCAAGAGCATCGGAATTGCCGTTCCATCCTCACTCCACAACGTATTTTGTGTTTTTCCAGGTTTAGCATTATGCTCGAGTGCTGGGACCCCGATCCCGAATTGAGGCCTAACTTTGCCACGTTGGTGTCGGCTGTCACCACCATCCTCTCAAGCCTCGAGGGTGAACACTACATCAGTCTGAATGTCACGTATGTCAACCTGGACCAGCCGAGGCCCTACCCAGCGCTGACTGAGTCCGCTGACGAATACGACTCCACGGATGCTGATAGTCACTCGGGCTCGGTCTCCTCCTGATCCATCGCCTTCAAAATGACCTGGCATCCCTTCTAAACGCAAGAGGACAAAAACCCAAGTCAAGTGTGTTTTACCCGTAAGCATCTACTGCGCCAATACTCCGTCCGTCCAATGGCCCATTGTGTGTGTTCACAGGAGTTTTTTCGGTACAATAGTAAGGCTTTTATAGCACACTCCACCCTACAAGGAACGACGACCCCAAGAGCTATTGCAGTTTTGTGACCTCCAAACCCCATTTTAATGATACTTTTGCATTGTTCAACGTGTCAGTTAGCCGATTAGACCTTGTGTTCAGAGGGTAGCATAAATGTGATGCTGCTTCTTCAAAAAAGCGCCGAGGCTTTTCAAACACCAAACTACAGTACAGTACACTGGGTAGCTTTTGTCATACAAAAAGCTACATTACACATTGTATAGCAGCTACTATATTTTGTTGTGGATGCAGATTTAAGACTACTTACTAAGACTACTTACTAGCCACAACATTAGGTACACTTGCACAGTCTGTCGCAAGATCCAATAAACTAGGCAGAGCCAAAATTCAGCCTTTACAATCATAGTAGTGTTCAGTTTTATTGTCGGGGACATTCGTTTATTATCACTGCTGATAGGTAAACAATAATACTAACAAAAAAATATCATACTGAGAGATGTTTCTAATATGTTGTGTATTCCGCTCCATTAGATGGACAAAATATTAAAAGGCCTCAGTCAGTAGTATTGACATCAATGCAAACAGCAAGCACAAACACGAGACATACAGAGCAGACAAACATCAATTATTTAGAGCAGGCTGAATTATTCAGGGCTCTTGTTTTGCACTGCTTAGATTGTACAGGTGTACTCAATGTTGTGTCCAGGGTAGTCTGGAGAGCATAAACAATACCACTCAAATAGCTGCATTTTATATTATAAATAAAGTTGGGCTATAGGTTTACTGACATGCAACATAGTGGAATGTCAACGTTGCAGAGTGTGTCTATAGACGTATGGAACACCATTTGAGCATTTATTCAAAATCCATCAATATTCAACTTCAGGGCCATGTACTAGAATGTGCTTACTAGTCAGGCGTTCAGCGCACTAGCAGAATGACTGCATCTCACTCAGAATGTTTTTTTTCCACAACTAGTGCAACTTTTGGACCACTAGTCTGCATTAAACCTTACTAGTTTACTATTGTTGCTACACTAGTAATGCTACCAAGCCTAGCCAGTGGGCATGTGTCACACACTAGTAGCCTCCTGCACCTTACTAGTAGCACCAAAATGCCTATGTTGTCATACTAGTGTGCAGAAATAACAGAGAGCAGTGGAAAAACCACTGTAAGACAATCACTTTACTAGTGTGGTCTATTCGTTCTACTAGTGAACTGAATCGTCTTGCTAGTGAGGACAGAGTCTACGAGTAGCCTACATGAATGTTAAGTTATAGGATATCGAATAAATGCTCCATTGTCTTCCCATATGATATTTGCTTGAAATTCTCTTGCAGTCCAGTGATTGTTCTGTGGACTTGTACCACATTCCCTGAAACTAAATCTGATGTTGTTCTTATCGACCGCATGCCTTTGAGGTAGTGTAATACATTAAACATATTTATTTGTTTATAATTGTCTTATGGTGATTTGGGCCTTGGAAACGTTGCGTGTAGGTATTAAAGTGACCACGAGGGGGCAGCATTGCGTTGCATACTTTCTCGGCTCGGAATCTGAAGGATAAAAATGCTTCTGATTGCCTCATAGTGACCCTTCTGTATTTTTTAGTAGCATAGCAACATAAGTGACCTCGGTCCAGTATCCGTCGTCTGCTTAACTCAGTGAACAAGCAATGTCGAAAACACACGAATAAAAACACACCAATTAGGCACCATTTCCTTTTTTCCCCTCTCAGTCGTTTACTTGGCCCTTGGGATTTAAGCACAAGCAAGCGACAACATTTTCAAATAAAAAAGCAGATGAAACAGAGTGTTGACAGCCACTCCGTCATCCTCTCAAATAAACCAAACAATCATCTCCCCCTGCATCGGCACTCCCTGCGCTATCCACACCTCTCACACAAACAAAGAAAACCCGAGAGAAATAAGCATGATGTTTTTTTTGTGTTTTTTTTTCATCCAAAGCGTAGTGGGGCCTTAGATATCAAGAAAAATTGAACCTGATGTAGATGTCAAAATCCTTCACTTTGCAGTGCAGAGCCCACAGATACCCCACGTTTTCACTCTTGGAGCATCGCAAGACGTTTCTCCTGAGCAGGGTTCACCACGAGGTCCTGTACGGTATGCCCTTTCATGTCTGTTTTTCCTCTTCTGTGCTGTTTGTGTTTTTAAGGTCAGCATCATCAGAGAGCCATTATTAGCCAGTGTAAGCAGACGTCAAGTTTACAAAGAAGGGGCTTAAAACGTGCTACACAGTGGAGCCTCCAAAGTTGACCTTAATCAAACGACAAACAAGTGAGTTGAGTTGTGGAAGTTGGGCGAAGTTTGTAGACAGAAACGCAAGCGGAAGCCCAATTAAAATGATAGGCGGACCGGCCTATAGGCGATTACTATTTGTTACGACTGGACAAAAAGGTGGATAGACAGATGGCGGAAGGGTACCCAGGCTGCAAGCGGAAACGGACCGGGAAATTTTATTAAAATGCCCAGCTCTGGTGATACCAGTCCTAGAACTTTTCTGAAATGGCACTATTAAGGTTTTGCGTGGTTGGGACGCAAGTGGAGAAGCGATGCAGCAGTGCACGATGTACTCACACTAAAATAATTTATTACCAAAGACAAAAAAAATGTAAACAAAGCTCAGGAAAATTTTAAATACTAAAATGACCCCAAAAAAATCGAACTAAGAAACAAAACAAACAAAAAAAAACACCACTACAGGAGACAGCACAGCACTTGGAATTAATGAACCGACAAAGACAGAAATTAAACAATCAAACTGACGAGACAATGAGAAACACCTGGATAAGTCCCAAGCACCTGGTTGATGGGCACAGGTGGAAAACAAACAAACAAAAAAAACAACAACTAACAAGCAGGACAAGACATGAACCACACGAACCCCCAACCTCAGAACCATAAGGCGGATGTGCTAACCACCACGTCACCTTCGTGTTTTTAGTCGACAGCGTAAAATAAAGAAATTGGCCTTCCGTATTCCAATTCCACGTTTTACTAACGTTGGAAGGGAGCGTGTGTCACTCCTCTCCTCAAAGTACTACGCTCATTATGACGCAACACTTCACCAGTAATTCAGTTCTTGTGTCAAACGGAGACTTAATAAAACATCATCCCGGGCAAAGTTGATCTCGGAAAGGATTGAATATGCAATTATTCAAATCACCGTGGCCTCACACAAAACATTTACTGCCATTTACTCCCTGGGTCATCTAATGTTGATTAGAAGTCTGCTCCTCAGTGTCAGGGGCCTCATGTAATATTCAAGTCATTACTGGTGTCCTTCGATGAAGACATTACCTTGAGGAATATTGATAAGGGAAAGGTTTGAAGGTTTGAACGAGGTTAAATCGAGTTTCTCCTATGAATAACCAAGGTAAAGCGAGTCCACTGCATTGTGACAAAGTCAACTATAGCCAGAGGTGACTGACATGCGGCAGAAACCTCAACATAATGGTCAAATGAAAAAAAAAACAATTTTGGAAGCTAATTGGAAGACGATATGTATGAACGGTTTAAGAAGAACAATGCTAAAAACGAAAAGCACGCGTAATATTCCTCCAGCCAAATAAACTTCATCACAGCACATGGAAAATATCGAATTAATGATACTGTGCCCCAAGCTGGAGGAGCTTTTTCTTGCTTTGTACTATCTTGGGAGTCGTAAAGGAAAAGATTTCCCTCTTGTGTATTTGGAAAGAATGCACAATAAAGCTCGGATTATCACTCACGCTAATACAAGTTCAGAGGAGAATTCCTTTTAGCATCTGTGCCTGTTCATCTCGTTCGCATCTATTTCCAGGGTCGGGGCAAGTTCAGACAAGCAAATTATTTTCATTCGTAGTCATGCCATTTAATTATTATGCCCTTTGGTTGGAGCTTCACGTATGCAACTTTAATCCTAAGAATTTATTAGGACTGTTATTATTACTCCCATGGAACATAAAAGAGACCCAGCTAGATTCTATACAAAATAACAACATAATTAGCAGCAGATCAGTATTAAATATTTTAAATGGTCTCTAGTAGTGGGGCAAACGTTGAGAAGCATCGCCTGAATGTGTCCTACTTGTATTTACCGTACTTTGGACTTGCCGCATGGTAAGATTAAGGTAACATCACATCTTATACAACAGCTGGTTCATGAAGCAAATTTGAAGCTTCATTTCCCCATCACTACTCGACACTTGAGATGCGCCAAGAAATAATCGACAAAAGAGACTGAACATAACTGGTGACAAAGGTGAGCCGTAGATGAGTCCATCGTACGTCAGGAATTTATTTAAATGGGAAGTCAACCCAAACATATTTTTTTCAAGAATATATTCGATGCAGGTCCTCTAGTTGAAACACAGTGGAATATGAGTTAAGCAGTAAAATCCACCTGTTTTTAGCCATCTCCGGGGGCGGCCATTTTGTCACTTCTGTCAACTGAAAATGACATCATGGATGCTCAGATAACGACCAATCAAGGCTCAGCTTTGAGAGCAGGCGAGCCGTGATTGGCTAAACCCTGAGCAACTGTGATGTCATTTTCAGTCGATAGAAGTGACAAAATGGCCGCCCCCCCCCGGAGATGGCTAAAATCGGGTGGATTAACTGTCATTTCACAAACTGAATATTTATCAGAATGCCCTGTTTCAACCAGTAGGCCTGCAAAGAACAAATTCTTAAAAAAAACAACAAATGTTTGGGTTGACTTCCCCTCTAACTCACTGCCGGCGATTCCAACTAAGCTCTTGCTTTGATTGTACAGGGACTGAAAGGCCCATAGTAAAAGTAATGAGGCCCGGTGTCATTAAATCTGTTTCGAATTTCTGGCCACCTAGTGGATGTAAACCCATTAAGGAGCCGCCAAGAGTTAAATGTGCCCGTTGGTGTTTAGTGCTGGCAGTACACTGCAAGACTAAAATATCAGCAGCATTTCTCGCTGTAAAACAGCGTGTTTTGGGGGATTATGAAGAAAGGATGTTTGATTTCACTATTGCTGTGAGGCACATTTCTCAGGTAGGCTGTCTGTCCTCTCACCTTGAAACAAGCTTCATAAATGAGTCGTTTCCTGGTTCTGTTTACCAATGTACGGAACTGTAAATAATTCCTTCCTGAGTCGGCAAACTGGTTTCTCGTTACGCAATGGCGGGCGGACTTGCTGACCCAAACAAACAGCATCAACATGCTGTATTTCACACACGCAAACTACGGCTGCCTTAACCCTGACACGTGGATGAAATTCATGACATATTTTCTCCTCCTACATTTGCTCATGTGCACTAGCTATATATTGTCGCCATCCCGACAATCCGTAGCTCATTTTCTCTTCGTTCATCATGGCCCGCAGTATGTGTCCTTTTTCAAGCGAGACGGCATGCGCGTCATATACGGAAAGCATCAATCTTGAATATCTCTCCAGGGACCAGCCTGTCTCTCGGCACACTCCTCAGCCCTCATCAAAATCAATATCCCACCGATGACTGCCATATGCAGTGACAACTATCTGACTTTCAGGCCACATGTATTATGGGACCTTCATACTGATGTTCCGGTACCCATCAGCATCCATTTTTAATGACGGTACAGTATGTGGCCTTGGTACCGCTCGTCAAGTACCTCAGCCTCCTGTCAGAGTGTGGGCTTGCTGAGAGGGATAAGAGCTCTCACTGCTGCGTTGTGGAAATAGATGTGCCGTTGTTGCTGCCCACCTCTCCTGGACCATCTGTGGAGTGCCACTGCGATGTGACAATTACATAAGATGTTCACAACAAGCCCCTCCTTTCCTATATTTTGCAAAATCTTTTACATCGTCTTGGTTTGTGTCGGGGAAGGTTGAGCCGATTTCATCTTCGGTTTCAGCTTCGGTTGTACCGATACTAGCGTTTCAAACTTGTCATGGTTTTTTTTTTGGGCTGAATATTTATACAATATAATATTTAACTCATTCACTGCCATTGACGGATTTACTTGTCTTTTCACAGTCTTTCACAGTCAGAACTTATTCATCTCTCTCTCTCTCTCTCTCTCTCTCTCTGCCAGTGAATGAGTCAATATTCTCTGAATGTTTAGAATTTTTTTACATCCTCGTATCCATCGTTTGTTCCATAATTGTGTTCACAGATATTTACTGTTTCTAAATTTATGCTACGTTATTTTAAAGCGACGAGAAATGGACATTGTTGAGCAATACAAGACGGTTTCGGTGAACAAATTCTTGTTTGTGGTTTATCCCTCCTCTATCCTTTCTCTCAGGGCTTCCCATCACACAGCCATGAATTCAGTCGCCTACACTCCTAATGCATTTATGAACTACGATTTATTTATCGATGTATTTAAAAAGCTCCTAACTGAAAGCCGCGGTCATCAACATTATGACCTCACAGTTTGAACGACAGAAAAAGGCAATTTCATTCAATTGGGGCTGAGACTTTCAGCGTGATAATTGCCGTGGGTTGTTTTTGATAAACCAAAGGCTATAAAACCACTTTGGACATCCAGGATCACACTAGGGTGTTAACTGCTGTTCCACTTCACATATTGCTGCCCCCATGCAATCTCGCCACAATAATCTCTTGCAGGTTTTTCTCCCTCAGGAGGCGTGTTCACGCCATACCCTGAAAAGATGACACAAGAGCAAGAGGAAAAAGCTGCAAGAAGGAGGTGAAGCCAATCTGGTTCTTTCGGTCATGACCCACAGCTTGCGACCATGTGCGAGGGTGGGAGCGTGAATCAATATCCTACTTTTTGCCGTCAACGAGGGACAAACTTTGACCCCACTCGTATAGGAACTGAAGTGTTCCCATCACCAGTTAGTGAGAGCCCCTTACAAACTGCCCACATGTCCTTTGGATTGAAAGCAATAGGGATGTCACAATATCGGCAATATCGTGAACTGTACAATAAATGTGACAACCAAACAGAAAAGGGCAAATGGTTTCAACTGAGGCTGGAGAGAATGGATGTGGCCAACATAATTTCTGTTCCCGTGAAGTTTTCTTTCTTTTTTTTTTTTGAAACCTTCACGCTCAGTCTCAACATGCAGCTGCAGTTTTAAAATCGAACCTAACCTTAACATGCGTGCAGCGGTCTTCTCTTTTCGTGGCAGCATTTGCCACCCACGCCAGCCAGCGGTGATGCATCCACACACAAGACTAGATAAATTAGCACTCATCTTAAAATCTAATGAAAACCTGATGCTCTTCAAACCCTGCAGGGGCAATTTGCATAATAATTTGAATTAGCAAAAGCAGTGGGGGAGGATGACACAACAAACTCCTGTCAAGTGACTTATTGAGCCTACTATAGAAAACTGGTTGGGCCTATTCAGACCTCCATATTTTGCTTCAAAACTGAGCCATTATTTCGACTCAAATTACTGAGACTTATTGCTAATTAGTGTAGTTTGTGGACCAATCTGTGATGTAGATATGTGATATGAGGAGAATGACATTTTCTTTCTTTCTTTTTGTCTTTCTTTCTTTCTTTCTTTCTTTCTTTCTTCATTTAATTAATGAATGAATTAATGCATTAATTCATTCATTCATTAAAGGTCAACAAAACCTTTCGAACAGAGAGAAGCCGGTCAGAAGTGGAATGAAAATTCCCCTTGCCATTAGGAAAAGCTTTCAGTATGATTATTTATTTATGTATGTACATTCTATTTAATAAGGAAATGTTTACGTCCTGCAGATGACTGAATATCCAAAAACAGAATGATCCAATGTGTAACTCAAAAAAAAAAAGAAAAAAAAAATTCTTTCAACTCTCTCCAGGGTTCTAACCTGAAATCAAATTGGCATAAGTGGTCTTCAAGCACGCGTTTGACTGCAGTAAGTGGAGCCTCATTTCTCATGCCAGTGATATTATTTTATGCTTGTCAGTGAAAATTGCTCTTTGTTTAATTACGTGCGGTCCATTAAGGTTATATTAGGGAAACATCATAAATTAGTGTAGACCTTAAATATTCTAAGGCACAACCTAATGCTGATGCGTCATTCGGAATCACAATTCAGCACATTTCGTGCTCCTCTGGCAAGCGAATGCACAATTTGATGTGCGTCCTACATTTCACGATGATGACTGTGTGCTTGGCCCAAATACTTGTTCAAAATCACCACACGATATACTGTAATACTAGATAATACTGTGTATGCCGGGCCTGATTTTACATCCATGTGCACATAATGCAAACCTCAGCCTAGGGAAAAAAAACAAAAAAAAACGACCTTGCATTCATCATGAATAACTAGGACTGATAAATGGGAAGCGAAGTGGGGAGAAAAACAGGCAGAGGAAGCGAAACAGAAACATATTTTTAATTGGAAGGTGACAACGCATTTTGTAAAGCTATAGGTTCGGAAGTTAACAGCAATACTGTAAAGGTCTTTTCAAACTGCACTGCAGCGCACGCAGGACGACAGCGTCCCGGTGCAAGACGAACGTCCACCTTGCACGTAGCTGCGACACAACGTTCCGTCCTCGCACCTTTGAGGCGCATACACAATAAATGGGTTTTCCCGTGCGTTGCTAAGTGCAGCGTGAAAAGGCCTTGAATGGCGATGTATACTTTTTCCTTCTATAGCTCATCTCATCAGCAGGATGATGGGTGAGCTGGAGATTTTGGGCAAAGATACACCCTGGACTGGCCGCCAGTCAATCAGAGGGCAAACAATTGAATTATAAGACAACAGGTTGGTCTTGGAGGAATCATCAAAATAGATCGACTTTTCAGGCCTGCATCTGAATTGGCTGGCTTCCTTCTTTGATCCTCTCCACAAGATTGTCTGGAAATCCGTTTTATATAGTGCGCAAGTATAGTATATGAAGTTAATAAACACGCACATAACCTAGAGGTCACGCTTAGTGCTTGTTTTGTGATCTTGGATCGGATAAAAGTAAATGCTTCTGCTTCATTGGACATCCGAAAGAACCACAGAGTGGTTGGGAGATGGGAGCTGTTTATTCTGGGATAGCAGGAGCCCAAGGGCATGACACAAAAATACCTGTTTCCCTTTCGGCATGTCGCTGAGCTAGAGGGGTTAAAATGCTACTTTATCAAACTCACTGAGGCAAACATAGTCCTGCATTGCAAAGGGACGTGTCCACCGTGCTTTGTCGCTTTTCAACTGGCTACACTAAGACTGAACAGCCTATTGTGATGAAATTGAAAAAAATAATAATAATAATTTGAGGCCATTATGCATGTAATTATATAAAAGTGTTACTGCGTTCATATGTTCTTGGTCAGTAATATGATTTTGCATTTTGGAATTGTATTTTCCATGTTTTTAATGGTACTTTTTTTTTTGTACATCTTTAGTAGGATTCTCGCTTATACTTTGATGTGGATATGCCTGTAAAAATACCAACTGATGAACAACAGGTTCAAACAGTAGCTCCCAAAAAAATGAGATTACAAACTAACATCTTTGGTGGAGGCAAATCTGACTTTAAGTGTGCAGAATATATTTAATATCCATTTACCAGGGCTGTAAATTACATGCACACACACACACACACACTAGCCCCATTGCAAACACCCATTGCCTATAATTGGTTGTTTTATATTCAAACGCAAAATGTAAGTCGGACTGAGCCTGTCTCCCTTTGCATCTATCAGGGATAAAACTGTAGGTTGTCGTCTTAATCCACTTGTGCTGTATTACACAAATGATGTTATCTGGATCATGCCCAACAAAACTTTGCAAAAAAAGAAAATATCCTATCCAAAAATGGTCAGAGGATATTTTGCTGCCCAAAGACGAGATGACAGGTTTATGACGGCCATTTTACATATTGTCGCTGTCATAAAAAACTGTTTATCCTTGTCTTCGGGGCTTGGGGGGGGGGTTTAGACTGAAATTCATTTGACCTCTTCCAGCTGCAAGCATGTGATTACCCAGTTACAGCTTGGAATTGCGAAATGCACTCGAATGTGACATCTTCTGTGTCCGTAGCAAATTGATGTGATTTTCTCATAGCTGTCTATTTGCGTGCTGGATTTCTTATTTACTTGATTGTTGAAGGTAATGGAGTTTCAAATCAACAGGTCTCGGGAGAATTGCGCAATGGTCAGCGGAGTGGTAACAAATCAAACATAAAAAGGCACCTATGCTTAATCACCAGTTTTGCCAAAATATTTAAAGCAGTCAGCAATTTCACACTGCACAACCGAATTATTGCGACCCCGATAAGTTGTGGTAGAAGAGAGGACGAGCTTCAAAGCACAAACTAAGACATTACAGCAAATTCGTGGCTATCCTGACATTTTGGTCCAAGTTGGCAACAATCCAAATACTGTAATAAAGACAGCTCTTGCAGACAGCGTGTAGGTGTGTGTGTAACAAAATGCACTTTTTTTTCCCCCTGCAACACTTCAGGAATATAACAGTTTAATTCACCTGTGCTACTTTAGAAAAAAAAAAAGTATTATTTTCACCCATTGTGATTGTGGTGTTGAGAAGCAGGGTCACTATATGCAAAACCTCACCAGTGATTCGACAAAAGTTTTGTGGATAGGCATGACATGGAAAGTTTTGGTGAAGCTTAAATAAATGTGACTAGAGGAATTCATTTTTTTCTCCATGCAGTTTGCTGTTAATGGAACTGCCAACCACTGCTCGTCAGAATGCAAACTGTACTACTGTCTCATTCACAAGCAACCACACTATCCAACACAAAGCAACTTCACGGAACTGCTAATACGATGGATGTGCTACTATTCCATTTTGGACAGGAATGGATATGACACAGGGTGAGTCTCATGAAAACTCCAAAATCCGAAATTCGGGGCCACCATAGACTGAGTCCCACCTCTTTGGTGGTTGTGCAAAAAAAACTCCAGGTTAGCATGGTGGGTGTGTCCGAAGTCTCGATGTGAGAATCGGCAAACATTGAACGTGCGCAAGCCAGGCGTGACAAATGTTGAGCACGAACCCTCTCTTGGGCATCTTGCTAATGCATACATGTAAACACGCACCTTCGCCAGTGACATTTGCAAGCCACGTGACATGCCATTAATGAAGTCCGCAGCGCACTCCAGCAGAGTGCGAGGATCCGCTTCCCCTAACTCACACCAAGACAGGCTTGTAGTGAGTCTGATGTCACAGAAAAACGACACCATACGTCATTTGTATGCATTTCGAAGTAAGCAAATTGAATTGACTCCACTGAGACTGTCATTTCATCTCAGCATTTAATTCCAAATGAAGCGACAACAGACCATTACATGCAACCCTTACAACGTCGCAATACTCAAGAATCAAACAGATGTTATGTACTATTAGTGAATTCACGCTGCCTTGCTCTTGGCAAGCAAACCGGCAACGCTGATAGCAAAGGAGAGAAGAGGATTCATATAATAGAAAACTGTGGAGACGACAGAGGCTGTACAGTAAATGCCCGAGATCATATCAGTCCATCACAGCGCCAGCTTCCGAGGTACAGTGTGGTTTGTTTGTCTGCTAACGTGCACTCTTTGTGATATGCTTGTTGCCATGGTAACAGTTGTTTTCACAATGAGCGTGTGTAGGATGGCAGCAGTAATGCCGTGCTTCGCTTCAGTGACGGTAGCTCAGGCTTTACTGGTACATTGCAACAGATTAGTTCAAACGCGCCCATTACCCCAAACTATTTTTTTTTTCAAATCTATTGATTTATGAACGACTCAAAAAGCAAAGCAGTTACTGGGGATACTGCACTGGATAGTGTGACAGCTTGGACGGTTCGAACCCTACGCTAAAGTCCTATCAATCTTTTATATTGCAGATATTGCATAAGATCCCCCAAAATAATTTGAAGATGGCGAGTACAGGACATCGTAACAAAGAGTAAACATGTAAACAAGAGAAACATATGAGCCTGGACAGTAGAGAGTCCAGTCTGATTTTTGGAAAGTCTGTCCATGCAGGCACAGTATATAAAGGAGGAAGTGCTTGTTTATATATATTTATTTTATTTTTCCCAGGAAAAGGTCAAGCTAAAAACAAAACAAAAATGCTCACCATCTACTCGCCCAACATTTGAAATATACTGCAGGTGTATCTAATATTATGGCTCAAATTGAAAACAAAAAACAAAAAAAAACAAAACAAGAGGAGAGTCTAAAACCTGATCAAAAACAGGCCTCGAAGAAGCAAGCCAGTTTTGACAAATATGGACAAATAAGTCTGTAATATTTTCTCGTTTGATTTTAGTGTGCCTTCTAACTCGACGACACAAACATCGCCATCTTGTGGCCGTGATGAATTGGTCTAGGCTCCAACATGACTTTTACATATTTCAGAGTGAAATACACAAAATTCAAATTTCATACTGAAATTTTCAGAATATGCTCAAAGTTCACTCAGCTCACACTGCTGCATCTGCCACATAGGCTGTAAGTCATGCTAACTTTAGCCTGAGGACTAAACCACCAAGGAGTTACTTACCTGCGCAGGACCAGCGAGTCATTGAATAATTTAACTCGGTCAGGGTAGTTCAAACATTAATGGCTTGAGTGGGCGTTCCCCTCGGCCCCTCCCAGGGGACATGCAGTAGTTGAGCACCCACTCTAATTGCTAACCCTTGTCCAATAGAAGCCTTTAATTCAAATGTGTGGAGCGTGCTTGAGTCTTCTTGAAGCTTTGCTTGTCAACCTTTGGAGTGACAAGCAAAGTCGTCCTCCTGTGGCCACTCTCGTAAATCTGCAGAAATCACACGAAGGCATACTGGCCTTGACTGTAATAAACCAAATTAACTGAATCCGTTCTGAGATTTTAATCCATTTACTGTCTATCAAAGTCAGTTATACAGTACAATATAGTGTAAAGTAACTTCATTTCACAATCATTTATTTATTTTTGAATCTCATGCCGCAAGCGTTAACCCTTCCCCCCACGACCGCACGCCAAAGCCTGGTCAAAGTTAATTAAAGCACATGCAGTTTTTTTTTTTTTTTTGGCCGAGTGGTGGTTTACGCAACTGTGTGGCCAAACCTGATTGATCACGACACTGACAGAAGTGCGATGAAGAGCCCTCGTGGCAGCTTTCCCCCTCCCGAAAGCCATTAGTGCCACAATCATCACCTCCACTTCACAGGTCTGCCTACAATAATCTGTAACCCACCCACCTGACCACCTGCACCTTCAACCCCCGATGCACTTGTCACCTTCCTGACATATGTAACACGTATGTTTCCGTGGAAAAGTTCACAAACCTGTTTTATTTTTGTCTTTGTCAGCAGCACAAAGTGTGCAACAAAGCTGACTATTTTGGTTTTCAGCTGAGACAAAGTCAAAATGCAAATATCACCAATTGCTCCATCGCTGTTTACGTCGTATGGTATGGACACGTGAGTGAAAACGTGACGTGACGCGTTCATGACGTCACTGCCTCAGACAGAAATGTGAAGTTGAAGACTCCCATGTTGCCTCACTATGTTCAAGCTGTAAATACCAGAGTTTGCTTTTCTTCAGTGTTCAATAACGTACAGTTGCTTGTTGAGTGCTCTGGTGTTAGGAATGTTTTCCTATATTTTAGTATCTAGTATTAGTTCTTTTGAATGCACAATACGTGTGTGAGAAAAGCACGGTGGCTGAGATTTATGTGCGGTTTGTTTTGTCCGTTTTTTCTCACTGCTGCCACCTGGAGTCTGTTAATTGCAACTGCTTTTGGTGTTGAAAGGTGCTACTCTTTGAACTGTTGTAATATTGAAATATAATCTAAAATAATATTTTTAGTTTGTTCTTGTAACCATGTTAATCATGAGAAAGGAATCATATTTTTGCACTGATGACGCCTACACTGAACAAAAGAAGCATTTATTTTGTCCAGTTCTGGCTTTGCATAAACATCAAATACCCAAATTGTGAAAAGAGGATTTGGCAGATTACGCCATTGTTGATTTGGTTCAAGCGTAGTACAATAGCTTCTTAAAAAGACCACTTTTAGTACATAAACCTAAAATGGAAAAAACAAGCAAACAAAAAAGGGATTGGTATCTATTGTGAATTTTGGATTGAACATGCTGTCGGAAATTCTGCCGATTTTTTTTTTTTTTTGTCTGCTGCATTTTGTTTGTTTTCATTCGTTGCACCACTACAGCAAGACACACATGCACGCGCGCACATATATGTTTGAATTAGCTGTTTTAAGACATGAGACAAGTTTGTTCAAATGTATCATTTGTCTGTGTTTTTCCACTGCTTCTAATAACTACGGCAATTAGCCGAAGCATCTGGATATGTTGAATCATGTTTTCTTCCAGCAAATGTTCACTTGAAAGTGGCTGGGCAATTGCAGTCCATCTTGCCAGTCAATGGAGAGCCTCTTTTCTTGCTCTCTACTTAACAAGCACACGTTGACCACGACTCACCACCTACCATCTGCTGTATTTGTATTGCAGACACTGCGGGGGCTTGCGAGCCGCAAGTTAAATCACGTGGCAGCGCACTATTTCTGTACATTGGATTTTATCTCTGCTTATCGTTGATTTTTATAGCTTTTAGTATCTCAGTCGTATGACTTGCATTTATCCATGCGCAGTATTGCTACTGTCAAAAACAGAAGAGCGTTGGAGGAGTTTTTTTTGTGTCTGCCGTTGTGCCCTCCAGTCCAAGCTCACAGTTGTCCTCTAAGGATGCACTGAGTGAGGCCCTGCCGTAGGATATGCAGCCATGCTCATAAGTTTACACACCCCGACAGAATTTGTGAAATACTGGCAATTTTTACGAAAATATGACTTATCAAGTAAGCAAAGCGGGTGGAGCCATTTCTTATCACCAACAGTCATTGTGCGTGCTTTTTTTTCAGTCGGAATGTTTACAGAAATCACCCGAGCCGCGCTCAACAAAGATTTCAGCCACAAGGAAGACTATTCGGGCTGCAAAGGAAAAGCCACAACTCCAGATGAAATACGGGCTTCTCGACAAGTAAGTGTTTTTTTTTTTTTTTTTGCGAGAATGGTACACACACACATCTTTCAACTTCTGCCATTATGTGTGACTTCAAAGGGAACCTCGTGCGGCTGACATTTGTGTGTTTGTTCAGCTTGGTAGGTTGCTGGCATTTGAAAAGATAAATATGGTGTGGTTAAATCATCAAATTCAAAGGTTAAAGAATAATGAATGGAATATAATCACTGATTTGGTTTGACTGAGCTTTGTCTTGCTTCATCAATATTCATTATTTTATAAATATTTCACTTTATCAAATCAGCCACAGATCTGCGAGGCCTTTGGGCGGTGGTGCCGGGTTAGAATTTACTTTACGACGGATAAACGGACCGGTCGGTTAGATAGATATGATTTTACTCATCTAGCGTACCTTTATTTAGCCAGGTAAGGTGTTGCGTCCAGTAAAGTGAATACAACGACTGTGTGCTAATGGTACATTTTTCCAACTGCATTCTACATTGACTTAAAGTGTTGCTAAGCGACACCGCAGTACAACACACACGGCCATACGCCATAAGGCAATCAAGAACGTATTCTCAAAGTATACTGTGTGATCTCATCAAGTGCATCATGAAAAAGTCACTGACCGGCGTCTGTGGTTTGGACCCTTGTGGTCCACGCGTCGCAGTGAAACATTGGAATACAGACTGTGTGTATATTTGTCCACACAATTGCATGTGAGACAGAGAATAAACAAAATGTGATCTGTGCTTTAACCAAAAATATGTTTGGGGAGAGCAGATTGTCTACCAGTTCCAGTCATTGCAGCTGGGCAGCCGGAAGGATAAACATCGCTTGTGTCCAGTGGGCACAAAGCCAGAGACAAACTGGGTCATAATACCAACACAACAATACTGATGATTCCAAAGTGGTTATACGCCATGATGCTGAATATCCACCCTCCCAGGGAGCCACAATTTACGATGTTGCAGGTTTGACTCGGAGAAATGCAGTAGATGTCGTATGTTCACCGGCAGAGTTACACATTTTTTCCTGGGGGGGGGCTGGGGGGGCGGGAGTATGTCTCAGCGATCCGCACAACAAAATATATATTTTTTTTACAGACCCCAAAAAATCTTCAGGAAACGCTGATAAAAAAATCATTATATGTTCAGTATGGGGCATGGGGTAAATGTGACAAAAATTCCCAGAAAAAAATCGTAAAATACCCAAAAGTCAATTACCTGGTCCAGCACCTGGGGGGGGGGTCCAAACAAATTTCAGGGGCGGGCCAGTGGCCCTCCCTCTAGCTCCGGCGGTGCTCATGTTTAGAAAAAATTCATCTATACCCCCCGACCCCATTACCAAATGATTTTTCAGGGGGGGGGGGTATCAAAATCTTTGGGTTGCCTCAAGCATCCGCTGTGCTTTGCACGTCACTGTGCTGTGGCTTTATTCCCAGTAAGTTTGATTCCTGGAGGCTCTCTGTAGGGAGTGAGTGACTTGCGCAAACACGGGTATTTCTGAGCCGTTTTGCATTTCATGCTACCTCAAGAGAGTTTCGCTTGACAAGGCTGAAAGGCTGATTGAAACCTCATATGACGTAGCTGTTGCTTTTTAAGAAAAAAAAAAAAAATTACAAGCAATTCAAAGACATACATCGGGAAAAGGAAACATACCGATTCAAATTTTTTATAAGTCTGTGCTGTTTAAATTAATTAATACACACTATACGCTTTTAGTACAAACCATATGGGTGCATACAGTGTACGCTACCCTAGTTGGTGTGTTTTTTTACCTTCCAATATATTTTGAAAGCATAGCATTTCTATCTCTTATAGTATATTGCATTATGCATACTAAGTAAGGGGTAGTCCCTTTGGCATCGGAGGCCGGTGGGATGCTTCCTGCCGACATCTCAACTCAATGTGCTTGGGATTAACTGACCAATAAAGGTTTATTGTTGGAGTGCTGACACTTCACCTCAGCACAGGGCACTGCTTCTGTAAGCTGCGCAATCATAGATAGAAAAAAAAAAATCCATTCCCAGCAGGCATTGTGAGGTGGATGGAGAATGAAAAGATGCTTGTTCACTTAAAAATTCCATTTGGCTCATCTCTACGCGGCTATAATAAGGGATTGCTCCTGCTTTCTTGTTTACGCGTGAATTTGTACCGGCAAAATCCAGGAGTCCAGCTGTGTTTTACTTTGAACTCAAGAGGACGTATTTGTAAGATTTTATTTCCCTGGTCATTTGATATATCATCAGCGACAGAATTTGTGGACACACATGCAAACGCGCGCGCACACACACACTCACCCACTGATCATCCATGAAAGCATATTGTGCTTAAGTATAAACAAGGAGTCAAAATAAGGTCACCACTTCAGGGAACATGCATGCTGAGATCCGACAATCATGCCGAAGATTCTGTGCGTTTTCACCAGAGATAGCGTTTTAAACGCACTCGCCAGGCACCGTGGGAGGCTAAAGACAAGATGTCAGCAATAATCTCACTCTGCATGTGGGAATCGTTTTGGCTCACTCTTCCCTGTGACTGCATTCACCTATTAACTCTTTCTGTTGCTATTCCGTCACTGATGCTTGACAGCCAAAACACTTCCTGGGGAAAGAACATTTGCTGCTAAGTCGACACATCGGCTGTTGCAAGACGATCAGCCGGTGAAAGCGCCGATCGTGGAATGACCAGTGGCACACAACGCGTGTTGATACCACGAGCTTATCATTGCAATATTTATGACTGATGAAGGAAGTGTTTTTCCCACAGGCGCATCATTAATTGAGGAAGCGTTATTTTCGATCATTTAAATCGGAGGGGCGGATGCAAAAGACATCGCGTTCCGAGCAGGGGGGAAAAAAAAATACCATGTTCTCTATACCTTCAACAATACACAAATGGAAGGAATCTTAGTAGAGTCCTACCATTTAGCAATTTTGAAATCAAGATAAAAATCCTCATTTTGTGAATGGACAAATGATTTTAAAAGTGCTTCATGTGCTTTGAAGCCTCTGAGCGGAGCACATCTATCGTCGTACAAATGCATCGTTAACGGAAAACGTCAAATTTGACGTCGGAACTATGAATCCGTGTCGTTTTCCTAACAAGAAAAGATGGCGCGAGAGGGGAAATCAGATTTTCCACCAATGGGGGAACGGCAAAGTATGAGCGACAAAACGCTGCATGTTAAAGTGGCAACCATGCTATCTCTTCGCACCCAGCACCCACCCACCACTGCCATCAGCTCATAAGACACACACACACACACACACACACATGCATCCATTTATTATTACCACATCCATCATTCACACATTTATTCATCACGTAACCAATATGGCAATTAGACTCAGTAAGTAGAACAACATTTCTTTCTTAGTACATTTTCTTTGCTTCTCTACTTGTCTCCAATAAAGGATTTTTTCCCCATTATATTCTTCAGCCGCATTTACTTAGTCACATCTCACCAGGTGTGAAGAGGTAAAGTGTGCCACATGAATACGAGTGTCAAGGCTTATAGGATTACACAACCAGGCTGCCTCAGTTACCGCATCAACAGCCTGCCATCAAGCTGGATGCTGTTCACCGGGTTACCATGGTTACATTAGTTTATCTGCAATCAATGGATTCCATTTTTGAATGATGCGTCATCTCCATAAAAACCTGCAAATACATTTTTACCAAGTGGAGTTCATCAAAAAGTTATGTAATTCATGAAACTCTCTTCATATGCCAGCAAGTATTAGTCGGATAGTCCCATATTACAAGGTTTCAATAGGAAGTTTCCAGGAAGTTTAAATATATATATATATATATATATATATATATGTATATATATATATATATATATATATATATATATATATATATAATTTTTTTTATGTAGTTGTTTTAAATTACGTTTTTAATTTACCACTTCATAAATTGTAAGACGATAGACGGGAAACTTAAAAAAAATAGTCGGACTAAGCATAGTTCTATGTAATCGTAATTTTCACGGGTCGTGGCTCACGGATGATCCGCTGATTTCTGGTGAGAGGAGGGGTACCCTGGACTGGTCGGAAGTCAATCACAGGACAGGACAGGACATCCATTTATATTTACACTCACATTTACACACATGTAGAGGTGATTTATGTAGATTGGTCATTTTACCTCCCATGATTGTTTTTAGAATGGGGGAGCCAAAATATCAGAAGTAACGGTAAACTGACGCAAGCACAAAGAGCATTTGTAAAATCAGAAATGTCTTCATTTAAAAAAAAAAAAATAATTATAATAATAATAACAATAGTGCAAACTGCATTATCATCATCATCATCATCATCATCATCATCATGTCAATTAGAACATCTGGATTGACAGTAGAGTAGATTTGTAATGATCATTACATATGTCATTGCGTAAGTGTTCCTAATGTTGTGGCCTGTGTATGCATTTCTGTCAGCCAACTCACATGGAGAGTGTGGTCATGTGAATGCATGTGTGGACTGAATGCAGAGTTGACATATGGCGTCCTGCTCTGCCATAATCACTGCCTGATTGGGGAGAATCTGCTGATCGCAAAATGGAAGGTTTTTGTTTTCACTCCCTACAAATAAATGGTACGAGGAATGGATGTGTTTTCAAAAAGTATGAACCAGGACCCCTCAGTCTGATTTAATTAAGGCAATCTCCGCTGGCTACTGTCGGCAATCATTTTCCTTTGGTTTTCCTTTGTCTGTGCACCTTCAATGTTATATTGAGACTTTTTAAAAATGATCTTTGCAAGGGATGAGCAATTTAAATGAGGGCCCACCATTTTTCATCAGTGCTACTTTTTTGGGGGGTTGACGTGTAGGAAAATACACTTCCTAACCAGATGTATGCCAAAAAAAATAATTATAATGGAGAAAATAAGTGCCTGCCCATGAATAGCGAAAATCGGTGTATGATTGTTGCCCATTGAAAAAAAAAAAATTGGAAAACTGGGCAAAATAAATGAATTGATTAATACATACATACATATATATTTTGTAAACCCTCCTCAAAATTATTCAAAAAACCTCCAATATGCATATCCCACCAAAAATGAAATGCATTTTATAAATTTTTTGGAATTGATTGAAGAAAAATCTGTGAATCTACGAATGCTGAACCACAAGTAGGCTATATATTTTTTTGTATTTTTTTAAAAATTAATCAAGGGCCACTCACTAGCCACTACTTGGGCCACCAATTGCCCATCCCTGGTCTAAATTTGGGGTTAGGGTTATGACTAGTTTGGATTTGCTGTGCATGTTTTTGAGTCACTGTTGTTGCGTATGTGTATCCGAATACAACATTTAACGCCACACGGCTCTTTTTGGCAGGATGTATCCGATCAGTTGGTTTATTGCCTTGGCAGATATTACAGTTACCGTATATCGGCTTTTCTGATATCAATCTAAGGATAATCAATTCCAGCTTTTTCTTTCTCTCCACGCTTACATAACCTACTGCATTGAGTCTCATGGAAGACTTTTTCAAATTTTTTTTTTTTTTTTTTTCAATAGAATCACTTGAACTGTGTAATGTAAATCCGAGAGGCTTACACATCTACATCCTCCATCTCATGTTCCACCGTTATCTCTCAACTCCCCAAGCAGAAAGAGAAACTAACACACACGTGGACATGATGCTAAATGGGTCCACAGCTGCGAGAGCCAAATCAAGCTCGAGGAAAACTTCAGCGAAAGCTCAACCTTAGAGACCGGAGGATAATTTGCGGTCTCCTCTTTGGTGGGAAACAACTGATGGATGAAAGCATGCAGTCGTGAAGTCCCTTTGACACATGCTTCTCCTGCCTGGAGCTGTGTATGAGGAGCACGGCAATATAAGGAGCAGCCGTTACCACATGGGTGACCTGCTTTTTGCTGTGGGCCTCGCAGATGGATACCGTGCGCAGGAATCATCACCAAGATCTCCTTACAAACCAGTTGTTTTCACAAGAACACATCCCGTGAAGGACGCCAGGCTAGGTTTGTAGTAAATTTAAATTTGAGCAATTTTTTTTTTTTTTTTGGTCGCTTTTTGTTTCAGGCTGCTAAGTCTGCTTTTGGCACAGGCTTCCTCCTGCACACCAGGACAATAACAACGTTGGTGCATGTCCGATCCATTGGTGTGATGTCAGTCTGACAGATGGACCTGAAGAGCCCGGCATGGCAAGCTGCTGGTGACTTTTACTGTAGCTCAGCACATTTTGCAGGACACTGTTCAAAGCGCGTCCCTCATCATCATAGATGATGCATTCGGTCGAAGTTTCAAGGGTCACTTTGTGGGTACTTTATCTTCATTGGTTTAATGTTAATGAAGGTTTCCATGCGTTTGACAAAAACAATATCGTATCGTGTTTATCTTAGGAGGGACAGAATTAGCACAGCTAGTCCTGGCAAGTATTGATAAACAATGGTTGCCATAAATAACCAAGCATGAAGACATCTAAACGTTGGACAGCCCTTTCGCTTGGCCGAATGCCTGCACTGGAAACATCCCAAGGCCCAGCGCAGACACACTTACCTGATAAACAGTAGGGACACTCCTATTAATTAGCTTGCCATTTCATTATTCACACAATGCTTTCACCAAGTTAAAATGCGTTTTCTAGGTTGTTTAAAATGTATGAGAAAGCATATCCAACAACAACAACAAAAAAAAAGGGGTTTGATGTTTTTTTTTTTCACTTCCCACGGTGTGCAAGACACAATTCTGGAGTGCTACATTCAAAACGCCAAAAATCGGTTTATTTATTTGATGATATGTATGCTTCTATCAAATTATGGGAGGTTTTTTAATACGTGAAAGAGTGGATGTTAAAAAAATAAATAAATAAAAATGGGACCTTCACAGCACTTTGTGCTTGGCCCTAATAATAACACAAGGATATCATATCACCCAAAAAGATTTATTTCTCTACTTACTCTGGGAGCAGTTTCACAGATTTGCTGCAAATGGACGCTTTGAAGATATACTGATACTGCCTTCGAAAACTTTATAAGCATCTCACCACAAACAGGGAAGTTTATGCTTTGTTGCGGTCTCTAATACCCTCTTGAGATTTGCCCAATTTTGAGCAGACAGTCTGCAAGGCTCAGAGGACACTTTATGCTGGTGTGCTATAATGAATATAGTGTATATATAGTGGAACCTCCAAAGTCGAACACTTTAAAGGTTGGAAGTTTGGACACAATGAGCCTGAATTTTCTCAAAAACAAAAAGAGCAAGTGCGATTAATGTCAAATGCAAGCATACTGCATGTCCGACATCATATTTATAGAAATTTTAAGATTATAATCCCACCCACCCATTCACACTTTTAGGGTCACGTGTGAGCTGGAGCCCATCCCAGCTGACTCTGGCCAAGTACGCCCTGGATGGGTTGCCAGCCAATCACAGGGCAGCATTAACTCCATAACTCAATCTAGCTTCAACTTTGTCATGGTTTGCAAATGGTATGGTGCTATATCGCTAACAGCGGAAGCAGGAATTTACATGTAAAGTGAGCTGTGTTTTATTTTTAAGGCCGTGTTTGATATGAATCGACTCTCGGCATCTCTCTTGCGTGTCACCGCGGACAGGTATGAGTTCGTTTCGTCTTTAACTTGGCGCACGCATCTCACCGCTCAATAAGGATACTTCTCCTTTGGTGCTATCAAGTCAATGTAATACTGTGTAATGTAAATGAAAAAAAGAAAGCAATGCCATTTATGATCGACATTACGTAGACACGACGGCGACGGCCTCACAAGTGAATTTTATACAAAGGAGAGCAATTTGCTAAAAGTAGAACCGCTTTTCTGATCGGATCGCAGAAGCCTTCGCGTTTGACCGTATCATAGCCGTAAGTGAATCACCTGCAACGCGCATATTTATGTTGCCGCCTTTATCCGGCAAAATGATTGTCACAGTTGCTTGTTGCCTTTGGCTGTGACCTTTCAAAGAGTTACTAAAGTGTCAGTATGCAGTATCCCCTCTGAAGGGGGGATATCGCATCATGCTGTGCCCTTTGTGATTTCACATCCTGTTGGAGAGCTTGTTTGAGGCGGGGGATGCTGCCATGCTGCACTTATTCTGCCAGAGGAAACATCAGTCATGGTTGGATACCAACAGCGAGGCATATATTGGAGTCATTACGTCACTTTTAGAGTTTCTGTACATTTCCGTACGTGACGAATAATAACAGGTTGATCCGCATTGCCCGACTGGCGTTGGGACATGGTACGGATGCAAATGACACAATCGTATTTCCCTCCTCATCGCCTCAATATGCACACAAAAAGAGAAATAAAGCTTCCGATCGCCCGTTGCTATAGCAACTCCGGCATGAACGCCGTGATACTACAAGGCCACGGCTGCTGTTGTGATATCAGGCACATGCGGAGGAAACAGCGGGTCGCTTTGACTGGAAGTACAAGGCTTGCGAGAGAAACAGTGGCAGAGAGCAGCGGCAGGACGACAGGGTGTCTCCAATAATTAGTTGAGAGCCACTGTGGCCTGAATGATACTCTTCTCGCTGAACCCAGAGGATAAAAAAAAAACCACGTTCACATATGACTGGAAGGAAGTGAACTTTGGAATCAGAAACTTTGCATCTCTCCCTAACGATTACCAGATGTCACCTTTGTGCCAGAACTGAGAAATAACAGACGTGTCTATTGTGTACTAACAAAAAAAAAAAAAACGAAAGAGAAAAAAGAAATGGCTGCTTTGCTTCATTACCACGGCGATATAATCATCAACAATCAATCAACGAATATTGGATTACAATAATTCAGCATGTTTAAAATGTTATAAAGTCTATTTTCCTTTTGTACTGTGCAATTTCCAATAATGATAACTTCCCCTCCAATGTGTCACAATGGATCCTTCAGTGAGCTGTAAGCTCACTTTACCAAAGGGAAAGAAATGACTTTGGGGACTCAATCACTTTAAAAATGTCAGCATCATTTTCCAATTTCATTTCAACAGATGCCATCAAGCAGGATAACAATTAGCTCATCTGTGAAGTTCATCAAGTGGCGCAAATCTTGTTTAATGGAAGCCCCCCAAATCACGCAGTGGCTAATTTCTCATTCCTTTGCTTTCAACAACCTTCTAGTTTGAATAGACAGAAATGGGAGTTCAAAGAATCCGAGAGCATTTTCAAAGGTAACAGAAACAACATTTTAATAAGTTCATAAATTCAACACCCAGACACACCAGTGTCATCGGTCTTATATTTCAAGATGTAACCGTCATTAATTCTTTAAGCTCATTTGAAGCCGACATTTGACCAAAATAATTGTCTTTTATAAATGGAAAATGGGCTGTCACCGACAGTCTGTTGGCAGAATAAAGATAAAACATGTAGGCAAATTTGTCAAACATCACCCCAGCATATGTTTGAGAAAATAATCCAATAGTCATACCACTGTGAGATTCTTATCAATGTGAGGACCTTGAAATGGATAAACTATTCTGTCTTTCCCGGAAAAAGAAAAATAGGATATTGGAGCAAGAAATATATTGGATCACCATTAATTTGTTGCCTGATGAGACAAAGTAAACATTTAACCTTGGTATTCAATAAATTTAAATAATAATAATACCAAATAATACAACTTTATTTTTGTAAATTTTGAACGTAGAAATGAAAGTGCATTTATTTTTTGTTTTATAATTTCTTGTAAAATAAGCGGAGTTCAAGCAAAACCATGTAAAAGTAATTCCAAAGTGGAGGTGTCACTGCAATGTTTCTTTAGTGGACACAGAGTTATTTGAGGGGCTTATTAAAATCCGGCTTCAACCGATTTGAGCACATGTGGGCGAGGAAGCAGCAGCTTGGATGAGAGAATACGGTATGTCCTTGTCATATGACAGTGCAGAAGAAAATGATTTGGCAGAGATGTCGCTTGAGAAACAAAACAACAAATCAATAACAATACCTATAGGATTGTGACATCAAATTTCAATATCTGTGGTCGCTTCTTTTTCCACTTGGTGTACCCATCCATTCTCTCACGATGAAGGGAAATCATCGTCTTTTAAAGGTTCTCATGCTAGTGCACATGTCAAAAGAACCTGATGTGCGAGTGAGAAGTATCTTTTATTATCATTATTATTTTTAAAGAGCATATTCGTATAACATATTCAAGCAACCCATATGTGATACGACTGCGTTTACAGTGATGGATGCACAGATGCCCAAAGTGAATGCAAATAACGTGTCAACACAGTGACATAGATGTTCACAATAGAATCATTAATACAATAAAACATATTCAATGTTATATACAGTTAAAATTGATGTATGGTGAACTTTAAAGGGATGTGAACATTCAGTGATGAATATGATGGCGCTTCTAAATAAAAGTCAAATGTACTGTAAGTGTTACTGAAGTGACGTAGCCCTGCGTGTGCTCGATGTGAACACGCACTCACGCACGCGCGCGCGCGCGCGCGCGCACGCACGCACGCACTTCTCCTCGTCTCCCCTCCTCCTCCTCCTCCTCCACCCTGCTCGACAGCTCCGCGGAACAACAGATGGTGCACTATACATTACTATAGCACATTTTTGCTCGAGAACAACTTTCATTCAACGCACCTGACACACATTTAGCGCACAGAAAGGTTCATTGGCAGGAAAAACTCGACTTTTAACTCGAGACCGTTTCGAGACGGAATTCGGTGTCCAGGTAAGTTGGTTTCAAATTACCTTCCTTTGTGTATAATTAAAAAAATCGCAGTGGAAATGCCAATTGTCTCCTTTTACCATGTCGGTTTTTAATTTTATTTTAAATGTATTATTATTATTACTATTTTTTTTGAACACCCAGACAAGTTTGTTGAGGACGCACGCCATTGCGCTCTGAGCAGAACGTAATCCTATTCACCTTTACGGTAAATACGATATATTTTATTTAATAAGAAATTGTTTCGATTAAACACATTAGAGTATTTGATTGTTTTCAGTGCGCACCTGGCTGGGGCTCCACATGCTCTTTTTCCGTCCATTGGGGCTGATGATGCATTTCAGATGCCGCAACCTGTCATTGTGACTTGAATAAGTATGTTAAGTTTTTTCTTGTACTTTTTAGAAATCATGCGTTTTATTCTGAATAGATGTGAGTTCATGAAGATTGCAGTAAAGTCGCTATGCAGGAAATGACACTTTTTTTTTTTTTCTCCTTTTTTTTTTTACTATCGGTGCCTGCATGTGCCACACTGACACTAATCTGTCTGACTCGTTCATGTTCTTTGCAACGGCGGAATATTAGCTTGGGGACATATTCTTACACTTACTCCCTTACACTATAGCCATGGCATCGGCAATGCTTTATATTTAGTTTAAATCCAAGTCTCCCTGTTTTGTGTTTCGAGCTATAGTTCTTTGTCGGACAAGCAATTATCATACACGTGTACAGTAGTACACAATGAGAACATTTCCATTTGGATTTATTCATCCATGTGTCATACAGCCCTAAGATGAGAGAGTCATACGGGGGCACCGATGAGCTACCAATGAGCTGAATGTAATGATTTGTTTAGCCCTATAAGAGGGCCACACATGCAGTGGGCCCAAGGTGGGCCATGGCTGTAGCAGCTGCTGATGGAAAGGCAGAAGATTACCAAATGGTCTGTCGCAATTTGTATGAAATTATATCCCCGGGGAGAGCGGCTTCAAGTGCTCTTGATTCTGTGCGCTGCTGGCATGGTAGCGTCTCATGGAAATGGGGAGGGTTGGGGGGGTCTTTGTAAATGATGCATCGCTTGAAAAAGAAATAATGGTGAAAGAGGAAGGCTAAAGCGGTTATTATCAGTGAAAGTAGAATGATTCTCCCTCTTCCAAAATAGATACATTCAACATGTTCCTTACAGTAGTCAGTATCCTTCAGTATTAAGCATACAGGTGCCCCCGCCCCCTACCTTAGTTTCAAATACTTTAAGTGTATCCCTGTCCATACCGAATGCATTTGTAATATATCCGAACAGTACTGATTAAACATATTATGGGACCTTAGTGAGTCCTCGGCCATTAGGAGTCTTGTGCAAGACCATGCTGCAAACTATTGGCACTCTGTGAGTACTGAGGGCTGAATGTTCACATCAAAACACTGCCGTAATACACATTGCAGCAAAAAGGGCAATAGTACTGCGGCTAAAATGCCATGTTGGCCCCCAGCGTTAGAACTAGTTTATTCATAAAAAAGAATAAGTCTTACCCTTCAAAGTGACGTCGTGGTTTATTATTTTGATGAGCCTACTTTGCTGGAGTGACAAATAGACCCAATAGAATGCAACAAAATGCAAACACTTCAACATAGTAACACAGGCATTTCATGTGGCATTTCATGATACTTTTGGAGGAAAAAAAAAAAAAAGAGATACTTGTTAAGAGTTGTTGGAAACTTGGTGGAAAGTGCAGCCTTTCAGAATGTCACTGGAAAAAAAAAAAATCATTGGATATAAAAAGTGCATACTTGAAGTGAAGCATGTGGCAGCGTCATTTTCTTCAGAGGGAAGTTGGGCTTTAGATAAGGTGGAAGGAATTATCAAAAGTTCCAAAAGAATTGTCATCTCCAACCACTTTCTGAACATCTCCGGGAAGAGGAAGCACTCTTAACAACTGGATGATTGATCAGAATAATCTTTAGAGACATCTGCTAATTGGACCTTTGTTGACTTTGATTAGATGGGGGGGGGGGGGGGGGAATATGGCCCCAAATTGTGTCCCAATCATCAAGATGTACTGTATGTAGCGGGTTAGTCAAATATTTATGTCCAAACTTTGTAGTGTGTGTTGCGCCAGTCCATTTTTGTATCCCTTTTTATCCTAACACAGCATATTAATGTGCGACTAATACTTTTTCCAGAATCAAAATCAAATCATTTGTCAACCATTGATTTTTTCCGTCTCATGTTGTAAGATGAGTTTGACATTACAGGAAATGAATCTTTTAACCAATGATAGCAAAAAATAGGGGGCGGGGTTTGAATTACTCACACTGTTTTGCTATTAGGTGTTACTCTCCATTAATTTGTTCTGCGTGTCATGCATCTTTGTGTCCATTCGTATGAACGTCATTCAGCTAGGAAATACATTTCAACAATGTGGAATTTAGCTTTAGCCAAAAGCATATTATAATGCGGAAATTACCGCTGTTTTAAATTACGAGCGCTGCAACTCATTCCAGTGGCGCTGTATTTTTTTCCCCCTTTGAAATTTCACATCACGCTTTGCACTGGCAGGGAAGAATCATTCTCTCAATCAAGAATTGTTTACCCGCTTCACTGCTTGATCTTTACTTGACACAGAAATTGTACTTCCAAACAAATTGAGACTGATTTATCAAGTGGATCTCAATTGCTTAAA
This sequence comes from Filicampus tigris, assembly GCF_054856515.1. Lineage (NCBI taxonomy): Eukaryota > Metazoa > Chordata > Actinopteri > Syngnathiformes > Syngnathidae > Filicampus > Filicampus tigris. The sequence continues at coordinate 21,935,540 of NC_141225.1, read as the reverse complement.
GTATCATTTGTTGTAAGTGCCGAGCAATCCTGCAAAGGGGATTGTCTGCCCGCAAATCTTACCCATAGTGGAAGTGTTACTCGCGGCATCATGGAGCTTCAAAGGGCCATCCTGCCTATCATCCACAAATAGAATATTTGAAGGGGAATTCTAAATGGAAATGGATTAATATTTCACCTTGGCATTGATTCATGCTGAGACGTGTAGGCATGTTTCTCTGTAAATTCACTGTTAATGAAAATGGAGTTGCAGTCGACTTGGTCTTGTTTCACCGAGTGACGGACATTCTACGCTGATCATTGCTGTTTTGACAGCGTGACTCTGGCTGGCCTTTGTGTATTCTTCGGTCTGTCCTCCATTTTGGAAAAGATCACATTTTCGTTGTTTAGGTACACAATTACCTAATTTTTTTTTTTTTTTTAAAAAGTCCTGTTTTCAAAAGTTGATATTCTGTCGACGCAATTGAAAAATGAGCAGCTAAACGGTGCTGTTTTCAATACATTTGAGTTAAGAATGGTCTGGTTTTATTTGCAGTATTTTTCCACACGGACTGTTACTGCAGAACAATAAACGCAATCACGGAGCAAGAGAATGTCCAAAATTTAGGATCATTTCACACTTAATAAAAGAAGCTAAAGTGTATGTGCCTATTGCAAATGTAAACATCATTAGTGTCTTTTTATTTTTGTCACTAGCAAGTCAGTATTGGACAGAAGCTATGTTAGCATGTGCCTGTTCTTCAATACTTTATCTGTTATGTTTTTTTTTGGACTGCGAGAGGTCACCAACACCAGGGGAAAACTTTTTGTTTCTTTCTTTCTTTCTTTCTTTTTCTTTCTAATATCTATATCCACCTATAGCATTGTGCCCATTTTTTCCCTCCTCAATCAGTGCTGCTGTACCAATAAGTATCGTCTATAACTCAAGTGCTGTTCATTAGATGAATGAATGCTGGTATTTTACTATCTTTTGTGATACTTTTATTGGTCATGCTTCGGAGATCTCTTTCAATTATGCATCAGTGAAAAACAAAAAGTGATCAGGGAATAAGTTTTATACATTATTGAGGAATAATCCCGATGGTTTTATCGTTCATTGCGCCTTCATGACATAAACAACAACGATTAAAAAAAAAAAAAAAAAGTGCGCCCTACATTTGTGCCGTACAAAACATGAACCCACCCCCATGCATTTCAATTGCATGCAGCAGAAACAGTACAGTACTGCCATGCCACACTCAAGGATTTTGTAACCAAGGCAACCAACAACAGTCACAGAATAGTCAGATTAGCTACCGAGGTGTGAAGAGGAACCAATTACGATTTTACATGAAGCTAAATAGCCAAGCTGTTGTTTTTCGCGACTGCAATTAAAGCAGGAATACCTTGTCCAATGTTAGTAAACAATGTCAACCAGATCTGCTGATGCAATTATACAATTAGCTGTTCTATCAAATCAATAACACAGACCTGCCAGACTTCCAGCTCATTGTGACATTCCATTTTAGTGGCAAATGATGAGCAAAGTGCAAGCGTCAGGAAAGAACTCGGTGGGACTGGATGCTCCATTAGCGACAATAATTCACACCGCGGTCATGTCACAGTCTCAACACCTCCCACCATACTGACCTCCTGTCACATGTTCCGATGTCCCCGGCGTGACGCCGCTACGCCCGGCTCGTTCTCACAGCATGTTATGCGTTCGCCGCACACCACATTACAACAAAACAGATCAAGTGCATCATCGCTGACACGAGGCAGAAAAACCAGAGGGAAGTATATTTAGGTGCAGACTGCTACTATTGACTGGAGAAAGGCCTCTGAGATTACATTCCCTCATTCACGTGGGTGGAAAAGAAGCTTGAGTCTAGCTTTGTGGTGGATAGAAGATTTTTTTTTTTTTTTTTTGTAGTGTAGTCAGTCTGCTCTTGGAGCCCCATTAGTTTATATGAGAAAGGCCAAGCATGCATCAGAGGACCAACCCCATGGGCTTTTAGTGTTATGTGTCCACCTTTCTCCGCACACATTGTGCTGCAACCACTTGTTTGTTTTCGATGAGTCAGTCCGTTAAAATTGGCTCCATTGTGCCCGCAGAGTTGCATTTCATTTGAGCCAATGTTGTCACAGAACAAGTTAGAGCGTAAGTGGAAACAGAATTTCAATGTACTGTTTTGAAAGACATTCACTTTAACCCGAAAGGAAGAATAGCATGTTATGAAATAGATAAACAGCCTTTTTAGCAAGTCGTCCTGTTGTTGAGCATTTCATCATTTCACAGTCGTTTTATTAGTTAGCACTTTTGTGCTAAAAAAAAAAAAAAAAAATCATTCACGATGACAACGGAATACCAACAAATTATTGGAGGTGTTTCAAAGCCATCTCCAAGGGGAATTTAAACAACACTTCAATTTAATAGCACTAGAATTTATCCAACAAGTTCCTGTTTCATCTTGTTGAAAGTGAAAATCAACCTTTTGAGCCTCTCAGATGAAAATTTTGCCACGAGGATCCTTCACACCTGCTTAAAGCTCTAGTTTAGGTTTGTGTTTCGTAGGAATAGTCAACCTGATTATTTTGTTTGATGAGTCCACGTGGACGATCCATGTACTTTTCAGGGTTTCTCAAGGCCATATGCAGAGCAACTTACAATCCTCTATTGGCTGTGTTCTCACAGTAGGACATAAAGACTGGATGAGTGGACAGCAGCAGGCAAAGTTCTTTTTTTTTCCTAAAGAATTTGTTGTCTCCTGTGGCAAGAGCCATTTGCTGCTAATTCACCAGTGTTACCATGGCGACAGGGCCGATATTACACACAAGCACTGAAGTCACATGGTTTTGTGACTCGGATGGTTGGAAAGCCATCAATGAGGCGGCCAACAATTGTTTACCTGCACAAAAACGGACCCGCAAGCACAGCTGTTCCACTCTGCTGAAATTTGGAAAGCGGCTCCCTGAGGGGAAGCGCAAGTAAAATGTGACCCGCGGTGAAGACTAGTTGACATTCCCGGTTTAGAGTCTGATAGCAGTTATTGACCGAGAGGATGTCAGGGCTATGAGGAGGCGGTCTGCCCCTTGGGGCTTTATTGGATTCTCTGGATATGAATGGGTAGCCATTCATATTCTTTTCTTTTTGTGTGTGCATAGGCATTTAAGTACTTAGTATTCAGTAGAAAGGAATCAAAATAATAATGAATGAATAAAGTTAGATGTTGTCATTGTCGTGTCTTGCGTTTTTCCATCCTACTTTTGTCAACGTCAACAAGTGACACTGGCCGGGGTTGCCAGGTTGGCGCGAAAAAAAAAAGACTCTTTTTTTCTTTCTTTCTTGCTTTCCTTCTTAAAAAGGCAAACTGTGTTCAATGGCAAATTTAAAACTATAAACAGGATGATTTGTCGAGTCACGAGATCCAAGTCGAAGTGACTTATAGATACCAAGTCCCAAGTCAAGTGAAGTCGTTCCCGTGTTTGGCAAGCAAGTCACGAGTCCTAAAAATAGCAACTCGAGTCTGACTCGAGTCAAGTCGTAAGACTCGAGTCCCCCATCTCTGCATTTTAGTGCCGGCGGTGTCTGGGTGTCTTTAGATGAAGTCGTTATATTATGCTTAATACCGAATGCCGATTAGCATGCTAATTGGTAGCATCGGTGCTGCAATATTGCAAGCAAACGTGTAATTTATTTCCCTGTATAAACTTGCAGAGATTTGCTCTTCACCTCAGGGCTGCACTGTCAGTAACCTGAGCACGAGATCTTGCAATGTGAGGATTATGTACGCCCCAAGCAACAACTTAAAAACATTCAAAGGAGCGCAGGTACAATAAGCTATCGTATATGATGCTTCTTAGTATTTTTATTCTATTTTGTCTTATCTTAAATTTGTATTTATTCATTTATTTTTACCTTGATTTGTGTGTATATTTGTATATATTTGTTTTATATTCTGTAACTGGTTTGTTTGCGTCTGGACTCTGAGTCTGTAATAAAGCAATTCAATTCATTCAACATTTTTTAACGTTATTGATTTGCAGCTTCTCAGCTTCCTTAATGTGCTCTGTTAAATTTACAACTCACAATTGGCAAAGTCAGCATTTGACGGATCCGCTCAATTAACGTGAGCTTGACATTTAAAACGCGTCAGCTTTATTTGCAAAAGCCTTTAGGTTGCGATCTTTCATGTAATGTTGATTTTATGTGGGCAATTAACTTTTCTGTACACACAAGCGCCACGGAGGGAGTCAAGTCTCGCAACATTGGCTCACAACCTACGTCTCCAAAAGACCACGTGCGTTTGTTGATCCCGCGGCTTAAGTAGCGTTGCAATGTTTAACGTGAGAATACAAACAGGAAGTAATGGCGAAAATGTGGTTGCGGTGAGCTAAATGTAGAAATTCTCCCTATCCAACGTCCCCAACCCCCATTTCCTCCCACATGATTGCAGTTTTTATTTGTATTTTTATTCAACTATACCATCACAAGTTGTCACACACTCTTTCCGCAGGGAAAGGACATGCAATAAATTACGTAGTTAGTAGACATGTAATAGTAGAGGGACTGCTCACCCCGCCCACACTATTGTGGGACCAATTCAGACTTCGTAGTGAAGATGAATAAGATCCTCAAATGAAAAGGCATTGCGCAGGCTCCAATTCTCGCCGATGCTTAGCAAATAAATGGGAAATCGAATAGATTCCCGAGAATTGTGAATCCGAGAGATAAGATGGGCGGCAAGATATCGTGGGATTAGACGGGTGAAAAGGAGAAGCTCGATAATTATTACTACTCTTGCTGGAGCTGCCAAGTCTATGCTCCTTGTACACTATAAAAGCAAGCGCTCCGGGATATAAAGATTCTCAAGACGAGTACAACATGAACTGCGGGCTGAGTGAAACACACTGTAGTAAGGAAGACCATTATTAATAATTCAATCAACTGTGTATGCATGGCCACTCTTAAACCACACACTCTTTATTTGGATCCATGCAGCCCGCTTATTTATTTCACTTTCCATTTCTTCATTGACTTCATATGTGACGTCCGAGTCTTTTCCCCCTCCTGTCCTCTGCTGCTGCTGGTTAGTGCAGCTCTAATTAGTGCAGTCAAACACTTACGAGACACAGACTTTAATATCAACAGGCTCCTGAGTCGAATGTAAAATGAATAAATAAGGCAGTACAATGATCACGGAGGATGCCGCTTCTTGTCCAGTAAGGTTTTGAGCGGCCTTTTTTTTTTTTTTTTTTTTTTTTTTTTTTTACACAAAGTGTCACTGTGAATAATTGTTTTCCCTCTGCCTCTAAGACAACCCTGAAGAGTATAAGCAGAATAAAATATTAGATGGGTAGATGGAATTGGGCGTTCTGTTTACCATATTTTTTTAAAGTAAAAAGTCAACTTTCAGTGCAACACCACACTTACAGTATGTCAGGATTGCTTTGGTGGAATTGACCTTTTATGACCTTTTGTGGTTAAGACGTTCTATTGTTTTGGAACACACTGGTAGAAATGATCGGCTTTGCATCTTACCCGTGGAGGGAGGTTTGTGTAAAATGTGGTTCGTAAATGCTGAGGCTCAGCACTGTTTAACTTCACTTCAGTAAATCAGCAGTGGCTCCTACTAGTCAGCAGTTCAGTGATTTGCTGAGCCAGAAAGACGGTGTTGGGGCGGCGGGCGGGAGAAAAGGATGGATTTGAAAAGTAAACAATAAATGAATGTTTTGCAAAACTTGCTGATGTTGAAGCATTACACTGAGCATTTTTTTGGGGGGTAATCACTCACATTGGAGTAATGATATCAACAATTTCCTGATGATGTACTTCCTTATTATAGCACAGCAGTAGGTGGAGCAATCCCCCTAATTATTCAAAAGTATTGACAGAGTGCTGCAGTTAACCTCACGGTAAGCTTTGACTCAGTCATGTGAACTTGATGGTAAGGTATAAATCCCTCATATGCTCTTCTAATCTTGCCCGGATGGAGCCGTCCTTGCTAAACAGAACCAACATCTTTATCACAATCCATTTAAACTCTCGTAAATTTGAGATGCTCCACTCGGGTCTGCTGCGGAAGGCAGCTTGCAAACTGAGTAATAAAGCACTGCCGGATATTGATCGATCAATCCATAGAGTTGATAACAGACAGAACGAGCGGCGATAATGCTTTAAAGGGTGCCGCTAGTGGTCGGTGCAAATGGTGCCATAATGGGGTTGTGAACCTTCTCTTTTCACGAGACAACCTTTCACAATACAGTTTATGGACATTGGCCGCAAGGCATGCTACACACATAGCGATGTTTAACATTTTTGCTTTTGGCAACAGCGCAAAGAGGTGGCTCGCTCAAAACTGTTGTCAACCACACACAAGGCAAATAATAATAATGTTGAACATTTCTGATTGGTGGCCTCGACTCTTTTCCGAGCAGGTCGGGGAAGGGAAAACAATTCACGCTTGAACAAACCCCACACTAGTGACAGGACGATCACTGGATCATTTCTTAGAGACATCCGAGAATCCGGCCGTTGCCGACTTTGACCGAAACGGAGGCTAAATGAAGTTTTCACCAAAGAAAAAAGAAAAAATACTGGGCATTGTTATATATCCTGTTGAATAACATTACCTTACCCTGGACTTTCTCTGTTTCCTTGCGTTGGATGTCAGAAACATTGCAAAACTTTGCCGAGCCAAAGCATTTATCACATGGAGCGTATAGTGAAAGTGACACGAAGAGATGCAGAGCCAGCAAAGGTCGCCCACTCACATCAAGTACAGTTTACAAGCTCATGCCTCGGATGAAAAAGGGCAGTTCAGAGAGCACATTTTTTTTCTCAAACGACTGTGCGCTGAGCCTTGTTCTTAAAATCGCATTATAAGTCATCTACCTATTTATTAGACAAGGATTCCTACGTGACAGAAGGTACCACATTGTGCCAAGTCATCACCTACTGAAAGTCTGTGACGATATGACACAAAATCATAAACTAGGTGTTACTGCACCCTAAGAAGTTATTGCCATGACAGCGATATCGAATATGATCCGCTTATTCACCTCTTTCTCTGTCTGTCTCTGTCTGTTTGTCCCCACAGGTCAGGAGTGGCTATGCCATTTGGCTGTTTAACAATTGGCGAAAAGAAGGATTACCACAGTCCTTCAGACGTGACGGACAAGTATGACATGGGTCAAATTGTTAAATCGTAAGTGCTGTAAATATCGACAAACTTCTTTTCTGTATTCCTAAAGGATAAAGTAGAACCTTTGCGCTCTGACTGGCTTTATTTGGATTTTGTCCCGCCATAGTAAATCATTCAAATGTAATAAATCGGTTTCAGTGTCACACACTTGCATCTTACAGTTTTTCTCCAGTTGCTTGACTTATTTTTTTGGAAACGCAAATGACAAATCTCGAAGCAGCCTTGCAGTTCAACACAACACCGGTGATCACTTGCAAAAGCTCATCTCTCCCAAAACAGTCTCCCTGAACTGGTTGCCAGTCAAGCAACTGGTTTTGCTATGTCGTACTTCGACGCCCGATGCTCAATGGGCTGAAGACTCGTGCAAGACATTTATTTCAAGGTCATGCATGGTAAATCATGTCTCCTAAAATTTTGGGGATAAAAATCCAATTGTGTGACTTTCGAGGCATTCAACTTCAACGGTGCCACTGCCCCGCCCCCCCTCATTCATATATACGCATCTCCTTGAAATGCTTGCTTGCAGGGAGGAGTTCTGCGAGATATTCAGGGCCAAGGACAAAAACACGATGAGAATGTACACATGCAAAAAGTTTGTGAAGAAGGATGGAAGGAAGGTGCGCAAAGCTGCAAAGAATGAAATCCTCATTTTAAAGATGTGAGTTCCTTTATTTAAGTTCCAATGAGATTTCTTTGAGTACGTCCTGCATGTTGTCTATTTGTCATTGGCTGTCTTTAGCTGTCAATCAACGGCAAGCACTTCATGAGGTTTGTGATTGGCTGGCCTGAGTGGTACATTTAAGGCCAAGCGGAAAAATGACGTTTGCAACTGCCCGAGCCGAGCATACAGTTGCGAGCGGGGAAAATCTGTATCGTTGCTGTTGTTGCTTTTGCGGCGTTGATATTTTGAATGTTCATATCTATTTACCGTTACGATAACAATCAGTGTCATTCAGCCTCCGCGCCAACCCCAGCTCTCTAGTTGCTCAAGTTTATTTACAGTTTAATTGCCAGCAAGAAAGAACTAGCCAGTTTATTATTGTCAACGGCAGCGAATAATTGCTGGGAAATGCAATTAGTGAACAGAAGAGGCTCTCATTCAAGTCTTAATGTAATAGAGTTAATCAGTAGGGGAAAACCACAATTTGGCTCCTGACAAGCTTCCCTTTTTCATGCTGCTGCTCCTAACACATGCTTACTGCTAATCACCATCACTCCATTTGACTTTTCAATTCATCAAGTTTCTCTCACAGGGTTTTGTTTGTGGGTTCCAAAATAATAATAATAATTATTATTATTAAACTGGTGGTCTGTCTTTACAATTTCTCCAAATGGGTTATATATGTTTGTGTTTTTTTTGTAAAATGTTAGCATATTCATTTGTCACCAAATGAATGAAAGATGAAAATAACCAACAAAAGATCAGAGTTTCTCATCCTGACTGTTGTGCTCCTCAGGGTGAAGCATCCCAATATTCTCCAGCTGGTGGATGTCTTTGAGACTAAAAAGGAATACTTCCTCTTTCTTGAGCTGTAAGTCTGAAGGAAGTAAAACAGGTTTTGTTTGTGTCCCAGCAAATTCCTTCATCGCGTACTGGACACACACCTTCCACAGATGTGCTACATACTGCATCATAAAATCATAACGGACTTCCTTTTCTCCCTCAGTGCAACAGGCAGAGAAGTGTTTGACTGGATCCTGGACCAAGGATATTACTCAGAGCGGGATACCAGCAATGTGGTGCGGCAGGTCTTGGAAGCTGTTGCTTACCTCCACTCCCTGCATATTGTCCACAGAAATCTAAAGGTAACATGCCACTCTTTTCCAGAGCTTTTCCTCTAGATTGAACTCATTCGCTTCAAAGCATCCGAAAACCTCCACCACATTTCTTTCAATATCCAATTGATGAACTGGATGAAAGGATGTTTCATTTTTTTTAATGCTTACAGCCATTTTTGTGTTAGACAATAAAGCCGTTCTGAAAAGTAGATGATTACTCTTCTCGACTTTAGGGAGGGCCTTATGAATTGTTCTTGACAACATGTTTATCACATTTACTGTTTCTTATGGGCATAGTTGGAAAATTTGGTTTACTACAACCGCCTGAAGCACTCTAAAATAGTCATCAGTGACTTCCATCTTGCCAAGCTGGAGAACGGATTAATCAAAGACCCCTGTGGGACACCAGAGTATTTGGGTGAGATTTTGACGCACATAAAGACGCCAATAAGGCAGTACAAAGAAATGTTATTTTACTTAATAGTAAGTGTTAATCCAAATGTCTTTGTTGCTCTGCAGCTCCAGAGGTGGTTGGCAGACAGCGATATGGTCGACCTGTGGACTGTTGGGCAACGGGTGTCATAATGTACATTCTGTGAGTTATGGCGCTCATTTTTTTGTGAGAGACAATGTGTGCGTGATACAGTAAAAGCGCAATTAGAGTGCTGCATTATATCGATTAACGCTAAACTAGGCTAAATCATTTTTCAAAAATGTATACATGTATTGCATTACAGAGTGAAGCTTAAATTTGCTCACGCATACTCATCTTTAACATCAACCCAGACGGCACATATGATGAGGGAAAAAAAATGGCATCTGTGTTTTTATTGCTGCTATAGAGTGTGGTGTCCTTGAAGACCAAAGCACACTGCGTATTTTTTTTACCCTTTGAAACGTCTTGCTCCGTGCGACTCTAGACTGTCGGGCAACCCTCCTTTCTATGATGAGAGTGACGAAGATGATTATGAAAATCACGACAAGAACCTGTTCCGAAAGATCCTTGCGGGCGATTATGAGTTTGACTCGCCATACTGGGATGAGATCTCAGATTCAGGTATTTTTATGCTGAAGAGACAAAACATACAACATATTCCAATATAAAAAGTGACATCCATCAGAAAAATAAACCCTTTGTTTAAGTTTTCACCCATTTCCAACCGACAGCTAAGAGTCTGGTTGCATGTCTGATGGAGGTGGATCAAGACCAAAGACTGACAGCCCAGGAGGCTATAAACCATGAATGGTAGGTTGGTGTAGACCACATGAATCATTCTTTGTAAACACAAGCAGAGCACATGAATAACAGATGGTTTCTGTGTTCTCTGTCCCCGTATTTTTAAAAACAGGATCTCTGGCGGTGCGGCGTCAGATAAAAACATCAAGGAAAATGTATGTGCACAAATCGAGAAGAACTTTGCTCGAGCCAAATGGAAGGTACGCCCCACGTGTCCTATTCCAGATGGCTCCTGCACATTGGTTAGAATATTGACAAAAAAATAACAATAATACTATTGAGCGGACATTAGCCAGAATTCCACCAAGTAATTATTATGAAAGGCTATTGAGGAAGATTTTCACAACTATCACAGCCCTGTCTGAAACATTTGTTGGGTTGCTAATAAGCAGCGTGGTATGGTACAATAGCGCTAGGATGGAGGCGGAGATTTATGACCAAGTTTAAAGGTGGCAGCAGACGAACACAAATACCCTGATATTGAAGAACATTATGGATGATAAAATAATTCAAGGCCATTTCTCTTTCTTTGAAGGCAAAAAAAAATTAAAAAAAAATCATTCCATTCATAGGTGGCGCAGTAGCTGAGAGGTTAGCATTTCCGCCTCACACTTCTGAGCGGTCGAGTTCAAATCTGTTTCTTGCCGTTTTTATGACGCGGGCGACACGGGCAGCCGCCAAGTAACAGCAATGGCTTGAGTTAAAAAGAAACAAAAATGTTCACTATTTTTCACATGAGCGGCTAAGCGCCCATCCTCATCTGAAGGCATGGAGCTCAACGATTTTATTTTTAGCCCGCTTTTCAAATTCTCCTCCCACAGAAAGCCGTGCGGGTCACCACCATCATGAAGAGACTGAGAGCAACTGAGCAAAGTAACACCAATGCCCCCAGTCCAGCAGACAGCGCCACGACGGACCCCGCAGCCCCCGAGGCCGCCGCAGAGCCGTCTGCTGCCGTCACGGCACACGAAGCGGTCACAGAGATAAGCAAGCCAGTAGATGTCGTAGATGGGGCCGAGCCACCGCCGCAGGAAGCGGAGCCCACGTCCGGCTGCAATGGAGATACTGTGGCTCCGCTCCATGTAGGCACTGATGAGGGGGATGGGCAGGGCTAGACGACCCCCCCCCCCACACACACACCACCACCCCCATTGCCCGTACTGCTGTGACCTCTGCAGACCCGCCAACTCCTGCACACCACTGTACATTAGCTGCTAGCATGGTGACACTGACTCTGCTTCTCTTTCACTTGCGGCATTATTATCATCTGGAGGCTGTGCGCTACCTTTCCCGAGTGCTCCGCATCGCATTAGCATTCTATTTAAATGAAATGCATCTTCTTTTACGAGCCCCCAGTGTACAACAGAGTCTATGAAATATTTACTTGAGTTTTAAGGGGAAGAACAGATTTGCTGTCAAGCTGTGGCTTAACAAAGACTTCTTTCTGATGTCTCGCAGTGCCAAGAAGAATTTAAGAAGTTGATTTTTTTTTTTTTTTTAAAAGCTGACTTGGGAAATGTCTGTCTGCCAGTATTTGCTCTTTAAATCAGAGAAAAGTTTAGAGTGGAAAATCACTCTGTGTAACCTGCCGGTACCTAACGAGGGAGGTTGTGCTGTCACATCCACAGTAGTACCTAACAGTTACTGTGCGTTACACAATGCTGACATGGCCAAGTATTTGGCCCCCGGTGTGACCTCTCACACAAGCACAGAACAGCAAAAGCGTTTGGTCCTTTGCTTACTTCCTGCTCAGGAAAGAACCTCATAGTTGTAGGTCTAAACATTTTGTACATAGAGAACTTTGTAGAAGTAGCTAAAAGAGCATGCGTTCACACCATTTGCTGTTCATTTTGCATTTACAGTGACATAAAAAGCCGACACACCCCCGGTTCGCATTCTAGGTTTCTGTGGTAGGAAAAATTTGAATTAAAGGTAAAACCATTACAACTGGTTGCGCCATTATTGTGACCTAACCTGTGCCAATTTAAAAAAATGAGGGAAGTAAAAATAACTCAAATAACGCGGTTGCAAAAGTGTGTGCAGCCACTTGTAACTGGGATGTGAATGTGTTACGAATTAGCCAGTCACACCTTTCTTATTTCAGTTATCATGCCTTCTTGACTTTTTTCCCCCCCCCGATTGAGTTGTACAGTTTATATGTTACATTAGTGGTGGGAAAAGTTTTGAAATGATTTCTCTTGGCACTGAACAGGGGTGTGTAGACTTTTCATATTCACTCTACAGCCACTCGGTGGATCAAGATGCACTGGCTCCGACTTTACACTTGACACGTGGTGTGTTTAAACCGTTTTAAAGAGTGTCCTTTGTGCGCAGTTATATTTTGTGCTTCACTTTATGTTCACGTTTGTCTTTTGACACATCTTCATCTCATGGCAGTTCTATGCATCTAAATTCATTTGTAGCTTTTGTTTGCTAAAGACCACCACAATAGACTTAATGACATCACAACCAACCATCTGTCAAAGAGTTACTGTTTTGCTACATCTCAGTCTGAGCCCATATATTTACTCCTGTGCCACATGCATTAACCGATCTCGTACGTCTTTCATGGCACGCAAGTTAACATTCATTTTTATGAACATTCATTTTCGAAAAACATGAGCAGTCATTTATTGAGCTGACTTCTTTACATCTACTTGATGAATAGTAATATCTCAATGTGTACCCATTCTTGTCGCTGGTACCCTAGAGCATTAATTATGAACCACAGAAGGAGTTCAGAAGAAAATTGAGCAATACTTGACAGGCTGCAGAAACTGTGATTCTTGCCGTTCACATCTTGAGCTTGTCCATGTTTATTGTTGTTGGAAGTCTGTGGAAGTCTACTAAGTCACTGGGAAACTGTTTATTTGTGTGCATGTGTGAGTATGGAACAAAATAGCATATTATCTCTCCCTTAAGGCTGAAGACTCATGGACTCATTGGAAGACTTAACACTGCACGGTTCAAGTGACACAATTCGGATATGTCGACCGCGTTGAATTGAATATCCTCTGATTGGAATAAGGCCCCTTAAAATGTGGAACTATGCCAATCCAACTGCGGCATGAGCGGACAGATCGGATTTACAGCATCGATGCAAGCTCGATGTTATTGAAATAATAGACTGATTGGTGACGTTGGTTACTGTCTGCCCAAACAATGCAAATAATCCCTTTCAAATTCCGTCAGCGAAATCTTATATGATTAAATGTGGTCTAAATACACTACATAACAGGTGTGCCAATGATTAAATAAGGAAAATTGTTGCTGACGGCCCCCTGTATATTTGCAAGTTTATTCATCCTGTGTACGTGTGTGTGCAAATGTGTTTTTTAGGCCAATGTTCCCAAGTTGATCTCCTGAGCAAACACTCTGAAACACGAACAGCCACATACAGACAGTGCAGTTTGTCTTCAGTAAAAATATTGTCCACAGCATAGAACTAATGGTGAAAAATGTATTTTCAATAAAAATTAGACATGTCTAAAGATTTATTAACATACATTCTAAAAGGATTTGTTGCTACAGTTTAACATACAGTATTCACTCTGTGCGCGCTTAACCTGATTCCATTACGAGTTCTTAAGGTGTTTTTGATAAAAAGTTTATTCAGAATTTCATCGATGTTTGTATGATTAGATGATGTAATGTAGTCCATCCCGTTTGTTTGGATGACAGATACAGTAAATACTGTTTTTTTTTAACGCTGTTACACTGTTTAAAGTAATGCTTTCTCCCCATTACACTTCTCACTGTAGTAGTTTTCCACGTCTGGTCATTTGCCACCCATCCAAAGGTGTATTTTTGTGGTTGTGATGTTTGCCACGACCAGTGGTCACCTGTAGGTCCTATTTTGCATTTGTGGGCTCTGTAACGTTTTACTTGACTGAGTTGATGACTTTGGTGGTAATAAAATATAATTCATCTGAGTTCTGTGGTACCTTCTCGCGTTGTTTGTCATCACAGCAGGGTTATTTGGTGATACAATTCATGATATTTAAATTAACTTGGAGTAACATTCCACATTTCTTGGAATTGTAGGGGTTTGCATCCATCTAAGTTTATGTTCTCGTATCTCGATGACAGCATCAGATGTAGGAGGATGAATGGATGAATGATTTTTTTTTTTTTTTTTTTTGTGCCCTGTGGGTCTGCAGGCCCCTTAGCATTGCTGTGTTTGGTTCCCAGTGTAAGTAAATCAACAATGAGAACTCAAAGTAGGGTAGGAGTTATGACCAAACTGATAGCCGATAAAAGCAACTTTGGAAGAAGAACCTCTCTTCCTTGGGAGCTGACAGACAGAAAGCAGATAATAAAAGCATTTCACACCAATGCTTGGAGGAGTTTCACTGTTAGCTGACTATACGGTGCCTTGGAGAACATGCAGATTGCATTCCTGTTGCCCTCTCTCGTTTTTACAAGAATAGATAGGCATGTACAGGTCTCAGTAGGGATTCAATGCATTAACTCACGATTTGTTTGTCCAGGCGAGGAGGTCGGGAGTCAGGTTGTGGTTGATTCCAAAAGTCCAATAATGCTTCCAAAAGTCCAACTTATGTTTCCTAATGTCCAAATAATGCTTTGAGATAATGTTGAGCTTGAAAAACCTTATCTGACCGAGGCCGAGCTTGCATGCCTTGCTCTTGTCCACACACACACACACACAAACACACGCCTGGCTTAAGGCGGCCATCTTGCTTTTAACCCTTGACCTCACCAAGGAGAAATCTAAATGCAGTAGCCATACCTGGCCATTGAGGGGCATACTAAACAAAAATGACCACAAAAAGGTCAAGACTTCAACAACAGAACAACTTCTACATTAATTTATCCCAGCTATAGTAAAACAATTTACTTTCATTCCACAAACAAAAATAAATGATTTACACAAAAATACAACTGTTTTCAGAGAAAGTGGCTCCAATATTTCTATTTATCTACATTGGTGCTATCCTTAAACGAGCCATCTTTTTGCAGGTGAGCATACCTATCATCATCAGCCTTTGGCGTGTTGCCCAATTTTGTTTCAGAGCACAAGCAGCCTAACTGCCCTCTCTGACTCGCTAACTGGATGTGTTCTCACGCTATTGAAACAACTAGCTTGCCTTGCATATGCTGATGGTTCCCTCTAGTGTCACCCGTTTCCCACAGCAGCCTTTCTGAAAGCTTTTTTTTTTCTTTTTTTTTTTTTAATCTCTCACGATTTGATCCCTCATCATACTACACTGTAGGTGCCAGTTGCCCAATTTTGCTCTAATGACAGCATCCGAATGTTGTTATTCATTTATACGTTTTTGTTCCATTTGCATGGACATACCCCATTTAATCGTGTTTACATCCATACAACAAATGAACACATTCAGGTGCCCAAATTGCACGTTAATGACACAAATATCAAAAAGTAAACAATATAGAATAAATAATAAATATTACATTTCAAATATCATATAGTTGACCTGCATTGAGTCACAACACAGAAAATCTTTTAAATTGCCAATAGATGCCACACAAGCAGAGCACTTTTTTTTTTTTTACCTATCAGATAAAGCTTTGGCCTCACTTAATGAAACTCCAATGCAATTTGTATTAGAGACACGGTTTGGTCTTGATCCCAAAAAACAACAATTCTGAGTGTTTTTCAATGAATAAGGTAAGATAGGTTCCCCCTAAAAATGCTTGTGGGTACTGATGGGTAAATGAAGCTTCATGAAGCACTTGTGATATGTATTGCTCCTCTAGATGATGCTCTTGGTTTAAAGATAAAGGCCAGCGCAATTAAATTTCGTACATTTCCACTGCATCTTTAAAACAAGAGTATCATCTGGAGGAGTCAAAAATGATCACAACTGCGTCATGAAGCTTCATTTGTCCATCACCGCATGTGGTTACTCTAGATTCCTCCCACAAACAAAGCACATGTAAGATTGGAGTTTGGGATTCCAGCAGAGGACCTTTGAACAGATTTTAGACTAAATCTAAATCTGAGCCAGAAGTAAGAAATATTATAATATTTATTCGTCCACATTTTATATTGTACAACAAAGATGCCTACAAAAGGAGTTTCTATTGCCTATACCTGCATTACACGTTTTATTATCATTATTTTACCTTTGTTGAATTTATGACTTTCCATGTAGTGTCTTAATCTTCACCACCAAACAACAGCAACAACAACATAAAAATAAGACAAGGAAGTAGTTCTGTACTTGTATTTAATGAGAGTTGTTTATCTGTAAATGCGGTGAGTATTTTACACAAATGTGCATACTTAACACTTCAACAGATACAACTTTATTCTAGAGAGTTCAGGGCAGAACATAGAAAACATCCAGTATCAAGTTAATCACAATGAGTGGGGGAAGCATTCCATTCTTATAAAATATAGAGTTTTAATTTAGTAGTTAGCAACAACAGTGGAACGGGGTGGTACAAGTCATTTACACATTAACGTCAGTACAATAACATCGCCTCGTTTCATTTTTTTTTTCTTAAAATCTGATCATGTAAGAAGAATGCGTAACCTCAAGACAACCTCGTTTCTTCTCATTTTGCCTGTTTTTGTGGTCGACTTTAGGTATGCAGAAAAATACAAAATTGAAGAGCAGCAAGTACGGCTGAGCATCTTCAGAGGTGTACGGGATTGACGTTCTCGAGCCAAGCTGCAAGTGATGAGTGTTAAAAGCCCAATTTGTCGAAATCAAATATATTTATATTTAGTTTTCAAACTTTTGGAATCACTTCAGGACTGTCTCATAATCATTTATAGTAACTCAGTCGTTTACAGCGAGAGTACAAATAAATGGTCTCAAAAGGGTGGATTCTGTCCACATATGGAAAAGAAGTTCTTTTCATTTATATACCGGTACCCCAAATCTTGAATGTCCAGCTAAAAATGTTTAATTACTGTATGTTTGGAGTTTCAGCACATTTACTGTTCTATCAATGCTTCTCATAGCCTATTATTCATCCCTTAGGCTGGTGAACAGAAAAAAAACAAACAGGTCACACACACATACATCTTATCAGAAACGCAGTACAAATACATTTTCATGCACACAAAGAAAGCCAGCTTCCCAATATTTGGTTAGTGTCACAACATTGTTACAATGCTCAGTTGTGTATACAGTAAACCTTTCCAAACATGGATGTCAGAAGACAGAAGAACAAAAGGTCTATGCACCTATGCCAACCTCAATTTTTTTATTTTTTTTATTTTTTATTTTTTTACAGTATTCACAGACGTCCACAAGTGTGCTTGTTGATTTTGGCCCCAGCTGTCGGCCCTTAAAACTAAAAGAATGCCCTTTGTACAAAACCTTGACTCTCTATTGCACCGCAGTCTCAGTATATATGAAGTTTGCATTTGGTAAAGCCCCACCATCTATTTGACTCTACTGCATTGTTCATCTAGGAGTGACTCACAGCAGAATACGTTTGATGAGAAAAAAAAAAAAAAAAAAAAAATGTCTTTTTGTTTTTCTCCTGATTAAAAAAGTGTGAATAATTGAATATTATTGAGTGAAAGAACTGTTCCTCCTCAACAATTGGGAGCATTCTTCATGTCCATGGTCCCCTAAGTGTCAGTCCACATGCATCCTTGTCGGGGGTTGTGCACCAGGTCGTTCCTGCAGGTGTCCTGGTACCGGGTCAAAATAGCGAAGAAACAACAGCGATCCCGTCACCTCTTATCAGCAATACATTTTCCCTGTCACGTAAAGAGCTTCATAGCTGGGCTCCATACAGCTTCCGCACTCAATAGCACAAACTGTCTCCAATGTCATATAACGGATGAGTTTGGTAATGACAGTAACAGCAACAATAAAATTAACAACAACAATATTTGCCCCAAAGTTACCTATACACAAAGAGCCCATTTTCTTTTAAGTACAAATAAATCCACAGAATGATAGGCCTACTATATACAACCTACAATAAATACTGAAGTAGCATATGTGTTACGGTTTGAAACAATGGATGTTGGGGTTTGTGTCTAAGCCTCTTTTCATATTTATCCTGGTTTGTGAATATTTTTTTCTCGTTACTGCGCTCAATGAGTCTCTCCCAGTTTTCAGAGGGGGGGGGGGGTTGGTTGGAGGGGGGCGGTCGAGGGTGTTTCTGTGTCTAAGCCTCTTTTTCTCAGTTTCTTTTGATATTTTTCCTGGTTTGTGAATATCTTTTTCTTGTTACTGCACTCAATGAGTCTCTCCCAGTTTTCAGGGTGGGAGGGGTGGCGGTGGTCGAGGGTGTTTCGTACATAATTGGCCTCCTCATGTCTCGACATCCTCCGGCTCTTCTCCCTTCGCTACCTCCCCGTGATGCCGGCGGTTGCGGGGCTTCTTCTGTTCCTTGATCTCTTTCAGGTCTTTCACCTTAAGGGCGCCTAGCATGGGGTCTCCAAACTGCCAGTAGTCCTGGCAATACTGATTGATGAGGCTCATCTCTGGCTGACTTAGAATGGTCAGCAGGTCCTTGTACTGGCCTGCGCTAGGAGTCCATTGGGTGCTGGAGTGGAGAGAAGACGGCAACAGACCTCCTCCGCCTTCTACCAGGGCGTTGTTGACGGCGCGGCCTGACAGCACCACCAACTGCAGCTTGACGAGGGTGTGCTTGAAATTCTTTTCTGTGGCAGTGCACTGGTACATGCCCGAGTCAGAAGGATGCAGAGAGCGCAGGAGCAGACCTTGCTCTGTTTTTAAGATCCTGCCGTCAGAACGCATCTACAGAAAGAAAAGAATACATCTGCTGAAAAAACAACACGAGATGTAATCTCATGGAGTACTTCAACTAAACAGGTGCAGATTTTTGTGAGTGCACCGAGACAGGCAGATCGCTCTTACAACATACTGTGTATCCTTTTTGTGACATTTTGGTTTGGTGATGTGCCATGAGATTTTTCTACACTGTAAAATATGCGACATAGCTCAGTTAATGTGGGGAATCGCTGCTGTAGAATATTCTGTTTTAGTGATGTAGTGTTTGATAAGAGTGTTTTTTTTTTTCCCCCTCCTGCAACGTCGTGTAAAACGTTTGAGGCTGACAATCGGAAATGTTAACCCTGTGCAATATATCTTCACGCAAATTCTTCCAGTATGCGGTCAAGAGGAATGAATGGAACGGAGCAAAAGCCAACTAAGAAGTGACATGAAGCTTGCGCTGTTGCTGGACACACAAAAAGAGGAGAAAGTGATTCTGTTGAGTGTATAATGTGTCTCCCAAGTCATTTAGCTCTATAAAAATGCCAAGGAGAACAGTTTGCAAACACAAACCCAACAATTAGCCAAGGCTCTTCGATTGGACAACCCACGGTGGGCTTCAGATTATTCGACTTGTTATGCTTGTTGGTACACGTCAACATGCACAGGTGTTCAACTTGGGCATGCCGCCATTTAATTTTTTTTTTTTTTATGGCAACCACCACTTTGTACGGTTACAGTATAACAACCAGAGGAACTTTGAATACTCCACAGTCCTGTCCCGAACACTATTCAAAATGTTGCCTCCTAGAACAGATACAGCCATTGTCAAAATTGCCTGTGTGGAAAATTCATGTTGAAACATGAGCATATTGATGGTTGAATCGCCTCCGAGAAAAGAGGCCGTTTGGAGTCGAAGGGCCCACAGTATGTATATTATAACCTTTTGAGTATTTTGCATAAGTAAAAAGAGTCAGGGTTCCTGAGAGAAAAATAATAACCCAGGATTGAACTGAAAAGAAATAATCGTCAACCGTTGTATTGTGATACTCTTCAAATGGAATTATTTATCGCTAAGTTTAGAGCTGTTCTAATAGATAAATCAAAAATGCCATGTGCACACTCTTTGAAAAACACATTTGCTTGCATCTCACCTCCTTCCTGCGGTCGCTGTTATCTCGCTGTAGATGCCATTTGATGACGGCATGTGGGGAGCGGGCCTGACACTCCAGGAAGGTACTGCTTCCTTCCACCCCATACTGTACCATCTCAAGAGTATTCTTATTAGCTGCGGGGCAAAAAGGAGAACAGTGTTACCATGGCAACAAAACACTCATTACCATGAGCTCCCTTCACCCAAAATCTTAGGAGTGGCAAATCAAAGCACTCGGCTTCCACAGATTACCATAAGACTGACATAATACAACCATTAGGGCCCATTATAATGAGTACCATGATCGGTTGCCACACTCCTGAGCGGATTAATAAAACAAATAGCGTCAACCAGAGCTGAAACATCAACCTGGGGATGGTCTGAAGAACAAGCACCTCACCGTTGGAGTTGAAGCCCCGACACTGGCGAATAGGGTTCCCGTACTTGACGTCCTGTCTCCGGCTACGTCTGAAGGGGTCAGACCAGTGTTGCGGAGAGAGAGAGAAAAAAAATGGCATAAAGCAACTGAAAGCCATTCAAAGCATTCAAGGGCAGACTATGATTCTGTAAATATATCAAATTCCACAACGTCTAAAACCACAAACCAGTGCCATCATGTCACACCGCAAATGAACTTTTCACCTTTAGAGTTGAAAACTGTCTTTGAACCAATTTATTTCTTCGAGATATTTTTTTAGACGGCTGCTCTCAAATTGTTTACACCACTAATCCGATGTGCTCCGGCCTACCATCAAAAAACAACAAATCACTTGTGTAATGTGTTTTTTTAAAGGGGAAAATATTACTCTAAATCTCTATGTGCGTGTTTTTTAAAAAGCGTACCATAAGGTTGTAATGATCTAAAATTAAAAACAGTTTTTGTCACATTTTCTCCAATGCACATTGGGCTGCTCGTTCTTAGTACAACAGTAATATTAATCGTGCTTCGCAAAGCATAAAGAATATACCGGTATGCCAGTAAGTATTTTTACATTGTCTGTCTACATGTATTGCTGCACCATTCGGTACCAGGAGGAAAACATACGAAAAACAAATATTTGGACGTTATTTTTGTGGGAACGTATGACATCACCCACGATTACTTTTAGATCAGGACTATACGTGAGCACCAACCCAACCCCAAAGCACACCCCCCATCGCCGAATGGTTCCAATTGGGAATGCATGAAAAATCTGTACTAGCAATAACGGGCACCTGCTGGAAAAAAAGCATAGGGAGCAAATGCTTAAAGGGTAAGAATACCGCTACATAAATAGCCCGATTTCCAATTGCATGTTAGCATTAAGCTAGCGAAGGCTTTGTACAGTAGATATTTTATATACACAAATGTTCTGAACTGGATTACTTATTCATTCATTCGCGGATTCTTTTGCCCGCATACCAAAATTTGAGGATTACTGTACTGCATTAATTCAGCTAAAAATGCATAACTCATAGCTACTTATTTTTTTAATGTCTCCTATAAAATGATGCGAATAACTGACGAGTAAGGGTTGAATCGGTCCCATCATTAATGTTCTCATCACCAGCCAGTCTGACAGACTAATGTGCAAACCACTAAGCGCACCCTGAACACACCCACAGTTTCTGGGTTTGTGCGCTTGACACTGCTGTCTTTGCGGTTAAAGGGCGATGCATAAAATACATTTTGACTCGGTGCTCACCTCTTCTGGGAAGCGGAGTAACGGGAGCACGACTTGCCGTCCCAGGCGCAGTAAGGGTCTCTGGCCAAACAGCAGTCAGCACACGCTTCTCCGTAAACATCACAGCGGTGAAGCGCTAGCTGGGTCAGCCCGACCGCAGATGACACGTACAGCTGTTGCTGTTGAGCCAAAGAGAGAGAGGAGGAAAGAAAATGTTGTTACAATGCCAAATTAGGACACACATCACAAATAGTAAAACTAACTCAAAAACTCATATCGACAGTGTACAAACTTTTGCATGGTAAGATTGAATTAATTTCTCTTACAAGTGCTTTTCCACACACCGGACGTTAAAAATATAGTCTATAATACCAGATGAGGAGACCAACTACTTTTAAATGTAAAGTTTAGATGCATCCAAATGATCTATTACACAGGTAAAACTTTGTTACATTAATAATTTCACACATTCTCAAACATTCTCAAAGTGAAGTACCTTTCGCTGAAAATGTCAGATTAAAATTCAGTCATTTGCAAAAGGTTGGACCAACTGTGAGAACCTGTGTTATGAGTGCGATAACACAGTGTGAGAAATGCCTTGATGTCGAAAAAACAAAGACAAAGCAAGCTGAACCGCACGTAAAATGTTTTTACCATGTAAATGAATTACTTCTCCACCTCACCACATCAGTTGCGCAGACACGCTTACCCTTTTAGAGGAGACCTTCATTGTTGTAATTGGCGTTGGAACCTAAAATATCAAAAAGAAAATGCATTCATGAAGCAGTTTGTCTCTCTAAAATGGAAATTGTCAATTGTCACTATGAGGGCAAGCAAGGGAGCAATGATAAAGACTAAGCTAGAGAACATGTGAAATACAAAACATGCAAAATAGTAAGAAGAAAAATGCTGACCCTGAACACCTCAACCTCCTCCAGTACGAGCTCCTCAGTCTGCAGGTCATCTCTGGGAAGAACGATGACTTTCTGAACTGTTCCTTTATCTGTGGAGCAAACAAACATAAACACACACATGCCTGTCAGTTAAACACTCAAATACTGCCGAGGGCGCCATATGGCAGCGCGACCCGACCCGACTTTGCCCCGATCGCATGGCTTTCTCGTCTTTGCTCAGTGACGTGAGACTGTCATCTCCTTACACTGTAACGTTTAGCGGGAAAATGAAGCCTTATGCTTCCAATGCTTGTCTGCATTGGTGTAATGTTTGACACTGGGTGGCGCTCCTCTAATAAGGCACGCGCAAGGTGGGCATTGCGGTGGTGAGCGAGTATACGAGAAAGTTTACTTTTGAAGCTGCTACTCAGGGGCATTGGACATCCCAAAATCCTAATGGCAATAAGATGGAATGTAAGTTGCTATTCTTTTAAATATAATAGACAACTCTGACTCTTGTCAATCACAACTCGGAGTTATTACCTTATATAAAAGCATAATTGTCCATATAACATTTGTGCTAGATATACATTGTGCAGGTGGTCATATGGGTACTGTAATCGTACATAAGTGCTTTGAAAATCTTTGCCTACTTTGTACTGACTGATTGATTGGTTTTGGCACGTTTCATGTGAAGAATGACAAAATGGCTCCCACATTCTTGAATATTTCTTCATGCAGCCTTTGATATAAAAAAAAAATAAATAAGAAAATTTGGGCACCATTGCTCTAAAATAAACTTTCGGTGGGCTCCTCCTTCTTGATAAGACATCAATAGTACTGTATGCATGATTTCTGTTGGCATTCCTGTGAGCAGGATACATAATTTATTGTTATGACTTGTGCAGGGAGTCTTCAATGGTGGGCTGAATGGTTGCGTCTGACAGCAGCTGAAAGCCAACACATTCCTCCAGCAGGCCCGGCCGGCATCACGTATAAAGCCATTAGTCTCCGCTCCTTAGTGCACAGATGAACAAAGACGCCAGTTGGAATGTGGCAGAATGCAGTAAGTGGGGGCTGCTTACTGTGCAATGGCTGTTGTCGTTATGTATGTCACCCCCACTCCTCTTTTTACCCCCTGCCTCTTCCACACCTCCCTGGTGTTAATCTGCCATTGCGCTCCAGGTAAAAATCTGCATTTTTTTTTTTTTTTTGTGACTAGAATGAGTTACAAACAACTTTAATAGGTCAAACCACCGTGGTCCACAACAGCACAAAAGGCAGCAATGCATTTATTTTAATGATTGATGATTATGGGGAATACCCCTCCGCTTTTTCACCTCACACGATTTCTCAACTCCGGGCACTTGAGCGTTTAGTGAGGGAATAAAAGAGGTGCCTCCTATTTGTGTGAATGCAAAGACAAAACAATAACAACAAAAAAAACCAGATCCCAACTCACCGGTTCCCAAGAAAAGCACTTCATAGTTGCCATCCGCAGCAGTCACCTGGTCCACTGCAATGGTGGTGAACTCATAGTCCACGTTGGTCCGCACCACTAGGGGGCGCTTGTGTACTGGGTAGACTGAATTGTACATGGCCGGGTGATTCCTCATGAAGTTGATCACTTCATCCGGATAGTCCTTGGTGGACTTCATGTTGGGGGTGAACGTACCTCCAGGGCACTACAGAGAGAACAGAATCAACAACAGTCAGCAGGCTCAGGTGAAGAAAAACACACATAAAGACCCGTCTTATAGAAATACTCAGTTTAGTTGTGCTGACACTGCATTTTGCTAACACAGTTTCTATTTGTGGTTTAGGGCAAAGAAAAATCAATGTTATGCCAGCTTGCTGTGGGATTCATGTGTGGGGTCCTTGCAGGGTTAGACCTTCTATAGGTGAGACTTACTGTGCCTGGGCGGGGGTAGGGGATCTTCCCAGTGTAGGCCACCCACTGGTAATTGGGACCTTCCTTGTGGGCAAAGGGTCCATTGAAGACCATGCGGATGTCTGCCATGGAGTAGACACATACAGCCGAGCCTTTGAAGACCGATCTGTGACAAGGATGGGACAGGAAATATTTTCAGGAAAAGTGAAAATCTAAAAATGCAGCTATTATATTCAAGCAGGAATTATAAATCAATGAGTTTGTTTTGAGCGCATGGAAAACGAACCCAGAGACAGAGAAGACTCCATATATAACAGGGTTTTTGGTGTCATGTGTTGGCTGTATGTAAACATCACCTGAAAGACAAAAGAAAGGGCAACATTACATCACTGCAAAGAGAGAAAGGGAGTGCAACATTATGCTCAACCCCAAGTGGAAGTCAACCCAAACATATTTTTTTCAAGAATATTTTCCCAGCAGGTTTACAAGTTGAAACACAGCAATCGGATTAATATTGCGTTTGTGGAATATGAGTTACGCGGCAAAATCCACCCCTTTTTTGCCATCTCAGGGGGCTGACCTGTTTTCTGAAGTTGAGTCGTAATTGGTTAATAATCTGAGCCTTGAGTAATTGTGATGTAATTTTCAGTCGACAGAGGTGACAAAATGGCCGCCCCCAGAGATGGCTAAAAAACGAGTGGATTAACTCTTATCCCACAAACGCAATAACTATGAGAATGCCTTGTTTCAACTAGTGGGCTTGCATAGAACATATTCTTGAAAAAAAAAATGTTTGGGTTGACTTTAAATATTATTTACACTGGTTCCTGTGAAACCAACTTTGTAGAAATCCCCCCTCCTAGAACAGGAACTCATCTGCAAAAGACTTTCATCTTTGTTGAAGAAACATGCCACTGAATTCTTGGCGTTGGACGAAGTGGGATTGTGTCGTCACCCTTTGAAAATCTCTAAAATCCCACAAGAAGCCGAAAGGATAGAAATAAAAGGTCAGGTGGGTCGTGTGACATTTGAACAGGAGTTTAAATGAATAATCTAGTTTTTTATGTACAGGTAGAAGTCCACCCATCCATCCTTTACTTTTGCATTTGTCCTCATTAGAGTTGCACGTTGAGCTAGAGCATGCCCCAGTTGACTTGAGGCTGGTCGGCAGTCAAAACAAATAGCAAGTGATATTCACACCTTAGGGCAGTATAGAGTCTTCAATTAACCTAACATGTCTGTTTTTTGGAATGTGGGAGGAAGCTGGAGTGCCTGGAGAAAAGGCAAACTCCACACTGGACGGTGTGAGCCAAGATCTAACTTAAAACCTTCTCGACTGCGGGAGGAGTGCAAACTATGAGTCATCCATGCTGCATGTCAAAATGCCATCAACAAAATATTTTTTTTTTAAAACAAGGTCAATAATGTAAGGGAATCACATCCAAGTGGTATGGCAAACTAAAAACCTACTTTAGATGTCCTTTCATACAGAGCTCTGAAATCTCTCAAATGCCTAATTTAGAGGAACTTCATTTAAAAGATTTTTTTTTTTTTTAAGAAAAACTGTGATATGTCTCACGTGTCTGACTTTAATAGTTATATAGGCGCAGGTGTAAGGCTACTAAAAACAGGATGGTAAATGGGCTGTCACTTGCATAGCACTTTTCTGCCTTCCGTACTCAAAGCGCTTCACAAATGCACCTCATGTTTACCTACTGAAGACACAGCATCAGGAGCAACTGGGGTTTCAGCATCTTGCTCAAGGATACTTCCACATGGTCACACTGGCCAGGAATCGAACCCACAACTTCTGGTTTGGGAGACGATCGCTCTACCACTATGCCATGCAGCCCCCATGAATGATGAGAGCTCCAAACACATGAGAAAAGGCGAAAAAGCACCTGTCCCACACGGCTATTAAAGTTAGTGGAAAAATAACAAAATAAAAACATTTAAAAGAGTCCAAATGAAATAAAAATCAAAGTATAATGAAAGATTCCAAAGTATTTTAACCCTGCTCCCAGCGTGGGAAATGAACTGTCAGCGCGCAAAGCAAACAGAATGATGCATGGAGGATGCTTGAAGACTGCCAAATCTGAACTGAAAATGTCCTGTTCTTCTCCTCATTGGGGTGTCTGTACAGTGTTGCATTCCTCCCGGGACTTGAATGTAATGTGAGTTCATTCCTGGGAAGAAAGAGCCTCAACTCAACTCAACTTTATTCATGAAGCTCTTTAAAAAAAAAAGTGAATATAAATAAACAATTTTCTAACTGCCGTTAGTTCGTCCGTTGACGAGTAACGCACGTTCAGAAGGGTTCAAGTCTGCCGTCCCATTTAGTCCTCTCTCTCCCATCGCTTTGCTGCATTCGAGCACCGCCTCCCATCCCTGGCCGTATCCCCTCAGGGGTGCATTCCTCACCGAGGAGATGCTGGCCAGCTCCATGTTCGGGCGAAGCTCCTTGCGGTTATAGCACCGTAGACAAACGGCCAAAATGCAATAGTGCAGATATTCTCTGGCCAAAAATTGTTCAAACCATGTTAGCACGAAGCAAAATGATAAATGGTTTAAGAAAAAAAAAAAAAAAAGAAAAAAAAATCAAACTGTACAAATGTGGATAAAGTTAGTGGAGCTACAGTATTATAACAGGCTGCCGAATTACAGAAATTGTGTGCTCATTATTATAACTTTTGGCAAGTAGGGAATTTTTGGAGGGATAAACAGTGGACCCCTGCATATTTGCAACTTGACATTCACAAATTCACCTATTTGCAGATATTTCTTTGAAACGCATCCTCCATTATTTGCAGGAAAAACCTCGCTTATTCACTGTGATGTAGCAAAACAAGTTCGAAAACGGTCTTGAATCCCCGGTGGCAGGTGACCAACTTAACCACTTGGCCACGGCTGTCACGTCTAATTGCCGAAACATTCAAGTCCAGAGAGTAGACTTCCAAAAACTGTGGCCAATGATCTAATGAACTTTGACAGACACTGCACAGGAGGCCATTGCATGGATGGTTACCACAATGATTCAAAGGGTAAAAATCTATTCCTGTGGCCAAACCTTCATCAAGGTCCTCATATAACGATTTGCAGAGGAAGAACCATTTACAAACAAAACAAAAATTGAGCGCCATTTGCAAGAAAACAGATGAGTCATTGTTTTGCGCGGTAACAGACGTGTCACACATTTCTAAAGTCAGAGTCACCTTTACCGTTGTTCAAAGGGCTTGGAATAATTGTCACCAATGAAAAGCACTTTTCGGGACTGCAGCTGGGTTAAGATGAAAAGCAAGAACTGGGTCATCATGATAAAGTGGACCTCAACTCTAATCAGACACCTTGAGCATGGCACTTTTCATTCTTGACATTAGTTCAAGAGCATTAGTGAGCTGGTGCATCTGTCCTCAGTCACTGCGTGCCTCTATTTTAAACCAGTGAGACACACAGGGACATACATAACCCCCCCCCCCCCTCCCATTCACCAGGGAGGCTACTATTCTCACAGTCACACACATTCCTGTTTGGTGATCTGATCTGCAGACCATCCACCCTTTTCCACACAAATTTAGGATAAAAAAAAAAAAAAACATCTTGAAAGGAAATGCAAAGGTGGTGTGGGGGTTCCTGTGTCCCATTACAGTACCCTTGATAGGTCATAAAATGGAAAGAAGGAAGAAAGCAACAATGTGGGCCAAAGATCCGGCACATGTGGCGTTAGCGTGTATGAATGTGGGACACTTTTGGCAGGTGCTGCTGTAGAAAGAGAACCAAGAGTTTGCCTTTTAGCATATCAGATGTGATCGTACTTGACTGGTGCTTGGAATTGAATATGCCTTAAATAAATCTAGTCATTTTGTCTTTTATTCTGAGCAATTTGATACTTTCTGGCCAAATGATTAACTGCATGACATAGTAGGTTTCATGCATTGGTAGTCACAAAGGCTCCTCGCAGATTTAACTTGTGGAAAAAGTATTGGTGTTATATTTGAGGTGATATGTTAACGGTCTGTTCACTTAAAAAAAAAATTTTAAGACTTGAAATTTGGTCTAAAACGATTGTTGGAAAAGAGGTAGTGCATACTCCGTGAGGGAGGGAAAATATGTGTAATTGATGATTTAGTTAGGGAAATATGAATGTGTCGATAGCAATGTTAATGGACAACGCAAATCGTGTATGTTGTACTCACGGAGTTCATCAAAATGCGTCTCCATGCCATCTGCCCCTGGCACCGAGCAGATGAGCCTGGCCTTCAGGAAGGTGCTCCACTTGTTGACCAGACAGCAGTGACCGCCATCATCATTCTGGGCAAAAAGGTGAGAACACAAAACCGTTTTTGCCATGGTTTGGCCACACACACACACATCCTATCCGCCTACTCATCTTCCTACTCTACTGAAAACAAACCACAGGTGGAGACTCCCACGCAAAACTCAACATGTTGGTTTGCATTAGGAGGAAGCTTAACGGAGGAAGGGGGTTGGGAGGATAAACACAGTCTCCTCGTATTTACACTTTTCCATCTGTGCTGGAGTGAAAAGCAAAATAAGGCTGGTATGGACTCAGCCAGCGACCATCCTTAAAAACAATACACTGCTGTGAGAGATTATTTTTAAAACAGTATTACTGCTCCATGACAGAGCAAAAATCACATCGACTTTGAAGATGTTCAATACTGCCGAGAAAATCCAAGAGGCTTGACATACGGAGTCATATTGTTGTGGTCCATGCTTTGTATCACGTTTACTAATTGCAACTTTCAAACATTGGGCAGCTGGGATGGCAAGCCCATATTTGCCGTATGTTGCGATACACCCTTTTTGCGCATCAACTCGTATGTATGCAAACTCACAAAACTACTGACACATCTCCAGATTTTCTGAACTCTAGTCTCACTTTGTATTTTCTGTATCATGCAGGTTTTATTGGGACAAAAAAAAAAAAAAGTCCAGATGAATGAAGTATGACTCCTGACTGGTCTTTACACCAAAAGTGTTGTAGGACGGGCAGACAGAGAAAGCCGTAAGGTCAAAAGGTGAGAGGGCAAAGGGCAGCCTAACAGACAGAGGGACGCATTGTAGCCAGGAAGGTTAAAGACACATGTGGATTCCAGCACATCAGTGTTGGCCAAACACCAGTTCAGCACATAAACACTTACAGAGCGGCCGACTCTTCACACTAAGGGGACTCAAGATTGTTTTCATATTGATGCTGGTTTTTCTTCATTATGTTTACAGCCCCAAACAAACACTCTGTCTCGTGTACACACCAGGCAGATGCGTCCAATGCGGGATTGGGTTACAGGACTCTGGCCCATCTCCGAGGATGTCTCCCGGAAGAAGAAATACAGCTTGTCGTCATTCCTTTCTGCACTGTCAGGGATGAGGTGCACATGGACAAAAGTGGGATCTGTGGGTAGAAGAGGCTGACATATTTCACACACTGAATGCAATTCCTGTTTATCACTTGATGAGACACTCCTAATGGATGGAAGATTTGAGGATTTAATGGCGATGTCTCGAAGAAGTACGACATTTACCATTCAACCATCTGGAGTTGTACTGATCGGTTCGCATGGCAGTCTTTGTCCCCAAAGTCCGGAAAATGGCGGAGTCTGTTCCCATGAAGTCGACATAGACTCCAGCATAGAGTTCACCGTCTGACAAGAAATAAAATCATTCAGTTTAATAAAATGTCATCAGCCACAATTGGCTGAAAACATACAGAGTAAGTATTTTACAGTCCTGTATTTCCTGAATGGGATATTCGCATCACAAACTGCTTTGCAGCTTCATTTAAACTGTATGTCCAAAATATGTATTTATTTATTTATTTATTTTTTATGAGAAATACCACAAGGCAAGTAAAGCATGCAATTATGTTCAATTTCAGTAATACGTCAATATTATAGGAAAAAAAAAACTCCTGAGCAAAGTAACACAAACGCCGATTCCATTTTTCTTTGCAATTACGTTGCACAAGTAAGGCATGCTATTCTAAATTAATGTCACAATTAAAAATATTAAGTGTGTATAATCAAGTATATAATTTGCAGCAGTTAGAGAAGTATAATCCGCAGTTTCTTTCTTTCCTTTAAAGTCAGTTTTAATGTGTGCGTGTTTTTCTTATCTTATTTCCACCTTACAAGGTAAGAATTATGAACATAAATGACCATTATTAGACCATTATTACTTGCAGAAACAGTCCCTTAAACCTCTTCAACAAGCCTCCACGCATTATTAAGGCATAAAATATAAGCGCATGCATGCGCGCGGACAGATGGGCGTGCGGTATACGGCAGCCTTGTTATGCCACGGGAATGCAAGTTGATTGTCCTCCAGCTGCTGTGTGGGCCCCGCTGGAGAGCAAGTGTGACAGCAGGAGGTGGTGCAGAGGAAACAAAGATTCTCTCCCCCTTTTCTATTCAGCGTTCTCTGCGGCATGATGTAGTTTCCCCTCCATCATTAAAATGTGGTACATCTGATCTAATGTGTAATGTGGCGTACAGCCGACGGTATTTCTCAGCTTGACAACATTGCCCCTTGTATGATGCCAACTAGTGAAAATGGGCTGCAAATCCGTCATAGATGGCATGATTTGCTCCGTGCAGGTCATTTGGCGCTAGTTCATGAAGGAAAGCAGCGCCAGCTATTTACTTCCCACAGAGAGGCTACCTGTCACTTAGGGCAAGTGTGAGGTCCGCCTATGACCTTGGACCACCTTCGTGAAAGGGGCATCCAAAATCCAATGCATCTGTGATGCTGGAAAGCTACAAGGCACCACATACTGTACAGTCATGACAATGATAACCGACGACGATAATAATAATAGCATCAGAGACACTCACTAATTAGAGCGGAAACACTGTTGAGCTTGGGGTCGTAGGAGCACTTTCCTTTCCCAGACTCCACTTTACCAGGCTCCAAATGGAAAATGTCTTCCTGCAACGGAGATGGCAATAAATTCAGCACTCTTGATCTTGTCACGGTGATTCCCTTGTGCAGGGAAAATGAGGCTCCCTCTGACTCCCGTGGGACCTTTAAAGCCTAATGGGGGATGGAGTATTAGAATAATGAGTGTGCATTCGCACCAAAAAAAATGCAATGCAGGGTGAGGGAGGAAATTCAAATCATTCTTAAAGATACTGTATTGCAGAACCGATGCGCAGCGAGCTGCTTCTCTCAGCATAACGGAGTCTATGCCAAATATTTCTCGGATTCTTGGTGCCTATGGTGGTACAGGTCTACGCTTGACACCTGTAATCCAGCACAGTGAAAACAAGACAAAGATCCAGGTTGCTTGCTGGCTGCATCTCAGCACGCCAGCACTGAAAAGCGATTGTTAGGAATTTATGAGAGGGAATAACTCAATCAGTGGCATGCAATGGCATGTCCTATGGCTGCGCCTCGAAGACCAGCAAATCATGTCAAATCCTCGTTTCGATTCCCTGTAGGGACAGAGATGTCGGTCACGGTCCATCAGTAGTGGAGGAACGACTGCAGCGCCACGTGAGACACACTTATCCCATAAACCCCTCGACATATTACGACTCAAATTTGATTAAAATCACCACTTGTGCAAACAAGAGCATGCTGGAAGCTCAATCTCAACCATGCCAAATGATGACTTTAAAAATAAAAAAAAAAAGGTCCAAAACATGTAAGGCTTCTACAAGGACACACGCTGTCATAATTTTACCACTCTGCTGTATGTATATGCTACAAGGTCCTACAAATAATATGATGAGAAAACTTTTTCACTCAATTATTTAAAATGCTCGGAGAACATGTTCAAATATGCAGCTCTTTTATTTCCTTTGTTGCACAGCCAGTTATGGCTACGGATGACTAGTGTTTGCTCTGGACTAATACAGCCTGCTGTGGGAGTGGGTAAGATGCTGACGAAACCTGCCGCCTCTATGGAAGAGACCGCAAAGCATTCCTGTTGAAGGTTGAGTGCCGTGTGGGAAGAGGAAATGATGGCTATTTGTCTTTGAAAAGCTAAATTACTCAGATTTGTTTGGGTCCCTCATGTACTGTGCAGTACGTCGCAGCTCCGATTTCAAGGTCACTATATACCGTGCGTTTTGGCCTTAGTCCTGCCGACGTCACTTGAACATTTCAGCTGGCTGAATATATTCGGCTTCAACCCAGCTCTGGTACAAATGTGACTTTTCATCAAAACACATCAGAGTGTGGATGAGAAAGAATGAGGGGATAATGAGGTTAGCAAAAGCAAGAAATACGGTTAAAACTCAGGGTGGGGAGATAGACCACAAAGTGCACAAAGAGCTCAAAAAGCATGCTTGTTCTTGGAAATTTGAACACGTGATGGCCACAAACAAAGGAATGGCACATGCGTCTTGTGATTATGATCCCAAGCAGTATGCAGGCCTGCGGTGCAAACAGGGCCGACATCACACCTTTAGTCCGAGTGTCTCATGCACAGCGCTGGGCTCAGCTGCACGGTTAGCCCTTCCTCTGGCCTGCGCCATCTGTAGATACATGGATGTCTAAAACAGGAGATAGCAACACAGTCTGGGTGTTATGCCACTCAAATGGAAAAAACGTCTGGGAACTTCTTCTTGAGAGAAATTGTTTGCAAAATCAGTTTAGAGGCTTCCTGTTTCAGCAAATGCAAAGGTACACGTGGCTGATTTGTTTTTTGCACATTTCTTTCGTTAGTTGGGCGACGTTTTGTTTGAGGTTCTCTCAAAAACCATACCTGGAGATCTGCTAACGAAGCCAAGCAGTATGTCAATAAATACGAATACATGTATAATACAAATAATTGCAATAAACACAAATATTGAAAACAACATTTTCTTATGTTGCACCTGAGCAAAGTGTACCAAGTTGCTCTAATATTTACATTTCTCACTTGTGCTGAACATTGTGCTCGCGGGAATGCTCATATGTGTACAATGTGACACATATTTCTCATCAACAGACACAACCAGGGAGTTTCCAGTGCCACTCCGTAATGGGAACTCCCACTTGCAATTACTGCACACAAGTTCTCACACGGTGGAGTTTGCCAGAGGCTCTGGATGGAGTGGC
Organism: Filicampus tigris; assembly: GCF_054856515.1. Lineage (NCBI taxonomy): Eukaryota > Metazoa > Chordata > Actinopteri > Syngnathiformes > Syngnathidae > Filicampus > Filicampus tigris. Next base: position 21,901,981 of record NC_141225.1, on the reverse strand, counting down.
GAAGGCTGGATCGATGGGTGACCGAAAAGATGCCAGACCTTTGTTCGAAGAGGCCATATAGAAAGCGGATGCAAGAAGGAACTCATAAAAGCCACACTCGCTGCTGCATGTTCTCTTCACGGTTTCTAATCGAAATCTCAAGTGATAGTCCAGTAGTCAATTACATCGAACTTTTTATTGAAGTCCCATGGTCGTCATTGGGGAAACAAGTAGAATACTTAAAGAAGCGTGAGGTTTTAATGTGAAGGAACAGGGAGGTTATGATTCCTGGCTTGGGTTCCGAAATTCAAGTGGTGCCATTAAAGGCTGAGGCTAAACAGAGTGGCTTTAACAGCTCATTTGGGACAGCAGCTGTGTGTGAGTAAGTCTGAGGTGCCTCCTTACGGGCAGTGGACCACAAACAGGCCGAATAGTGTTGGAAAACCATTAGCTATCATACAAGTACCCTAGCAGGAGCTGGCTACAGTATAGAATCAGATGTAAGAGGAAAAAAAAGATTTTTTTATTTTTTTTGTAACTTACCTGAGATTTACGCCCTCGGTTGACAAAGGTACAGACTGGATTGTAAGCGCCTGTCCCACAGACATACAGCTGTGTCCTATTCCATGGTTCAATTAGACGGATAAAGTTAGCACACTCTTCCTGAAGAGATTAAGAACAGACCAGAATTGTGTCAAAATATTCACACAAAAAAAAAAGGCTCATACTCTTTCAGCTATGCAGAAATAAGACAAAGGTGTGTGTCATTTTAATGTTCTTCATATGATCAAGATCAAAGATAAATGTTCTCTTAATTTGTACAACGTCAGTGCTGTTGGGTTGTCTGCAACGGTACGGTCGCGAGGAGCTTCACCTTCCAATGTGTTAGAAAACTACAGTTGCCTGTTTACTTTCACACTCAGGTTGTAGCAAACGTGAGTAACATCATGCCTACTGTGATTGCGACATCTATGATCACAGTGCCCTCATTCTGGTCAGTGGAGACTTCAATCTTGCTCCTCTCTCATCTAGCTTCAAACAAGACGGAATAAAACTCTGCACCTTCTCTATGCAAAGTGCCCAAGTGAAGTGTGCAAGGTTTTATTTGATTGGAGAAGATTGTTTTGTTTATTTGTGATTGTATTATTGTTTTGTATTTTGTGCACGGCACTTTGCTACCGCTGCGGTTGTCGTGAAAGTATGAGTCGAGAATTACAACCAGTGGTGTAAAATTAGATTTGGGGGAACGGCAAACTTTTAACAAAACACATTTGGAAAAGGCTGTCTAGCCGATGGAAATAATCGAAATCTAACGACTTGTGCTGGGACTACGGGTTCTGCTGTCACGGCATACTTACATTGGCATCCTTCCCACTTACGAGGCATTCCATTTTTCTTCGTTCAGACACTGGCCAGTGAATCTATGAGCAGGAAAACAGTTAATATTTGAAAAACAGTTACGTCACTTGCACGTATGGGCGTCTCAGTCTAAATTTGTAATGGACGTCCACCAAGACTAATATTAGTCCTGCAGGAATTGTCCTAACCCAATAACAGACTTTTAATGACTCACTACACAACAGGAAAAGTGAATGACCCCCCTCCCCCCCAAAAAATGGATTTGAGCTAACCCAAACGGCTGCTGCCGGTGCACTGGAGCAGAACATTTTGCCTTGAGGCCATTGGTAAGAGTTGAAGTAACGCCACTTGCTTGATTTCAGTCTCACAGCAAATGTGAGTAAAAAAGCAGTTCTTACAATAAGAGGATCCTTGTTGATGTCATGGAGATCCAGAGACAGGATGTGATCCTTGCTACCAATGTACATGCGGTCATAGTCCTCATCCATCCGCAAGATCCGGTAATCAGAAGTGTTGAGGAGGTAGGCAAAATGATGAGCAGTGCCAGTAGATCTCAGCTCTGTTGGGAGGAAGAAATAATCTCAGTTTTGGAAAAAAAAAAGTCACATTCAACTAAATGTTCTTTGTGGCACTCCTATATATCCGTTTGGAGTTATCTGATGGTTTTCCACGAACAATGCTGTAACTTAACCCCACGCATTAGGAAGAAGTGCCACTGAGTGTCTGTCACAAGGTGTTGATAGCTTAATACCACCTGAGTAGATGTGAAGATCCGTAAAGTCTTTCATCAAAGGTTGTCTATGACTAGCATGAAAGAGACATTGTCAGGTGAAATCCTCAAATGATACACCACACATAAGCCCCTTACACGCTGGCCATATAAGCAGTTTTGTGTTTGAGGTACCGACGAGCAATGGAGTGTTGAAGCTGACACTCGAATATGCCATCTTCAGAGCTAGTATCAGAGATGTAACACCGCTATTAAGGAGAGGATCAAGTTTAACACCCGAGATTCACTGCTCGTGAAAGGGACGTGAAGAAATACTGGGAAGCCCATGTAAACACGCATGGAGTTTTGATGGTGGGTTTTAGGCGTCTTCATTCCTACTGGACATTGTTTTCAACTTGTGCCTTTGGTAACACAATGCGGTAAACATGTCCTTTCATGTCGAGAGCAACCCAATCTGCAACAGCAACCCGTTGGAGTGTTTGTTTGATAAGGTCTTTTGGGTTCAGCAACCTCCTACGAGCCAAGCACGGAGGCCATGCCACACCATGGGCAAACACATTCCTCTACAATCAATACGGGGACAGGCATTCGTGGTTCCAATTTTCATACTGTTGGAGAAAATCAGAAGTTCCTCTTGAACTAGAGGTAAGCTGTATTTCTCTTTTGTCTCCATTCTACAGACAAGATCAAGCTGAAAGAGAGAACGGCATTTCGAGGTTATCCAGAATCTGGTTTTGTTGATTTCAGAGCCCAAAATGTGGTGGAAAGAAACCAGAGGATTATCTGGAGTATACACAAATACGTTAATTATAATTAATGTGATCTGTGATCTCAACTATTTTAATGATGTTCACTAGTTTTGAAAGACTTGCTGCTGCATGACATGCTTGAAATTGGGAAACATCGCTTTCAACTTTCAACATGTCCATCTTCAAATAAAGACCTTTACAAAGCGACTCACCATGGAAGCTGATTCTACTCAACTATTTAGCTAGAAGTACATTTAAAAGAGTTCCTATAATAGGTTTAAAAAATGACATTTGCTATATGTGGGAGGTTTGACTTCATAACAGTGCCCACCAAGGGAATGTTTACACGTCAACGAAGAGATGGACAGCTGTCAAAGCCTTGTGCAGTGGAACTACAACATGTGGCCTGACCCTGATTATTTGTGTTGGGGACTTAAGTTGAATGATGACTCCCCATACACCAAGTCGAGCTGCTGTGTTTGTGTGTCTGTGTGTGTCTTGACTAAGAACACAACGGCCAGACACATATTGCACTTGCACACCCATTCCGAGGGCCAATCAAAGTCCTTCCTGACGCAGGTTTTCACCAACTTTCCAGTATGTTTGTTGAAGCTGGATGAGATCTTCTGCCAGCTGAGGCGGGAATGTGAACAGTACATAGCAACAACTTCCTGTATACAGAACTACACAGTAGAGAACAAGCATGCGTAACCCAAGCTTATAATCATCTGATAAATACAGTATATGGTGTGGTCCAAATGTACTACGCAGCATGTCAAGATTGGCCTCTGACTGGATGCTCTACTTTTTAAATACAGTCCATAGCTGCATGAATTGAACACCTAATGTATGAGGTGACGGTGACGCCTGTGGGGGAACTTTGCTCTTTCATTAGATTGAATAACTCAGAGCTTAAGTTAAGACTCTGGCAACGTTTGGACCTGACATTAATGTGCATCTCAGGTGGTGATCCGATTACAAGTGGACACGTTAGCTCACGCCTGGCATCTGAGTATGACTAAACATGTGCCTCTAGTGACCACTTGTGATTAGATGTCATTCTACTGCTCTATAAACACAAACGCTGACATCATTTATTTTTACGTGTAAAGACAACTGTGATTTTAAGGAGCAGTAAGCAGTCTTAGACGTGCCATGCCTCGCTTGAAAAAGGTTTTACAAACTGCTTTGAAAACGTGCATAAAGGGTCCATTAATATAGCAAGTAGATGGTTTGCATGCACGATTCTTTGTGAAATGTGTGTGTGTGTGTATGTGTGTGAATCGATAGGGTTTCCTCATGATGTTATGCAGTGTACGGTTTGGTTAACTTTGTTGGGTCTACACTCACACAGGGGGGCTTTGTCTCTTGAAATGACCAAATCCCTCTATGGACTGGCAATATTGCGATTAGTGGTGAAAGTAAAGCAGGGAGGCAATAAGATCCTTGCACTCAGCAACATCTTGACTTCAAGTCATGCACCTGTACACTGGTACTTGTGTGCAGGTGGGCAGATAGGAACATGAGCTCTGTCTTCAGGTTTAAAAAAAAAAAAAAAGCACCCAAACTGCTCAGTCTGCTGAACACAGACAAGTGTTCTTTCTCAAACCATCTGTAGATGGTGAATATGGTGATGGGCAAAAAAGACAGACATGTTCCAAATACTAAATTCAAAATAATTAAAACACACACCGTTACCAATGACAGAGCAGTGCATTTTCTTGTTGAAGGCTGACAGGGAACAACTGGAGTTTCATGATGAGGGATATCAAAAGTGAGTAGTCTTTGACACTGAATAGGGAGGGAACAATGAGGAGTGATGATGAGCCAAGCGTGGCGCAATCACCTGCTCAAGTTTTTGATCTGTGGATTGCTCTTTGTGAAGCATGTCAAGTCCCTGCGACGCAAAAACTGTGGGCAAAAACCTCCTGTCTAAGAATAAATATCAGAACATTGCTGGAACAAACAAAAACAACTTGTGGACTTGGAAGCCCTTTATACAACAATAGGCCATTTGGAGCCTGCAAGCACAACTATTTTATGACAAATCTCAAAGTTTTGAAACAGACTTTTTTCTGTTCAAACACGGAAATTGCAAATATGGGAAATAGGATGACATGTACATGCATGTTAAATGCTCAGTCCGGGCATGTGTGAGAATGTCACAACTGAGTATTGAATGAACAATTCTGTCTGTTAAGTAAAACTATAGTTTGCGTAGTCTAGTCCAAACTGTAGTTGGTCTGGTCTTGCAGTAGTGTGCTATTGCAAAAAAAAAAAAAAAAAAAAACGACAAATCAAATAAAACTAATCCCATAGTTCAATTAATCAAACTGTAAACCCACACACTATACTGCCAAAGGTTCTTCAAAAGATATTTCAGATAACAGCCAAGAGGACAAGCAGTTAGTGTACTTACGCAAAATGTTTCTTAATCAAGAGCCAACTACTGGCCTGCCATTTGTGTCACTGTGATTTCAGTCCTTTATGAAGAATCAGATGAGATTGCTTTGTCGATCATCCCGTCGTTTGCGAGCGAACACTTAAAAAACAAAAAAAAAAACACAATAATAAAATCATTGCTGTTTTAACTATGTAGTCATCTCAAAGTAGCCGAAATCATTACATAAGTGGATACCTGGTTCGACTGAAAGCTCCAGTGTTTTAGTCATTAAGAGATCGATACACCCTACTAACCTCCAGCACATCACATACATACTGTACATGTTGGTTGCCCTAAGCTGTGTCCTGAGGTGGTTTCCAACTGTTAGAGGACTATTAGATCACACGCCAGAAGGGCAGGAGCAATAATTGGGGGGGTTTAAGTGCAGGTGGGAACGGTGTCATGCTCTCACACATCAAAGGCAGCTTGTGTCAGGATTCCCCACCAAATATTTTCAGGGTTAAAGAGGGGCGGGGAGTGTAACAAATCGATTGTCTCAAAAATACCTCTTACACTTGTCCAGCAATGATGGAACTACCTATCAAAAGTTAATTGCAATAGGCGGTGCAAAGTGTCATTGGTGAAATGACGAATCAGATACGTACATGTAATGCAACAACAGACTTTGAATGTTTCCAACTATTAAAGGCAGGAGTGTTATGCCTCATTCAGACTTGTACTTTGAATGTATGAAAATATACTACGCATGTCCAAAAAGGTGGAAACAAAGCTGTATTTTTTGCTTGTTTGATCCATGATAATTTTTACTAGTGCATAAGACAAAACTGAAAACCACTTTCTGATGGCTAGCTTTGATTTAGTATTTGAAAACACTTTCTCCCAACAAAGGCAGGGCTCTACACTAACTTTTCATCTGGCAGGACTGGTGCGACCAACTTTCTTAATTGGTCACACACCAACACATGATTTGGTTGTGCCTTTCTTTTTTTTTAATTTGCAGATATGTAAGGGGCATTAGAAAATAATTTACAAATAGTGTTGACCCCTAACCTGCCCTGTCCCCCATAAATAGCAAAAAAAAAATGGATGCCTATTGAAATGTACTGCGGGGGAAATGTTTTTTTTTAACCCCCCAAATTGTTTTTAAACAAACCCTGACAAATATTCAAAAAATATTTCTGCAAAAAATGAAGGCGATATGGGTGGGGAAATCCCAGCAAATATTAAAAGACATTAAAAAAATAAGAATAAAAGTAAAAAAAATTATGTGAACATGCGAATCCACGGGTGTCGAACCATGAGTATGCAGGGTTTGGCTGTATATTTTAAAATACTGTATCACATAATATGCTGGAGGATCTTAACTGGGGCTACACAGATTTTTGACAGGGTTCTAGCACACCTAACGCAAGAGGGCCGTGCTGTCTCTAAAATGGCCATGATTGTAGACACAATTGTCACAAGTGGCTCCTGTCCAGCATCTTATATCTTAAGTAGTTGCGGCTTTCCATGTTATCTATTCAGCTGAAGTTTCTCACAGTGATACCCAGTATTAGCAGGATAAGGAAATACCAAATACAGTGGAATAGCAATCAATGAACACACCATCAGGAAGATTAGGAAACCCACTTTTGTATTTGGTGTGTATCCACTAGATGTGGCTGCTTTTTGTAAAAAAAAAATCCAAGCTCTAATCAGTGGAGTCACAGCACCTTCCCACACTAAGCAGTGGCCTTCTGCACTATTTGGCGGGTTGTTTAGATTTGTGTCACACTTCAAAGGCAATAAAGGAGATGACGCCATACTTAAAGTATGTGATTTCTGTGTTTGAGGTTAGCTTTGCTAGTAAATGAAAAGGAACAGCATCTGCGCCACCTGTGATCTGCAGGTTAGCGACACGCTGGACTGGAGAATAATGGAGCAGCTAGGCCACTATGTGTCACATCAGATATGCAACATTCATCAAATAAGATTAGCCACCCACCATAGCACATTTATTAATACATTGTTGAAAAAAAAATAGTAACTGATTTACATGACGGATAGACTGGCCTCACAGTGGGATTTGACTTCGTCCTATTCAACATGACCTTGATATGTAAGCACTTTATGAATCGTTACAAAATTGTCAGAAATATGAAAGAATATCCCTATACCACTCAACCGATGCTAACAGCTAATATGATAAAACATACATTGACCCACAACACAGCAAGACCTTCACAATTAGAGGTGGGTATGTTATAATTTTACTGGTCCGTCATTCGTGAGTCCAACATTCTTCGTGATAAATTGTAATTGTCAGTCCGTTTGTCCATCGGTCCGTCAATTAAATCCGTCAGTTAGGCCGTCAGACGTCCGTTGTTCCGTCAGTCGCCCCCCCACCACAGAAACATCAGAAAACAGGCATCCTCCAGTGACGGACCATCAGTGACGGATACCGATTACACTGACGGGTGAAAAGCCCCTTCCGTCATTCATCAGTCTGTCTTTTTTAAAAGGTGTCCCGTTATTCATCGTCATCAAAACGGGCATCCATCAGTGACGGATTGACAGACCAGTCCGTCATTCTGACGGAATACCCACCTCTGTGCACAACATACAGTCCTATACTGCTGCAAACTCGTTGAACTGAATTGAGTCAAACAAAACTGAACAAAATTAACTTTGGAAAGGAAGAATTTTGATACAATTAACCCAGAATCTAGACAGGGAAACATTTATAAAATAAAAACTTTCAATTAGTGAATTTTATGTCTATTTCTATTTTTAAGTTGTAAGTTGTAAGTTGCGGAATAAAGTTGAGCTGCTTGACTATGACCCTTTTGTATTCCGATGCTGTGAGCTCTTTCACAAGAGAAAAGGTGTAACCTTTTCATGTCTCAACAAGTTACACATGATCCTTTATAATGGGTAAGCTATACGAGTGCTAACATATCACTAACCTTCTTCATTAACAACCACTCCTGACCCCATGGGGTCCTGAGTTGCACTGTTAAGCTCAGTGTCCTTTTGAGGGATGACACTTCTTGTTTGCCACCATAGGCACCTCGTTACCACCATACCCCCTTGGTCTCCTGACGCTCTCCTGCCGACCTGGGGTGCTCACCCACTCTATAATTAGGATTCACCGTAAGCCGCATCCCTCGCCTATCCCCTGTCACTCCTTTGCTAATGGCACCAATTTGTATTCGCTGTCAGCTCTGATGAGCTCTCATGCGAAAAGATGGCCTTATCACAGAGCTTCTGGCTACCATCACCTAAGCTCCGCTGTTGGCTGCCAAGCCCTGAATGCTGATGGACAGGCAAAAATGGGGGGGAAGGAGAACCTGGTGACATGTGTCTCAATTTTCAAGTCCATTCTAAAAGTACCTAGACAATATGGCATGAAAATGTCGATTCATGTTATCTAATTCACAGAAATCAGTGCCGTATCCGTCCACCACAATTGTTGGGACAATGTTGTCAACTGTAAATTACACTTCGCAAATAGAGGACTATGGTATAGTCCCAAAGTTCAAATCTACTTGTGGTTCCCAGTATCTGTAAAAATAGAACAGGAGGCAGGACCTTCAAATATCCTGCTCCTCTCCGATGGAACCATCTTTCAAGTTTGGTCTGCAAGGCAGACACTTTTAAACACAAAATAAAATTAAATGAATCATTCCGCATTGATAAAGCACATGGGGAGAGCTGACCTATGGTCATGTCATCTTATTCCTACTTTCTGATTTACAGTTCTGTCTGTCAGACATTGGATGGACGGTCTTGACTACGGAATCTGTGGAATGGAAAACTTTCTTTTTGAGAACAGGTTCCCAGTAATTTGATTCCTAAGAATCCTTTGTTTGGTTGACCTGACAATTTCGCTTATCAATTCCACTTATGTCACAAATGAGTGATGCCATTGCACACAGGAAGTGTAGTTTGGTTCTGAACTTTTCCAACATGCCGCTACCATAGCATCTAATCTTTTATCATTGACATCTTTATTTTGATGTGTGGGGGTATTGTCTTAGCTCTATTTCTACACTAAAGTTGCGTCCAAGACAGTAACACAACATTAGCGCTTCTATTATGTCATTCTTGTGCCTCACTCTCCAGGCATGACCAATTCATCCACACTTACAATAATGGAGCGGTTAGCCTACCTGTTTGATTGACCGTAAATCGATTAGCCATGTATGGAGAGTGGTTTGCGGAGATCATATGCTCAAGGGGCAACTCCCGTATTACTGTTACGGCTGGTCACGTGTTTAATGAGTTCAAACGGGTTCTGTGCAGTTTGCATGTGTAACGGATGCTAGCTCATACTGAGCAAAAGGGCATGCGTCAAACCTCACTCCTCAAGAGCCTCCAGAGTAGTGAGGGATGAGATCAGATGGTTTGACAGAGAGCGGTAACATCTTTAGTAATTGTTAGGCTCAAACTATCAGATTCAGAGCCTCGGCGGACATGTTTAAGTATAGCAAAAGTAACATTTCACTTTAATTGTGACAAAGCTTGTCCCGGCATCCCCTGCCAGCAGCAATCACATCATTCAAAACAGGCATGTTTGTCTGAAACGGGTACTGTCTGAGGACTATGCGATTGTGAAATGTGAGACGAGAACTTTCAGGGAAGGAGATCCCCCCAAGAGAGTCTTCTTATAATAGCACACATCTGCACAAGCAGGATTGAGTTTTAACTGATGGTTTTATTAATGGTCTCCAGCTCAGCATATATTACCTTTGTCCCATTCCACATGTCAGTTCCTCCGGCCATCATCATCTTCCGTGAGAATTTGCTAACAACTGATTGCTTGACTATATAAAATAATATGCACTATTTTCTTGATTGATTTACAGTAAATAGTTGAATTCCCCAGCATGAGCAGGCTTTCATGAATGCTGGTCAGCAGGGTTACTGTAGCCCGAGCCAGGAGACATGAGCAGATCACAGGTCAATGGAAAGCAGTGGCAATGCTTTATGTTCTGGTTTAATCTGGGATTAGCTCAGGGTCAGGGTTATCTCTCCTCAGCCTGAGTGGAATCAGGAAACAGGGATTGCCTGGGGTGGAGTGGCATTACAGGATAGCCTGCCCAGAATCACAGCCAGCATGTGTTTGACAGTGCCGAAGGACACTGATTGTCAAAATGTGTCCGTCCCAATGAACACGAGGTTGTGTACTCCCAGCCCTTCTGGCAATTCCAAACCCACATGTTCCTGCTCGGTAGGGATTCACATGCTTTTAGGCCACAAATTACTGCACCCAAATCATAAATCATTGGTACATCGTATCTGTCGAGCCACGTTTATGCATACCTTCTGGTTTCCTGACTACAGGTTGCGTGGTAAATTAATTTTAATACGACACTACAGTAAACATACAGAACGTCTGAGACTGTATCAAAGAATTGTGTGTACCAGAAATCGACCAAGTGTGTAAAGTCAGCAGAGGAATTGTGAGAAGACAAGACGACTGAATATTAAGGCCTGCCTGAATGAGCAATATTCCCTTTACACATTATCTTGGCAGGTCTCAGACTCATGTCAAAAAATAATCCCCACATTCTGGACACACTCAAGGGAGAGACACACTCCACATCCTTGCGCGGTGTCTTGGAAACAGACACAGATATGAGTTTAGGACAGTTTTGCTGTAATGAAGACGGAACCCCCTCTCTCCCACTGTGGAATGTTGCAACAATGAATATGTCTTGAAAATCAGTCACTGTGGGAATGTTGGAACTTTGAAAAATACTTGACACGTAACCAAAAACAAAACCAGTAGATTTCAAAAATACTAAAAGCTATTAAAAATGTCCAACTCTGGGGTTTAATTTTCATTGTGAAATGTGTCACGAGTCAGACACCAAACGAGCGAAATATCCTCACTCAGCATTAACATATGTATCCTGCTCATCTAACAACAGATATGTGACCAAATATTTTTTACTTTGTGATGTATAAAATGTATTTTTATATGTGGTGACCACCATGAGTGGAAGGGTGGCTCCCTAGCGCCCTCTATTGACCAGCCGCCACTATAAAGGCCCTCATCATTATGAAATTATATCTCATTCATGTTAACTGTCAAGATACACAAAATCCATTGGAAGAGTTCCAATTTCGCTTGTGAATCTTTCTCATGTTGTCTGTTTTCTTCTCTGCAGTCAAACAATTACTTACAAGAACACAGCCGTTCACTTCTTTGAAAAAAAAAAACTACCATTCTAGCTAAGAAACCTATGGGGGGCACAAAATGTCTTCAATGAGACAATCACTGCCTCAGGTGCATCCTGACAAGTCAGTGGATTTACAAGTAGAAAAACACAGGATGCAGCAGCCTCTGGATGTGGCACCCACTGCCATGCCCCAGAGCTCTGAATGCGTTATTTGCTGAAGCAGTGTGGGGTCACAATGTGGGAGTCCTGTTGTTCCAGCCCCTTCATGAGAATGACAGGAAAGTAGGACAGATGGTGACAGCAGCCATTGTGGCTCTGCGCCAGGTTTCTTCCTACCACTATGCTCATGCTACTCCCTCACATTGTGAGGTGCCACCTTAGCACTGATCCTCCTGTTCTTCAGGGGGGAGCATGGTGAATAAGTCGGATCAATAGATACCTAAGATGAAAAGCGTGAACCATTCTTTATTATCGGGTTGGATGATCATCAAGACATAGTTGGTCTAGAGAAGTGCTGATGAAAATGGGATCCGGTTGTGTTTTGTCATTTTCCTTTTGGGTGCGAGTTCGCTTCCACAATTGGCCGTTGGTGGTCGCGCTGTTGATTGCTTTCTTGAAATAATGACAAAAAGATACTTGACTCGATCAAGCAGGTTCTTGATTCTGATCATGGCTCATACCTCTCTGCGTGGAGTTTGCATGTTCTCCCTGTGCTAGAGTGTGTTTACTACAGTTTCTTGGATGTTAAAAGGAACACAGCTGACAAGGAACCAGATAAAACCATAGAAAATAGTGACTGAATGAATGAATGAACAAAAACCATGTGGTTGCGGAAAAAGCGAAAGAATCATCCATTAATTGTAATTATTTCAGTTCTTCTACAAGAGTAGTTTCTCATTACGCTAGTTAGAATTTATAACCCTCTGGTGTTTAAACACATATTCTTCTCATCGTCCTACAGTGGATGCCTGCTGCTCTCTCTAAACAAGTGGGTTGTAATCCGAATAAAAAGGTTAGTCTTGCGACAACTTGCATGCCATTCCAAATCAGGACAAAGCAAGCCCACAAAAAGTTTGGGGAAAGCCCTTTGTTCACTCATTGTTCAAACAGTGGTAGACAGTTGAGTTTGCATGTGGCCAAACCTTCCCAGACAGGAAGTGGGATTAGAAGACAAATCCTACATTTCAAAAGTATACGTCAGCACAGTCACTACATTTTGCCTCATCACTTTCTTTCTATTCAAAGAGCATTCATCTGAATTAAACGTGATTAGTCTTCAACAAACAGCTTTGTGTTTCTGGCTGCTATCGTCTCTCTGGAGCACTCGACCAAGGGAAGTCCAGACCGGGCTGCATCACCCATAGGGTCACAGCATTAACCCCTTGTGTATACACCACTGTTCAACAGACACTGCAGGTCGCCTGTGCTGAGGTCCCAAAACAGCAAAGGGTAAAATGCCCTAATTCCAACATGCACTGTGTCGGTATAAGCTTGCTGTTCCTAAAGCGCGGTTGTTTTTAAAGGTACTCTAAGACTCTCGGCTCTTATCCCGTTTCCGAGGCAGAACGAGATAATTGGTTCTTGAAAGAAGTAAATCATTAATCTAGTGGGAGGAGTTGTCCCCGCCTGACCAAAGGCATATAATAGATCTTCTAGGCATGATTTGCACTGTAGGTCCAAGTACCCAATTCTGAATGAATGCTTGTATACAGTTATTTATAGTGTTTCCGAAGAAACCGACGCTCCGCAAGCATCAACTCCAGGTAGGAGGTAAACAATAGTACATAAATATAAAAATATTAAACTTAACCCACTGTTTAGTTGGGAAGACTCCTCCCCCGCCACTGATTTATTGTAAATGAGGGTAACCTCGACACCACTCTATTTGACGCAGTCTGCAATTATTTTGCTCATTTAATGATTGACGCATCTGTAAAGTACCATATTTAGACGATATCTGGCTGTCTATGCTTTTTCTGTCTTTTAGATTTTGTTTGTTGGGCAGATGCATATGTATATAAACGTATACATGTCAACAATCAACACGTTCAGAACGACAACTTTGCATCGATGTCTTGATTCGATTCTTCACTTGCCTTGGCAGATATCTGTATCAGAATTTAATACATCTTTAAGAGGCTTGATTCTAATCTGAAGATAGTTGAATCCATGCAGGTTTTTGATTCATTTTGCCATGGTGCATATCAGAATTGTGCCATTGGAGAGCAAAGGCAGGCAACCCTCTGTACCAATGTGAAGTGGTTCAAGGGAGATAATGGATAAGAGGCGGTGAAGGTGGGAAGAGGATGGTGCGGATGTCGGCTCAGTGAGTTCGCCAAGCTGATTTAGCCATCCCAGTTTGTCACTGTTAATCTCTGTGCAACTAACAGGCTGATAGAATCAGACTGATAACTGCAGGAGATGGATAGAGTAAGAATAAGACCAAGTGAGAGACGATGTGATGTGGAAGTGTGTTTGTTTGTGTGTGTGAGTGCTCTTCAGGGCAATGGCATGCATTATTGGGCCTTATGGGTTTTTTTCACACATGTAACGATTATATGCATAGCATGCCATTACACAGACGCACAGACACAAATCAGATGGCAAAGACAAATACAAAACCAAAATGGTCATTTAATCATTCTGACATTTTACTGCTGCACTGATGTTGTTTTTAGCTTTTGCAGACAGCATTAGTTGGTTGCACGCTTTAATCAGTACCCAATTTGTTCTTTCAGACTTGTTTGTTTTGTTTATAGATGGACACAGTTTGTCTCAGCCCAACCTTCCGGCGCTAAGTCAAAAGCTAAAGGGACAAAACATGCCTTCATCATTTGTCACTGCTTTGCCTTGCTGCTCTGCTTCCCACAGAAGTAATCAAAGTAACCTCGAAGCGCAAGTTGAAATAGCAACTGTCAATCACTGATTACCAGGAGGCTTTACACATTCACTTAAGGGCTCTACTTTCAAATTTGATCAATATCAGACAAAATACAGTAAGAAAGTAACACATGAGTTAGTATTAATGGAACACACTAAGCCCCAGAGAGAACACAGCCTTGAAAACAAGGATCCAGAAGAATGTGAGGAGGCATGTGTGTCAGCACACCCTACTGTTTACGTCAAACCACATAATGATATTTGTTAAATAGGTGCTGTAAACCAGTGAGGGCCCTAGTTTTGGGCCCAGCGCAAGACTAGTAATAATAATAATGTATTCAATGACATGATTTCTACAATGATTCAGAGAGTTCAATGCATTCAGTTGCCATGTTTGTGAATGAATTACGATGGCATCCACCGCACATATCCACAGAACTCAGAATCCGTCTGCCTGCAATTCGATCAAGTTCACCAAAATCACATTACACCAACTACACCCCAACTTTGACCTTCTTCCACTTGGTCTAAAGTTCAGTCTACTTTCAGCCATCAAATTATCAAGTGCGCTAGGGCTATGTAAAAGAAAATGCCCTTGATCCGCCGGAATGCCCAGCATGGCCCAGCGTGGTCTACCAAATTCCCAAACATGCGAAAGTAGGCTTGCACTGGCATGAAAATCAAGATGCAGCAGTTTTAACGCCAAGTGTATGTTTCTGTGGGCCAAATCTATTCTGCACACCCCTACCAGAGATAATTCAGAAAAATAATTTAGGGAAGTAAAAGCAATGCCCTCAGTGTACCCCACACACCTTGCACTTCCCTTCAACATTGTTCTTCCTCATTAAGCAAAAGGAAAACTACTAATCTCAGTCACGCCTGAGGTGACAACCACACAGGGTAACAAACATTGACAGTTTGACAGCTGAGGAAATGTACTGAAGTATGACAAAATCTCAATTTTTAATGACCAGTCAGACTCTCCACAGTTGACTTTCAATTCAAAACAGAGAGACACACCTGTCAGTCTTGATATTTGACTGACAGGCTGCATATCCTACACTATGACCTCTGCATGAGCGATTCCAGCAGGGGCTAATATGAGCTACAGACCTGAAAAGGTTTTTTTCCAATAGATTTCTGACACAAATAAAAGACCACACATCTTGCCTTCTTCAAAATTAAAAATGAGAACAAGGCGATTAATAAATGTTGATGGTGGTTCCTACTGTACATGTAATTGGAAGATACATTTAAAGTCTGGTTTGAGTTGCAGTGAGAAAACAGCGAGTTGAACAACCTCCTCCACACGGGGAAAAAGCATATTCCAAAGAAAAACCCGACTCTTGATTACTGTGTGCATTAATTGAATGACATTTCTTTTCCAATCAAGATAAACAGGGTATCGATTCTGGTAATTAGGGAGACTCTGTGTTGATGGCATCTTTCAAAAATACTGTCAATTGATCGGATTTGAATACAAACATACACCATGTGCGTGCTCGGTTGCCGGTGACTCTCTTCACTTCCCTTTCAAACCTGGAGGCAACCGACCGCTGTCAACAAAAGCTTCTCTCCCAGGAATTGCATGTTTCTCTCAAACATTTTAATTGACAACAAGTGAGACAAGTCACAACAGACTTTGTGGTAAACCAGTTGGATGATCTTGACAAAGTCGAGTCATCACGAGGGCTGTATTACTTGTCCCTCTGCCAGAAATTGATTGCCAGCAAGAGAAAGCATTTGAGGTTTTAAAATGCACACAGATTGTCAAATAATTCTCCACACACATGAACATCTCTGTAATATTCAAATATTTTTAGAGTCTGTGTAATATTCTCTCAGTTCATTAGTGAAATTAAAAACTGACAGCTGTCAGTCTGCCTCTTTATTCACAACCTTGCAACAATATGCAATTAACTTCTACATCACGATAAGGATTTGTGGGAGATGAAATGATGTATATTACAATTTATAAGGGTCATGATGGTTCTTAGTCCATTGCATGAAAAAATGTCAATGGAAAAATAATTATTTTTTTAGTCTCAACGTGATACTATAATATTTTATCAACTTAGTACTGATTCTAGACCTCACAGTGGAACCAGCAAAATAAAATTAAAGTCGAATTGTTAGCATGTTTTTAACAGGAATGGAAGCACCGAGCACAGTAAACAAACAAACAAGTATTATGCAAGATAAAATTAGTTGACGAAGATTCAAACTATTCGAAGTGTAAAAATAAGATACATTCCGCAGGAGTTATAAATTGTGAGGAAAACAATTTGAAAGGGGTAAAAATCAGCTGCATTCAAAACAGGGTTCAAGTTATAAATACAGAACTACAGGAGCCCTGATTGTCTCTCTTTATAGGGGGCTCGGGGGCCCTTCGTGGTAGGCTTTTCAGGGGCTCGGGTGTGCTTTGTGGGAGCTTGGCTCCCATTGGCTTCCATATAACTCGAATCATGATCCAGTCATGACAGCTCTATTCATAGATGCTTCAGACTCGCCCTCTGATGAAAGTCAATTTCCTCAACACCTCAAGAGGCCATTGCCAAGCTGCCAGTTCATGTTGCTAAGCGAGATCAGGGATGTGTTAAAATAAAAGCAATGAGGAGGCAGAGGTTAGCCCCAGGAGTGAAAGGCTTGTTGCTGCATCGATACTAATCCTGCTGCCTGCTGTTATTTTCGAACATGTCAGAACTCGATCCTCCTCCGGCTATGTCTTAACTATTTGCAAGGATGTTAACTTTACCTTAATGGAATAGCTGTGATTATATGCATAATAAGTATATCATTGGACTAGCATGTGGATTTACTATACTACTGTATGCTAATCTAATTTTCCTTGATGTTCAAGCACATTCACTTTAGCCTCCGGAACAAACACATTGACCATTTAACCACCTCAGTAACAAAAATGCATTCACATTCACAAACAAAGAGTCTTGTTACTGTCACAAGGTAGCCAAATGTAATGGTTTGATATTTCCATATAGCAAAGCAATGAATCGGAATATTCCCTTGAGACTGTGGACAAACACATGAGTGAGATTTAAGGTGGCTATGTAGCCTCAACAGTCTTACTGAAGAGTTAAATCCATTGGGCATTCTATCCCCATAATGTGTCATTAGAAGTGTCACATCTCACTTACCCATCATTTATCACTCAGATCTAATTAATTCCAATCAATTACCTTTTCTCAATGCCTCTTCCGCATTTAGAAAAACAGCACGATCTCATTCACTCCTGCTTGTTTGTCTATCTTCCACCAGCTATTTTTTTTCATCTTGATGGGTTGTCTGCATCGAAAAGCCATCGCTCACCACGGGATCCAGGCATGTGACAGAGGTGGGTGCTGGAATCTTTCTCTGGTCCCACACTCTGAAGGGATTGGGACTAACTGCCTGAATTGTGGGTGTTAAAATAACTGACTGTCTGACAGACCATCAAACACAGGGGTAACATTGCACCTAAAGTAAGATTAGGACATTTACTGTAGCGGTGAAAGGGACACCGATAAAACAATCATTACAAGTGTATGCAAGTCTAATTAACAGCAGATGGGCCCGGCGCGAAATGCTCGATCATGGAATATGGTCACACGATAAAGGCGATAGGAAATGTGTGTGTCAGCTGCAATGTATTCCCAGGAAAAGCAAATAAAGTCCCAACCGATGCAACTCACTAACTCCTTTGCGAGCACTTTCGCTGGGAGATAAAAAATATATAATGTATGTCAAAAGGGTATGAAGACTGAGGGAGTGAAACTGGATCCAAACTGTAGCACAGTGGAGAGGCTTTGGATTGTCTCCTAGAATGGGTTGTAGGGGGGGGGGGTGGGGGGGTCAAGGAGAAGTTAGAGTGAAATCCTAGTCCATACCCTGTGTGGCTAGTTACGCTGTGAACATTTCTCTGTCTCTGCCTCCCTCGGTCACAACAGTTCATCTTGGACTCGAGGCCGTTTGTCTTTCAGAGAGGAAATGCAAAGCAGGCTACTTGGAAACTCTGGGAAACACCACAGGACTTTCCCGGGGGGGGGATATTAAATATGCTCACTGAAAGTCACATGGTAAACTGGCAATAAAGTATTCATTACCTTTCCATTGAATGGCTAAGTAGAAAAACAAGCAATTGGGAAGTCAAACATGGATTTAGTAGTACCACCCTCTCACTCAACCATTTACAAAACAATGAGGGATCTCATAGCCGTAGAGCTTATGCATCTTGCTCGAGCAAGCAAGGAAATGATACAAATAAAAGGAGGTGTGGCCAAGCAAAACGAGCAACATGAGGCTATTACCAAATAGTTTTATCGACACTCCCTGTAATACTCATAATCCTCTGTCATTTGCATCACCCACTATCTCTTCAGCACAATGCCAGAACAGGGTCATTGAATTTAAACAGCTACTTCTGACATGTTCCCCTCAATGTAAAGACCTCATTTTTCACCTCCATTCTAACCTGTTGTCCTCTCTTAACAGCCCCACAGTGTGCTCTTTGAACGTGGACTGGGGAATCTATAAGATTCACCGAGGAGGTCCAGCGGGAGGCTGTGCGCCACATTCATTGACCAAAACAAGTCGGATGCCAGTTTGATGGCCTCCCCCAGGTCTCCCAGAGCGTGAATGAACTTCTCTGAATAAGACCCAAACCTACACGAATGCCCCTGCAGCTTTAGCTCCTTCACTGGGCAATAGTGTGTGGGTGAGGCCCAAAAACAACAACAAGGAGAATTGCATGCCAGAGTCCCCCTGTTTCACTTCGTCACCAATCACAGGGAGGCACCGCCAAGGGAGAGAGTCAAAAAGGATGGGTCATTGACAAAAAAAGCCTCCCAGGGGGTCACCGCTGACTCCGGACAAGTCTGAATGGATGTTAACTAAAGTCCATCCTCACACATTATAATTAACGCCTACTCCAAAAACAAGAAAATCAGCATTTCAAAACCACAGGACTACAAAGACATCAAAGTGCAATCGTTGTATTGCACCCAAGGGCTCTTATGCTAGTAACTCTTCAGTGTCATCCAAATAGCCTCATTTCCTCTCATACTGTAGTGTACTCTCAGAGAGAGACTCTCTCTCTCTCTCTCTCTATTATCTCCATCCATGGGGCATGCGTATGGCCCAGTTGGATCCACAAACGTGTCTAATCTGACTGGACTGTTATTCAATTCGTCACTTTAAAACAGGCTGAACAGCAACCCAGAGACAATCACATTTCTAGACGTGCTTGTGCAGTGTCCCGTTTGCACACAATTTTACAATAGTCAAAAGGTTTGTCGTTCTGTTATATGCGTAGATCCTTTTGAGATGGTCTGAGGGGTCAAACAAAGAAAGTTTTCTGTTCATTCATAAAAACATTCATCAAACTGACAAGTCTCCCAAGCTTGGCAGAAATCATCTGCAGACTTTTCCCCGACAGCTTTTTCATTTCAGGATAGAACCCAGTTTTGTTGTACGAGGGTTTGCCATATGGAATCATTTATTGCACCCAAATGTTTTTTTTTGTTTGTTTTTTTATGACAGGCTGAAGATAAACGTCCATGATTTAAATGGAAGTGCATAAAAGAAGGTACAACAGTGGCCGGGAGTAAGTGATTCATCTAATTTTGTATTTTAAGCCTAGTGAGGAGTGGTTTGGGTATCAGGCAACAGATGCAACAATATGTCCATGAAACACAAGACTGACGAACAACACTCTGTTCTCAGTCTTTTGGAAAGCCGGTCTCAGTTTCATGGAGGCCGGCCACAGATGGAGCCTGTAACCTGAATCAGGATGCTGTACAGGTGTAACACCCTCAAAAGAAACCGCAAAGTACAGTGTAGACCAACTTCAGCACATGCTAAAATAGAGTAGAGCTGCCATGCCAGAAAACCCAAACACTGTGATTTTACAGTTCCAGTGTGAAAGGTTAAAGAGCCGGAATTGCTTTAGGAAACAGAGAATTCCAAGAGGGTTTAACTTGCACTAATGGAATTCTGCCAATTTCACTTTTTGTCTGTGCTATCTTTGAATCACCTGCAATGCAATATAGCCAGTTAACAGATGTTAGAGAATGACGGATACTATTTATTTTTAATCAAACATACGACCACCCAAGCAGCATTTGTTTCCCTTTGACCCCCACTGTAAAACAATCCAATATTATTATGAGCTAAATGCTGTCTGAAACCGTTTTGAATTGATGGTGTGAGTCGAGTCCTTATTTGCAAAAAAAGATTCAAGGTGGACATAACGAAAGGCTTTTGGTGGATAACAACACTTTGGTGTTACACCTGTGGCTGTGGTGAAGAGAGGGGATCGGAATAGGGTCCTGTGGGATTTTGCCAAATGTCAAACAGTTCATAATTTGAATACAAAGCAACACATTTATGCCAAATTTAAATGTGGTTATACATTTTTAATGTAAAGTTAAGGATTGAATTATTGGACAGAAAAGGTAAGTCAATGTGACTTTTCAGTTCCATAGTGTAGTTGCTGTTGTCCATTGATAAATCTCCCAAGTAGGGGTCATATGTTAGGTTAGAGGTGCTCACAGACATGTAGCTCGTCGATCTCCAATTTCTCACCTGCCATCTTACCATCAATCGACCCACAGTCTAGATTTCAATTTAGCACAAACCCTACCACAATGGTGCTTCTGTTTCTCGCAAGAGAACACGCACAAGTAAGAAGTGCCTAATAATCGAAGATTAACAACAACAATCCGCATCTCAAAGACTTAAACACACTCAATGGTTTTGGTTTTGCACTAAGCTCCTTGCCAGCTAACAGCAACACGCCGTAAAGTGGCCTTTGCAGCTCGATCACACCAACGTGAAAGGTGCACTGTACCGAGATGTGTTTGTACTAAACTGACATCACCACTTGTATAGATAACAGTAGAACACATTTTTACTTTGCTATAAGCTGACTTCCTGCGCAGGCAGAGAAAAGATGAGATCTGACAATTATTGTACCAAATGCTTTTTTTTTTTTTTTTTTTGGTCATGGCTCTGATGCCATCTTTATTTAGACTTATTTAGAACGCCCTGTTACACAAAAGCAACACAGTACATGAGTAGTGATTTTCATTGGCTTTTACATATGGTCTGACAGATTTGTAAAATCAGCACTAGCGTAAAAATGGTGCATGTTTAAAGTATTGGGTGAAATCAGAAATGCAGAGAAGAAACAAAAAAACACAAGAGCAAGTTACAAGTTATTAGAGACAATCACCTTGAATTAGATTGTGGAACAATAATAACCTCGATTAACATTCTGCACAGGAACACCATCACATGGACTTCTAGAAGAAAACTCAGTTAACAGCAGCTTAGCTGTGATCAAAGTAAAGATAATTACTCATTGTACGACTAATGTGGAGTATATAGAAAGTAGCCACTGGAGTGTGTTGTGTGAACAATGGTAATAACCATTTAAACATTTACTAGTTTAAGTGACGAAGCAGTAGTAAATGGACACTCCCAGAGATGAACTGACAGTGAACTGCTGACAACAATCCAGAGTGGATGATGCACTTCTAAACTTCCTTTCAGTTCACATCTTCCTCGTATTTTTCCATTGCCAGGTTTTAAAGATCAAAATAGTGTCAACCCCCGCCGTTTGGCACTCTCAAATTCATCTATTACCCGATTTCTTCTGGTTCTCTTTTGCTCATCAATTTTGTTATTGAGAGAGCAGATGGCTAGCAACAAGCCAGTTAGCGTTGGTTGCGTAGCTAAAGCCTTTAGTTTCGCGCGTAGCTCGCCTAACTTGTCCTGTGTCCGTTGCTGTCTTAGTTACGTCAGCAGGCGGCAACTTCGTCCACTCGGGCTTGATGCTTTAGCGGCAGGAATGTCAGATAATTCCCAGAAGACCCTTTGTGTTGAATTATAGTAAGACATTTACTAACGTCAGCGTTTACTTTGGCCAACTATTTTGCAGATTTTGTAAAATGTTACAGACCAACCCCATAACTGAATCACAATCAGGTTAGGTTTGTGCATTTTCTGCACTATCAAATTGGAATAATGTACTGTTTTTGAATAAAGCGACGGAAATTTAAATATGTTTTTTATCGATTAATCACAAAAATAGTGGACAGATTCATCGATTATTAAAACAATTGTTAGTTGCAGCCCTTGTTGAGTTGTGAATAAAAGCTTGCCATGTGATCGAACCCCTTCATGCACAATAAGACAAGAGTGCAAGCACCAAACACAGGATCAGAATAAAAGAATAAAAGTGCCTGATTCAGGGTATTTTTTGTAGTGTAATTTTTTTTAAGGGTACAGTCATGTTTGCAGATGTTTGTAAGCCTTTGGAATGCTACTAAAGTGTTTTAGGATCACACTTTACAGGTAATTATGGTTTATTAATATAGGAAATTACAATAATATTTTTAGGGGAGTGTCAGTTATTACCAGGTATTTGTGGTCGGGCTCTGCCCCTCTCCCCCTCAAATAGTGCGTATCCCCTGTGGATACATTGGAAACATTATGACTGCAGAACAAGGGGCAGCACATACCAGAATTCAGCCTCAACATGAATATATGTTCACACACAAAGAATTTACCAGGGAATGGAAATAGGAGCATGCTTTCGACCATTTACTGTAATGTATGCAGATGAGTTGTCTTTGGAATAACAATTTAGCACTGCCACATGCACAAAAAAAAAATATCTGTGAGCTTGTGTATTGTGGCAAAGGTGACCCATATTCTGTTGTCCCAATGGATTTGGCCTTGATTTTATTGCAATGGGAGGGTGGTGGTCGAGTACCACAATGCTTACTATACAGTACTATAGTATGTCATTTTCTTCATATGTAGCAGATCAAAATTGCACATCGTGAAGGTTGACACGACATCATTCTCACAAAGAGTGGCAATCATGGGCAGAGATTTTTCACAGATGTCGACAAGAGTCACCCCAAGTAAAGGAAGGTGTTGCAGTCCAGATGAGACAGAGGTTTATGGACGGTTTAAAGGACTGAAATAGCACCATAATCATGGACTTAGCTTTGTATACACAGTACCTAATGCATGTGCTCAAATCTGTTGATAGATCATGCAGGCCAAAAGCAGAAATGCATATATATTTTGTAAAACATGGCCAAGCTTGATTGAGCAGGATACTAGTCCATCCGGAAAAGGTGTTGTTTTTAGTGTCTTTAGAGTGTGGCACTAGAGGGGAAAACCGGGCCTATTGAGCTGACATCTTAAAGGGTTTAAGTTACAAAGGCACTTGCATGACTTGAGTCTTAGGGAGGTCCACTGCTCTCACACAATCCTTCCACGTTAATGCTGTATCGCAGCAGACTGATGTACAGTGGGACCTCGCGTTACGAACGACCGCAAATGAAACAATTCGGCTCCGCACACATTTTTGGTAGAAAAAAAACAACTTGACTTTGGCACCGTTTTTGATTTGTAATTCGATTATTGGCATGGACAAGCAGGATCAGCTGTGCTTCTTTACGCCATGCGTAAACATCATTGACTTTGTGCCTCCTAAGAAAAGGAAAACTACTAGCGTTAGTGTTATAAAGACGCCCACACGAGTGGACTGGCCAATAGTCGAGAATTGTGAAAAAATATTTACCGAATTGTGACAGGTTTTGGCCTGACGCCAGCGATATACTTCTTCAAGTTACAAAAATGTAGCGTCATCCAAACGATTGCTTCCTTACTGAATAACAACCCCAAATTTATTTGAGTATTCACTCAAACTTGCAGACTTTTAGACGTTCCACGTTGACTTTCTTCATAAAATACAGTATCTCTCTCTGGACTTGCTGGCGACAGCAGTCTTGTCTCAACTAATCTTAAAATGTCAACTGATTACCTGGGGGTAGATTTGTTTCACTCCTGCACCTCCTTCATTGAAAACAGGTTTCTCATCTGACATTGATTACACCTTTCCTGCCTAAACTGGCAGTCTTCCTGCTAACTCTGCCCTTTCTCCTCAGTTTACTGGCACAAAATGCGTGATAAGCTTGGACAAAGTTCTACGTCTAAAGTTTCTTCCTCAGACCGTCTTGTCTTGTTGAAGACGATACAATTTCAAACATACAGTCCCACAACATCGTTGCCTGCATGCATTGATTGCATAAAAGCGGAGCGAACAACCGGAAGCCATATCGAAGTCATTTGATCCCATTTACTGCTTTAAAACAAAAGCTGAAAAAGACATTGAGGGTGTTGTTCAGAAGCTTTAAGCTGAAGTCAACCCAAATATATTTTTTTCCAGAATATGTTCTATGCAGGCTCACTTGTTGAAATATGAGTTAAGCAGCAAAATCCATGCCATTTTAGCCATCTCAGGAGGCTGCCATTTTATCATTTCTTTTTACTGAAAATGACATCACAAATGTTCAGGGCTCAAGTAATGACCAATCATGGCTCAACTTCAGAAAACAGCTGAGCTGTGATTGGTCGTTACCTGAGTACTGAGCAACTGTGTCATTTTCAATCGACAGAAGTGACAAAATGGCCGCCCCCAGAAATGGCTAAAACGGGTGGATTAACTCTTATTCCACAAATGCAATATTTTTCACAAAGCTATGTTTCAACTATAGTGGGCCTGCCTAGAACATATTCTTGAAAAAAATGTTTGGGTTGACTTCCCCTTTAAAGCAGCAATAATATTAATCACAAACAACAAATATCCAACACTCTTCTTCTTAAGTTGCAGCAAAGAGCTAAAACAAAAACCGCACATCATAATACATCAGAGGAAGTGCAGCCAGCTTGCCAAGGTGAGGACTACGCGGACCTCTCAAAAAGCAATTAAAGGAGATAGAGTCACGATATTGAATGCAGGGGGTGCACTCCTAGGAGAGAAGCAGCTTCAGCAGACGGTGAAATTCATATCGACTGGAGAGCCAAACACAAACAGGTAGTCAAGGCAGTCCAGCCTTTTTTTTTTTAAAAAACAAAATCAAGGAGTAGTGCCTGCCTCAGACTGCAAATTATGTCAGTCGAGTTCATCCGTCAGGGATGTGCCAATTCGAAATGAAGTAGTTTTGCTATGAACTGGTTCCTACGGGCCGGAGAGAGAAAAGAAGGCACACAAATATACAATTGTCAAAAAACAAATACGAGCTCTGTGTAAAAAGCTGACTAAAATAATATTGGAAATGTAAAATGAAAAAGGAAAGGCTAGGCTCTGGATGTGCTCACTGATGTGTTAAATCCTTCTTGATTAAAGAAGGAAAACGACTTCAACAATGAACCGTGCCGGTCCACTTAATTAAGTCAACTTGTTGGAGGCAGCGCTGGGAAATGGAAAGCAAAGCAAACAGGGGCGCCGCTGCTCGCTCCCTCGGCTTTTCTCTTGATGCTAATCAAAGGCTTGATCTCCGAGCTGGACGGGCCTCGGGGATGTGGCTCTGCTTGACTGATCCTGGCAATTTGCTCTTGATAATGTGGTCTCTAACGCGGACCCCTACAGAATCCATCTCACCTAATCTGTACGGCCACTAGCACACAAACGCAGACCATAAAATACACATCGCCGAGGAATGATCACTTAATGGCCAATGAGTTATTACACATATATTGGTATTCCCCTGAATTATATAGGGAAGTGTAACAAATGTGATTAAATACAGTCTGCATTTAATTATCTTAAATGAGTGTAAAATGATCTTGAAATGTATTTTTGATTCTCTAATACACAGAGATACGCTGGAAGTCAGCGGTGGTAACTTATTGCATATAACGACTAAAGGTCTGAACAAGGACAGCAAACAAAAGACATATTATGCATATAACTTTTTCACCAATTTAAAAACACTCGCCATGTTTCTGAATGACACGTCTGTGATATGGTGTTTTGAAAATAAGTATCAAGAATAATGTACAGTGCAAATTTTTACAGCATTTTCTAAACAGTTCGGCGGCCGCCCAAAGCATCCAAGACAATGAAAGCATATGTTTGGCACTTGGACACAAAACACACAAAACTTAAAAAACCTTCAATTAAACATGATCAGGTCTTACCTTTGAAGGAGACAAAGACGCGAGGTGCAGCCAGGGGGTCATTGCTCATTGGGTTCCCCAGAGCAAAGCTGCACATTGCCAGGAGGGTGTGGACTGTCCGCAGACTGTGCAGCTGCATGGCCGATCGACTTCCAGTAGCACACAATCAGTGACTTAACCACACTCACAAAAAAAAAAAAAAAAAAAAAAAATCTGCAGGAACAAAATTGAGCCCATCAGAAAAAAATGCACATTAGAAGTCTGACAGATTCTTTTCCCTGTTTTTATTTATTAATTGATGTGAAATGTCAACTCGGTGGCTCCCGGGGGGCTCATCCCTGCAGGTTCTGGAACCGCAGCCCTCAACTTTAACTGAATGTCTCTCACAATCAATGGATGGTGATGGAACCTAGCCAAGTTTTTGGAGATTTGTTACACGTTTCCATTAGGGGAAAATAAAATGTGTGTATGTCTGTGTGTTTTCCATCTCCACAAAACAAAAGCACATTCCTATCTGATAACATAATTCAAAAGTAATCAGTCAAATTATGGTTTCACCTTATGCCACGTGCTATAAGACGTCCTCTACAGGGGACAATACAATGTATGGATGGAACAACCCAAAATAAAATAGTGCTGACATCTGTATAATGACAATATAGTGGTAGTGTCATGACGACTACACAAATATATTTCTGCCACACACACTTCACAGTTTGACTTGGTGTCCACTTTTCAAAAGTCTGCAAAGACAAAAAGGCTCCTAAATTGCTTTGCCAGAGTGAGTTTATGAGCAAAACCAGCTGTTTAAACCCCAGCTTTTTACTGACAATTTGTTAAGCAGCCAGCTGTTTATTCTGAGACCGAAGCCAAGTCCTTCACACCAGCAGATGAAATCAAACAAGGCATTGAGAGCAAATGACAATGAGGAGAGTAGAAGGTCAACTCTTTTCAAGGGAATCCATTAATGGTGTACTAAAAGGTAAACTTGCGTACTCCCATTTAGGATTTTACATATCGGAATGCATTCACCATGATTACAATTTCGGGTGCATCTTTCAGCCATTCAAGTAATAAATAATTCTGCATGCATATGCACATTGAATTCACCCACATTATGGACAAACAAATCAATCTCCCAAGTTGCTGGGAACTCAAGAGCTGATTATATATATTCCTCTGCGATCACATGAATTAAAATTTGAAAGGATGAGAGTGCAAACAATAAAAGGTGGGATGGAAATGTGGCTGAAATGGGATCTAGACTGAGACGCGTGTGTGACAGACTGGCAGTCTTGGCTCCACATGGCCGACAGAACAGTAAACAGTCTGGTGAGGTATTAGAGCACAAGTTTAACTGAAAAGCTTCAGTACAGTATTTCATTAAAAAAAAAAAAACTGTTAGTGGTCTAGCAGAACACCATTTCACTCAAATTGAAAATGTATACAGAAGTCAGTCAAATACTAGTTAATGGCAGAGGAAAATATGAAATAGTAGTCAAAATGGCATTATGGCAAGGAAAACAAAACAATACAGAAAATCACCTACCTGGCTATGACAGCGTCTAGATTAAAGGCCAAACTTCAGCGCCAGTGTGGCCAGTCCTTGAAACAAAAATCCAATATCGATCACTTCCGCGTCCAAGTTGCACCTCAATAATATTTAAATCCCGGTGCGGAGTCTGAACGCTCCGTTCAGCGGCAACGGTGTACCTGTTCGTCCTCACAGTTATATAAACACGGGAATAAAATTGAAAAAAAAAAAAAAAAACACAATCAAAAAGGGGAAATATTTACTTCAGCCTTGACAATGCACAAAAGGCTAGTAGCACAATCCACATCTCTTGGTGGGGCGGAAAGCAGCGTGGAACTAAGTCCCCGAGGTGGAAGAGGTCCAGACACTCAGCGTGGGTTCCTGCCCTGACGAAAAGTTGGCCACTCCTGACTGGAGAGAGGCAGGGCGGGAGCAGGTGGATGCGGGAGGCCGTCTTGCGGTGAACACACCCACGGGGCGGGCAACACCGCGGCGAGCCGCCCCTTCGCCTTCGCCTTCACCAGCCGGGGGGGGGGGGGGGGGGGGAGAACACACTTTTCCTTCGGCATTGTGCCTCTGTTTCCTATCAAAGCAAACTCCTGTTGACACTAGCGCATATGGAAAACGTAGGAAAAATACCCAGATTTTAAGATCAGTCTTGGTTGGCAACAGTATTATAGTAGTTCTTATACATTCACCACACACAATAATTGGTGAACCTGCAAGAGCTAATCTAATATAAACAAGTTATCAGTCTGTAGTTAAGGCAATGCTGCTCTTTTTTTTTTTTTTTTGAGTGACACTGACAGTTGATTTAAAATTAGTCTGTTATTGTGGTTGAAATCTGCATTGATCAAAATTTGGACCGTATCAGACGCGTTTCAATTAGTTATTAAGGGCACTAAAGAATTAGGGATTTATTAGTATATTGTCTTATTCATATAAATACTGTGTTAAAAGAAAACCTCTCCAACTCCATCAAAACTCTTTTGTTGAGACATTTTTTCTATAGGTATACAGTATTGATTATGAAGAGATACCTAATGATGTCCTGTGATACCTTGACTTACAAGGTATTTCTTCCCATGACCAAGCGTGTAACTTAATTTACTCATTTATCAAATAAATATTCCCCATTCAAAGAAATTGAAATGAAATGTTACGGCCAGGTGCAAAAAACAGTCATGTTTTGTTGCATATTTTACATAAAGACATTTTGCACGGCATTATAAAATGTAAAAATAAAAACATAGTAAAACAAGGTTAAGGACAAAGTGTAATTAAGCCAAAACTCTCTCTCTCTCTCTAACACATACACACGCACACACACCCAGATACATAATTATGTAATGTCTGCCGTGAGTGACATGAGCTTTAAATCCAATTCAAATTGGCAGTTTACCACTCTGTGAGTTCAGTGTACCTCCATGCTCCTTGCGAATGTATTCATTTTGTATTTGTGTGTTTGACTGTCCCATTCAACAAACAGCTGCAAGTCCATCATTGACTACTCCTCTCCTTTTTTTTTCCCAATTCACTCATTCACAAAGCAAGACTCCAAATACCAACCGATGAACGGTGACAGTGATTTTTAAGTCTCATTATTTTTGTGGTATAAACTAAAAAGAGTCTAATTATACCGACGATCAAAGCACTTCATGTCATGTTGACACCTGCCACTGCCACTGAATCAAAACAAGCCCAACACGTGCTGCAGCCTGCAGGGTGTAACAGACACAGACTCCGACAAGTCACTCCACCAGCCGTGTGTATACTACAGGCCGGGGCCGTGCGCATGGCAATTGCGCTTGTGTTGACTTTGTTGTGGCTTTAACATCATACAGCCGAGGCGGCCGTATAGTGTGTAACAGTTTTACCGTGTATGTTGAAGTAGGCTTATGTTTTAGTTGTGGCGGTGTGTGTCGGAAATTATATCGCAGGGACTGCGCAATTAACTAGTTTGGCAAAGTTCTGTGGAACTGTGGTCCCCAACCAAACTGCAACACACTTGAATCTGGTGCACGTTTCTTTTTTTTTTTTATAACACATTATATTTTAATAGCGCATGCGCACCTGTGCACCACTTGTGTGCACCGATGCATATAGAGACAAACCCAACTTCGGTGAACTGTATTTTAGAAAGGTTATCACAGTGTAATATTATTATAAGTCATTTGTACTGAATAAGAGTCCAGACAATATAATGAATGTCCCTTCAATTCATCTCCAATTTAAAGTCTTATCTGGCTTACTTATTGGTTAGAAAAGGGCAAGAAATGTAATTCATTTAGATGACGGACTAAAATTGATGATAAAATGTTTAATTTGGTCTTTTATTCACACAATGATTGGACAGCTTGTCACACAGCTACAGCACTGAAGCGCATATGGAATAAGATTGTCCTGTTTTTAATCACAATCCATTCTACGTCCTTTCTCATTCAGATTACTTTCCCCTTATTGAAGTTCAGCCTTGTTCTTTAATACGCAGCTGAATCACCATCAAGCCCATTTGAGGTGGAAAAAAGGTTTGTCAGGTGTTCAGCTGTCACCTCAATGGGGTCAAAGAAAGCCGTCCTGTTCATCTTTTCTTCCATATG
The DNA here is from genome assembly GCF_054856515.1 of Filicampus tigris. Lineage (NCBI taxonomy): Eukaryota > Metazoa > Chordata > Actinopteri > Syngnathiformes > Syngnathidae > Filicampus > Filicampus tigris. Next base: position 21,871,603 of record NC_141225.1, on the reverse strand, counting down.
GAGGCAGGATGTTGGCTCCCAAGTCTTCAATCTTCAAATTGACCCAGCATAAAGAACGTGTTTGCAAGTGACTTGGCCAAAAAGAAATCAGTCGAGTCCCTGCGCGGACATCTTCCGCAATTCAGGACAACTTTTCTATTTGACATCAATGGTGGAATTCTTCGGAGGAAGGTCCTTTAGATTGCACAAAAGCATGTCATTCCACATTTTGGATCCATTCAAGCCCTTTGAAAGGATCCAAACTGCCAACTGTCAGCCTTGGCAGCATAGACACATGCATGCACGTTCTGCTTGATGCAAATCAAAGATGAGCTGTGTACATTAGCCCCAAACACTCTGCGCTCTTAAGTGGACTGGCAAGATAATATTTGCGACAAAAATCTTGCCGGTGCATGTTTCACCCCTACTGTTGACATCTTTCTCAGTGGTGTATGAAATTGTTTTAATGTTGCGTAGGGAAACTCACATTCCTGCTGAGATGGGAACTGTGATTTCCAAGGGGCTGTGCCTGCAGGGCATGAAGGCTGGCAGGTGTTAAATCAGCATTGTGGATTATTACGGGGGTTCAAGAGATCACCTGACAGAAAATCCACGTTTTTTGAGAATGAAAGGTTCAGAAAAGCCTGCTCGTGTGTTTGTGTCGTGCTGAAGGTTTTCATCACTTGCTTGTATTTAGGTTTTCTGCTTTCTTTCTCTCCTTGTCAGATCATCGTTTATGCTGTGAATTTTGTTATTTTGGGCTTCTGTTTATTTAATATTTTTGATTAATCCAAAATACCTTGTATGCGTTTCTGTTCTTTTGAATTTAAATTGTTCTTTGATTGCGCCCTGCCTCTTTTGCTTGCTTCCCTGAATTGGCTCTCCCACCCTGCCCTACCACAACAGCGCAATTATACATCACTGCCAACTGCAACTACGTCAGTAAGCAGTTAGGTCCATATTTTCCCATTCGCACTTGGGTATTTTACTTTTTTTTTTTTTTACAAACGCATTTTCAGGGTACATCGATTCTCCCGTCCAGACCTTTGACCCACCCACCATGCGTAACCTGGAGATTCGTCCACAACCACTAAAGAGGTGTGAGTCGGTAAAGTCTGAGGGTGGCCGTGATTTTCGGATGGTGGACTTTTCATGAGACGTGAGACCCATTTAGAAAACAAGTCACACTTTGAATGTGAAATTAACTCACGTAGTGGATCTGGAAGTTATCCTGATCAAATAATAAACTCTTCAAAATTGATAACTCACAGTGCCATTTCAATGACTAGTTTTAATCGGCACTTTTCGGCACATTTGTTTGTAATCGCTACTTCTGAACTGCAAACCTTCATTAGCATGTGGAAATGGAAAATAAAAAGTCATCTGACTCGGATACTTTTTCAACAATTACTGTGACATAATGTCAATGTTCAGCCATTGGCGTAATGTAGTAGGAACACATTGCGGCTGTTGGGAGTTGGTGAGCGCATATGGGCCAGGTGTGACCACCCACTCTCCGCATTTCTGCATGAGCAAAGTTGTAGGAACTGAAATGACTTGAAACCTGCAATATGACGTTTCACCTTCACTCTGTAGTGCAACGTCCTCAAAGTTATTAGCATTTAAATGAGAGAAGAAGCAGCATATCTCGACCACTGCAAAAGACGAGTTCATTACCTCAATGCAAGAAACTTTTCTCATCTTAGTCGTGAAGTTATTCAAAGTACCGTATTTTAATCATAATTTCATCCCTGTCTAATCCAAATATTGAATGATGCTGATAATGCGCTATTCTAACGGGTGAAAGAACAAATAATGTAGCCTGTGATCGAAGGTGAAGTTGAAGATTTCTGGCTCAGTGATCACCCAGAGTAGAGTGAGTCACTCCTTTCTGTTGATTTGAGTATACTTGGACCACCGTCATTTACTTATACAGTGTACTCGGTGCCTTCGAGTAACAGTTTCTTCTGTTGTTCTTGGCAACTGGTGGGGCGTCATTCACTTTTGCAAGCTTGCTGCCACTCTGCACCCACCCGCAGTCCACTAACCCAAGGGAACTGCAAACCACAGCAGCCAAAATGAAGGAAATGGCTTTGATTTCCTTCCACTTTTCACACATCACGTGTCAGGGAAATCGGACCATACACTGCCTTGAACAAGCTGTATAAACAAACTCATGTCACAGTATGTACAGTACGCGTGTGTGCGCATGCGATGTCATTTGAAATTATGACTGTATTGGGTACAATATAATGGGTATTTTGAGAAGCAGGTGACTTCATTTGGACCCTCCGCTGCTCTGAATCTGTGTTGACATTGCGTGAAAGGTAAATATTCTCAAACTGAGTAAAATCACAAACCACGACATCAGCCCTGGAGGAAGTCGCTAATCCACTTTAAGATTCTCAATAGCCCTCTGTTCGCGAATAGAGACCCCCCCCCCATTACTAGTATTATTGATATAGTTCTGTCCATTCATTTGTATATACTTCATATCCCCTTTAGGGTCATGGGTTCGCTGGAGACTAACCCCGCTGACTTTGGGTGAGAGGCGTGGTACACGATGGACTGGTTGCCGGGTAACCACAAGACACAAAGACAAACAACCACTTAGCCAACCTAAACACTATCCCTATCCCTAACCCTGTCCCTAACCCTCACACTCACATTCACACCTATGGACAATGTATTCTTCAATTAGCTACTTGCATGTTTTTGGAATGGGGAATCCCAGGCAAGCTCGGGGAGAACATGCAAACTGCAGGAAGGTTGGAGTCAATATTCAAAATGCACCTTAGAATTTTGAGGCACGCGTACCGACCGCTCGTCCATTAAGCTGCATTATTAAGTGGAAAAAAACAAACAATCAAGCAATTTTGAATAGGTCATTTCAGAGGCACACTTAGATCTTTGGAAATTTGTGAAAAAGCTCCTTTGCATTTGTTTCGAAATACATCTTTGAGTGAAGCCAAGGCTAATCTCCCAAGCGAAACTTGCTGTAAATAGTTCGACAGGTCTGAGAGGAGAAGAGATGTTTGCAGTTATCTTGAGCTGCAATCACACCAACCTTTAACTAAAGCCTCTTCAGCTTTTGTATCCTGACGGACAGGATACACCCTTCCTTTCCAACCACTTCACCCATTCCACCAAAAATAACAGCATTTCAATCTGAAGGTATTCACTTGCAAATTGAAGTTTAGGGGAAATGTTTCAATAGGAGTTGACCAACCTAAGAAAAATCTATTCCAACCGACAACATCATGTCAACTAATGCAACAATTTCGGTATTCAGTTTTGGTGTCCTGTACCTAGTACAGAGATGTCTTACTAATCTGACTGGAGCCAGAGAGGAAATAAAATGAAGTGTTTCCCTTCCATGCTGACGTCAGCCTCTTTCCTCTACAGACTGATGGGATACTGGTGCCATGGCGACGCTTTCAATATTTAAAGGCCTGCCCGACACATACAGTATGAGAGGAGTGATGCTACACTTATTTGGGTGTAATGTTAGAAACTAAAGTCACACAGCAAGTGGTTATGTACTCCAAGTGTACAGACCCAATTTTCTATTTTGCGAAAGGTGCAAAACAATACTAGAATGCAGCAATGACAGGGGGACTTAATATCATTGTGTTCCAAACTCTGTGGAGAACGTTGTTTGATTTGAACTACTTTTGTTGTCTGCGTACTGCTGACATTTGAACTTTTAAAAGTTATTGTTGTGTGAGGCACTTTTTTTTTCCCACTGGAAAGAGGATAAAACAGTGTCACTTATTTTGAAAGCAAATGATGTCCAGCATACATCTGGGGGGGAAATTTTTTTCCGATATAATCCCACTGAGGTTCAGCCCTCCAACAGATGTTTTACCCTTTCTCCAGGAGACAAGTCATTAGGTTTTATGCACTTGTAATTCCTGATACAGTACTGCTAATTGTGATGGAGTATTGCCCTCCAATAAGATGATAGATGAACGGTTAATGTGTCAGAAAGGTCTCCCATACTTTGCTAAACACCATCAGTCATGTCTGTCAGTCTTTCGTAATTGAGTCCGAACACAGAGGCATTGTCACAGTTGCGCTGATTGAATTGACTTTTATTTGATCAAAACAAGGGCAGGATACCTTATTCAACACAGTGAGCTTTCCACTACTTTTATTTTAGGTTGTCCAATCCTCATTGACTTTAAATATTTGTTTGGTGCATGATTCAATAAACAGCTGAAACGATACACTGGTGAGGGTGGCTCTTTTTTCACACTAATGAAGGCATTACAGTAAGTTCACTGTAAAAAAAAAAAAAAAAAAAAAAAAAAATATATATATATATATATATGTATATTTATTTATTTTTACAATGAACTTACAGTCAATAAAAGTGTGATATACCACAACAATGGTCCACGAATGAGAGTCGGAGAGCGACATGACATCCTGGGTGAAATGGGAAACAACAATCTGGCAGAATTAAGCGATTTTATAATTAATGGGTTGCTCAACAACACAGATGGAGCTGAGCAGGGGTGCCGTAAAGGGGGGACAAAATGACAATGGTGTTTCTAATGACCCATGACTGACTGGAACCCAACATCAATTTCTTCAATTTCTTTTAAGCACTGTCGATTCAAAGTAAATTTCACTCCACTACTGTAAGCGGAGTAGGAATAAAAACAAACAAACAAACAAGCAATGAATCCTTAGAGCTAGTTAAAGACTTCCCCCGTTTCTCTGTCTGTCTTATGTTGCCATGATTTCCGGTACAAAATTAAGAACAAAACAGGAAGAAGTCCGTACGTCTCCAGGGTACACACGCATCGAATAAGAAAGGATGAAAGAATCCTTTGTTGCCGCAGAGAGGGGACTCTAAGGTAACAATACTTCCCATGGAGACACTCTTTACCATTGCATCAGGTTTTCCCATGAGAAATACCTGCAGGGACATGCAAATATAGCCATGTGTCCCTCAAATTGTAAATAATCGGTAGATGCTAAGCAGGTGAAGAAGAAACTCAAAAATCAATATAAGAGACAATGCAGCACCTGCAACTGAGACCTGCAGTTGCGTATAATCAGTGAATGCAGAACGGAGCGGGTGATCGGATAATCCCTCCATCTCAGCAGCGGATTCACCTCAATGATGGAGCGCTGGATAGTGGAGCACAGCCAACAGATGAAAGATTAAAGCTAATGCCGACCAGTTACCAAGGATGGAGGCATCGCCTCGCCATTGTTGTTGGTGTGCAGTTCACAGTCATTCTTCACCTTTATAATTTGCGAGGTTTGATTACACATAATCACGACGAGCGATCACTTGTCATTTATTTTTGTATGCACTAAATACAATACTAAGACACTCTGTTATGCATGGAACAATGTTTTATTTTCCTTGCCCGTCATGTATTCAGTAATGCTCTTTACATTTTTTGATGGCTATTTCTTAAAAAAAAATCATTATATATTACATATATAGCCTGCTATTGTCAGCAACTCGGCCCAGATGAATCAGATATGTATTTCATCTTTTGACAAGGCAAATATCAAATTTAATAGTTATTGTGATCTTCGCACATAGTTAACAATCCCAGCCGTTGTTTCCGGGTCGAAGCAAACAAACATCACCAGAGGTCGTGAGCATGCTGCCACTTTGACTCGTGCTTGACGAATTTCCTCCTTTGTCCCTTTGACCCGTGTCTTCTCACGCTTTCTTCAAGCTCCCCTCTTCTTATGCGCGGCCATGCAAGTAGAGACCCCCCTCCTGGCTCATGCGCACACAAACACGCACATGCATTGTCAGTTGCAGTTGTACCTGTACCTTCAAGCTAGAGGTTTCCTGCTGTGTAGATATTTACATCGCAGGCATCTAGGGGACACTGGCAGTCCATTGACAAAGAAATGTGGCTGCCATTGCTAACTGGTGTATTATTTACAGATGTTCACAAAAGGGCTGCAATTTGTTTCAACGAGCCAACGTTTTACCATTCTTCTGGATGAGCAAGCTTCAGATGTTTGTTTGTTTGTTCGCGGAACATTGCACACATTTTAATACTTACCTCGACCAAGCATGTGGCAATTTGTCTCGAGCGGCCGAGGCTTCCTGATAGCAATCCACCAAAAGGGCAGAAAAATGTCTTCAGGAAGAATGATTATTTTATTCATATAACATAACATTCAACTAACACTCTCCTTGGCAAACATTTTCAGACATATATATATATATATATATATATATATATATATATATATATATATATATAATATATATATCTCCAGTTGATTGTTCATTTTTCATTGGGAGAGGTGACAGTTAAACAAATCCCAAAATAATGCAAATACAACAACACGTCACATTAACACACATATGCTATAAATATAACTTTGCAATACATTTTGTAACACAGTATAGCAGAGTTTCCCCCCTCCTTACATGGTGTCATGGAGGTAAAACATTGCGTGAAATGTGCTCATTGTCTTATTCACAATTAATGTTTGACAACACCTAGCCTCAGTCATATTTTTAACCAGTACTGCCCATGGATGGTTGGATAAACTGCAAAGGAAGAAAACGATTTGATCCAGACTGACAGCAAGATGGAATGAATGAGTTTCTCCATCCAAGCACTTTCTCTCCCAGGGGACTTAAGCAAACAAACAGAATAGATGATAAAAGAGATTTGGGGGGGGAAGTGGGCAGATAAAACTTCGTGTATTGAATTCTAAAGTCACTCTGAGGTTTTGACGGGTTTTGGTGTTATGATCACATGCAAATTCATGGAGGAAATATTATAAATTAACATATGCTATCTTGTAAGAGCACCAAGTAAACATCTAATCAAAGTAAAAATCATCACTGTTTTGCCAATAAATGTTCATCACATACAAAGAGGGAGCTAGATTGATATTGATCTTGAGGCGGTGCATCGGCCAAGGGTCAACGCTTTTATTTTGGAGGCTTTGAGTCGCATTCCTGAGGCAGCATGGCCTTTACTCAGTGAAGACATCGAAGGTGAGTATGTGGTATCCATGGTGACCACCGTGCAGTTGGAATGGAGTATTAAGTGTCTAGACCAAGTAAGCATTCAGCAGTTGGGTGAGGCTGAAGTGAGTCTGGCACGCCTGTTTTTATGTTCGATCTGAATAATACTATATGATAATATATAATATAATAATACTGTTGCCTCTCAGCTTAGACTCCTACTAATTGTCAAGTTACTATGGTAACCGGAGGTTGTCGATGATGCTTCAGGCTTCTATCTCTCGAGGTCTGCACATTATCAAGGGGGCAAAGAGCATGTCCTTACCGCCTCAAAAATTGTATTTAAAAAAAAAGATGCTGATTATTTTCACATAGGTTGCGCCATATTTTCATGTGTGCTGCTAATGTTAAGAAAAGTGGGTACCAACCTGCCACCTAATATTATGTGGCCTGTGAAAGCAAATAATTGATGTCAACTTGCAGAATTCTTGCTAAAATCTGTACCAAAATTGTAGTAATGTCGTAAATATTCTGTTTTTGTTACCAAACCCCTTTTTACACTGACTTGAACAAGAGATAAACAAACAATTATCCTTGATTGCTGATTTGAAAACTCATTATCCATCCATGTGTTGTGTATATGTAACATTAAGACCAGGCATTGAAATATTTATATGGTTTAGAGAAACTATACCAACAACATGGCCGTTGACAAAAATGAGTTTTGACTCCTTGAAAGAAACAGTACTATAGAAAAATATTTCAAAGGGTTACATTGAAACTGATGCCCAGGCGATTTCTAAATAAGCAAGAACACCAGTAGAAAATGTCAAGGCTTACAGTATAAAGCTCTGTAATTAAATGACTTTGACCTCAAACATTCAATAATACGCAGGCCACAGACGCATGTGCGCCAATGATAAGAATTAACCACCTGTTCCTCAGATGATTCACAGATCCTGGCATTTGATAACAACTCAATCAACATGGCATCACTGATGTTGCGGCGCCATGATAATCACCCCATTGTCCTGCACCCGTGTCCTGCCAAGGCTCAGCAACCCAGCTGAAAAGCTGTCAACCAGTACTGACCCTGAACCACATACTTGCATTCCATCATCCCTCTGCTACATCAGACAGGCATCCCATTAGCATTGAGGATGTGTGGTATTTAAAGCAGATAGGATAATGTCAGCCATTTGTCTGAGAAGCAGATCATTATTCGAAAATGCTGTGATGGAGGTGCAAGAAAACATAGTAATGATACAAAAATATTCAGCCATTTGAACCCGAGGCCGCTCAAATCTGAGGCAAGCGTGCTAACCACTAGCAAACGGTGCTCCGCCTGCATGAAATCATGTCCTTGTCATTTGTTAAAATGCACTAATGAATAAATGTGTATAGCAGTTTAATGGAAAATAAACATTGTTGATTTAATTTAGTTTTGTCACATATACATCTATGAGTCTAACAAAAAAAAACAAATGGAAAAAAGCTGCTTGTTGTGCCAAATACCAGAGATGGGCGCTCCGCCTATGTGACGGACTAGTCTGTCCATCCGGACGCCTGTTTTGCTGGCGATTGATGAATGATGGGAAAAAATTTTAAAAAGACGAGCTAAGCATAAACGGAAGCACCTTTATTTAGTCCGCCATTCATCAGTAGTCTGTCATTAACCTATTTTTCGCAGAGAGGCTTCGATGTCGAGCGCAGGGAGGAAAATAGTGAGTTGTTGTTGCTAGGGGGACAGATTTGAGTGAAAGACCAGGCTGTGAACAGGCTTCAAAAACGCTGTGAGTCACCATTTCTGTTCAAATATCGTCCAGCTAAAGTTTAGTCGGATTTGCAGATGGACACCCATTGAAAATTAGAGGCGTATTGTAAAATATAAAAAAAATTTTACCCCCGGAAAAAAAGGCGAATGACGAACGACGGAAGGGTACCCACGCTGCAGACAGATGACGAATAACGGACGCTCAATTTGTAGTAAAATGCCCAGCTCTGCCAAATACAGTAATCCGAACACCATTTGCGTACGTTCCAGACCACACCCGCAATAAGTGAAATCTGTGACATAGAAATATCCTATTTAAATACTTTTTAGTCAGATTTTATAGCATTTATGGCACTTACTTTCTCTTAAGGTCTCTAAACACGCTCAAAATTTTACAAATACATTTATAAACATGATGTAATGAGAAAAAGCAAGAGCAATGGATAAAACTAAAATAGTGAACACTGTTACATCATACCAGTCCCTTCATGTGTTTGCAGTAAAAAAAACATTCCGTGTTTATTACAAACTAAAAAAACTTCTCATTTCACAATATACTGGACATCAATAATCATGCCCAAAGACGTAGGCTACATTGTAAAATGAACTTACAGCTGCCGCGTTCTGTAGGCGTAAAACGCAGGATTGCAGCGGATGATGTTCAAATGATAAATTGAGAATAATTTATTAATTGAACGATCAACAAGTTCTACCACTCCTTACAAATAATACACATAACATTGTTAATATTTGCATAGAATGTCAAAAATCAAAGTGTGAGGAATTACACGAAGCACGATTTTAAATTGTTAGAAACATTGAATGCTGTGATAAAACCTTCAATATGGAAATTTTGTTTAGTAATCTGATGCCCACTCATCTGTATCCCCATAACTCCCTCTAAATCTTTCGTGATAGAAAAGCATTTATCTTTCTGCAACTCTCCAGAAATCCAAAACAGATGCAGAGGAAAACCACCATTTGCACAACAACACAATATGATTAGAAAAAAAATGTGTAGCCTGATATCCGACAGACACTTTGTATTCAAGATCACTGGCAAATGAAATAAAGGACGGTAGCAAGCTGCATTTGTATGTTTGGAGGTAGATGTCCCAATTGCTCCATGGCAGCAGAGGTTCAATGCACTGTTTATTCAAAGAGGTGAAGTGGGAGAAAAGGTTGGGTCCCAGTGATAGGGCGGGTGGAAAAACTACCCTGATGGGGAAGGCCTGATCCAGCATTTAAATGAGTCGGTCTTTTCTTCCTCTTGCCATCGGGGGAATCAGCATGACATCCACACTGTGCTGTTGTAAAAATGACCTAAAGCACATTTCTGGATTTACAGTCACATGGCCACATTCTTTTAGGGTCATCAATGCAGTTATACCTATACATTGTACGTACTTCTACAACGACTGTTAGCTTAGCTTTACTATCAGAGTTGCAAAGAGTGTTTGACTTCAGTGTAATGATAGTGCTGTATTTGAATGTACATTGACTGTAGGGGTGGCAATAACAGACTCACAAAAAAAATAACTGATAAAATTAGAAATACTGAGTGAACTTCTGCACAAGCAAGAGTAAAAAGCACTGGCACACACAAAAAATGGTTAGGACAGACCAGGCAGCCTTATTGCATGAACTGATGAAGCCCCCTCAGATAAGAGGCAAAACATTTTCTAAGACAAAAACACAGGTCCAGTAGTGATCGATTCAATGCCCTGTGAATACAATAACCTGGCATAACAATAATATTCATAGGTAACAATCAAAGTCAAATGTGTAATTAAAATTAAACGTAAAGGCAAATTCATCCATTCAAAACAGACAACGAGGTTGGCTGGTATTTTCTATCGAACATACACTCACCGAGATGAAGCTGCGACGAAAGGGAAAATTAAATATTGGCTGGCGTTCTCTTCACACGGGCCTTGTAATGCTGTCAGTGGATGTGATTAAGCCTCCAGAGGCACAAGGCAAACATATGTTTCGTGTATCTCTTCATTGCAAGGGATTTCTTTATGGTTCAATAAAGCATTATGTCAGTGCGTGAGTGATGTCAACACACTGATGAGGAGGCTAGCTCGTGGGATCATATAACGGCTGTTTTATTCTGTTAGTGATTGACAGGTATTGGTTTGATTCGTTTTAAAAGTATTTTGTATGTTAGAAGGGTACAAACTATGGAGACCCTCTGTACTGTCACTGTCATTTTTTAATCTATGACAACCTGTGAGTCATCAAAGTCAATCGGGAAAGATAACCAAATGTTTCATTTTAGTCTGGAAAATTAAATACAGCGGACCCTCAGGACTCACTCGGAAGACATTATAAGGAGGCTTTTAGTTTGTTTTTTTAGTTTTTTTTTTTTTTTCTTCCTTCAGATTCCAAAGTGTCCCGCACGGAGTCCAACTTCCTTGACACCTATCCATTGAAGGAAACAAAAAAAAAACATGCTTGGATTAGGTTCAGTGTTCAAGAACTGGCCCACACAGAACCCTGATATCAACACCATCAAACACCTTTGGGCTTTGGGATGAACAGCAACATAGACTGTCCAACATTTGTGACCATCTGACCATTTTTTTCATAGTCAAAAAAAGACTCTCAAAGATAAAGTACAAATTGTTGTGAATTTCTTTCACAAGATTTTGTTGCAAAAGGAGGCAGAATTATTCCCCCTACCCCCACCCTCCCAAGTAGTTATATTGTTGCTGTTGTACTGTAAAGTGAAAGCAGGCTTTATATTAAACAGTCAGTCCGAGAAGCTGACACTACCACCGAAGTGTCAATGCTTAAGAAAAGCATTTGTAATGCCTTTGCTTGTGTAAGGATCACTATCTGAGAGTGTTTGTCATGCGGTCACACGGTGTTTAGACTTAATACAGGCTGTTAATTACTTGCATGTCCCTGCAGACTAAAATTATATCCCTGGTTATAACTGGCATCAAACACCTATATTTCCGGAGTTGATGTTATCTGCCTTAATTGCTTTGAAGACCAGCTGCCTTTGTGGAGATTAATCTCTGGACTTCAAAACAAAAAGGCAGACAGATGTAAAACCATGCCTGAAAGGAAAAATACCCACTCCTTGCTGTGCATTCCGGCATCTACACGCAAGTTATCCACACAGAATACCAAATGGCATCTGGGAGAGCCTTTGTTGTGCTACGGATGGGAATAAGGGACATTTGATTTACTTAAGATGGCTATATTTGCTCTTCCTTTACGTATCAGTAGTGGAATGAATGCAAGTATTGTGTCCCGATAAAAGTTCCAAAATCTTGGCTGAATCCAAGATTTAGAAAAAATATGAAATGATATTACATGATTTCCTTATGCTCTATTATGAATAGATTGGCTGGCAACCAATTCAGGGTGTCCCCCGCCTACTGCCCGAAGACAGCTGGGATAGGCTCCAGCACGCCCGCGACCCATGTGAGGAGAAGCGGTAAGGATTATGGATGGATGGATATTATTAATAGGTTTTCTTAAGACATTATGCCACCTAACTAGCTACAGAACCCATTCTATGGACAGAGGATTTTTTCTTTAATGCTTAACATTCAAACAAGATAATTGTACACGTACATAAAATAAAATATGATGTTTCACTTTTCCCTCGTTTTTCTAATTTATTTTGGATCAAATTTCCGTTTCATTTGAGTATTCTATCCATAGTTGCTTATCGTTATTCTAGTTTTTCACAAATTAGCTCTTTGTTTATTTTCACAGATTGGAGTAATCTTTCAATAGATTCAGTGCAATCAAATCACAAAACAGCTCCTGATCAAAAGTTTAGTCGAAAGCAAAGTTTTCCATTCCGGTAAAATGTCTGAAACTTCAATTCAGTTCACATGTACAATTTTCATGTGGGGCTTGTGATTGAAAATATGTTATGAATATAATATTGCTCTATAAAAGCCATATCTGATCCAGCTGTGTCACATCAACTGCTCTCACACAAGTTTTCTATTCAACCATTGTTGTACACAATAGACAAGACACTTGTACATATGTGGTTCTGGTATAACCTATTGTTCGTGGGTGTGTTTCATATTATTTTTTCAAATGCAACCTCTATCAGACTCCAATGTGAATGAATGTGCTATAGGGCCAGAGTTATTACTTTATTTAGTTTCAAGGTCCTGAGAAATGGAACAAACAGTGGTGATAAACCGCAATGTTAAATACAACATTGATTGAAAACGGCAAAGTTAATACCGCGGGTATACTGGCTGACTTTTTTTTCAATGTCCTCCCCCCAAAAAATCGCATCATATAATTATAAATACTAAAATAAAATAAAAACGGCCCATTATGCCTCGCACAACATCTGGAGCAGTTGTGAATCCAAATTAATCTAATAAACATTCAAAATAAAATACACCATTCGCCAAACATGCTGATTATTAAATGTATTATTAACATGTACAGCTCACTCCAGACGCATTTTACTGGTTTATATTGGCTGTAATACGTTTTGCTCTTCAATCAGAGGACAGAAACAAGTTAGCGACATATAGCCCTATATTGAGGATGAAGTTCAAATCCAATTAGTTAAAGGAACAATCCCATGTAGTTTAAGTAACGTCGGACAGCGTAACGGATTCTGAAGGCAGATTAGATTGACATAGCAGCACATAGATGCTGAAATCAGATTGGACAAACACCGCCACCCATGTCAGATGTGGAGTCATACAATGCATCAGTGAGTGGCGCTGGAGCCTTTTTTTTTTTTTTTTTTTTTTTTTTTTTCAAATGAATCCAGAAAGCATATACAACAGGAAGTAGCTGCAAAGGCTCCTCTTACTTTTTGAATGTTTTCAAAACGTCCATAACTGGAACGTAACCTCCCTCGCAACTTAACGCGTAGCTTTGCATCTGCCCTTGAGTCATCACAGACAGCGCAGTCGCCACCCTGTGTAACACGAGAGGTAGCGGCTCGGCCTGCGTGTAGGGCTATAAAGGGCTCCCCATGTCACTTAAGTGAGGATTCATGCAGGGTAACACAGACCAGAGGGATGGGAGACGCCATGAGGATTGGGAGGCCAGCCCTTTCACAGAAAAGATCTTGGTGGCTGAGCTCATGTTGTCCCTACATCTGCCAAATAAATGTCGCTACGTTTTGTGAATAATACACCCAACAGTACCCAAAAGGGCTGACCCAACACGACGCCTTCATGCCAACATTTTTTTTTTTTTTAAATACAAAGTCCATATCGTAGACAGAAGCCACACCCACTACTCGAGACCTCACAAACTGGCTCCCACAAAGGGAATTTATCATTAAAGAAGTACAATCAATAACTCGCACACACACACACCAACCCAGCATGACAGAGCAAAGCAAGGCCCCGATCTTAAGGCCAACGCTGCGCTCCGAGCAGTGAATGTGGAGTACCAAAGGAACCAATTAGAGAGTGAACGCCGGCTATCTTTTTGAGTCCATTCCACCCGCTGTGGGAATGGGGCTGATGAGAAATGCTGTAACATAGATGGGCTGTTATTTCGACACGGATGATCACTTCCCTTGCTTGTATTATAATTCTGATCATGAATAACCAATCTGTTGGTGTGAGCTAAGGAACCATGGCAGCTTTTGGTCCACTTGCAAGATGATGTTTTTAGAAATTGACTGGATACACTATCGATATTTGGCCCACGCACCTCTAGGAATGGAAAATGGAATGAAATATTCATCTGTTCCACTGTTCAGGGAAGATTTCTTCCATCCATTCATTTTTATAATCACCTAAGCTGTCCAGGGTCACAGCAGCTGCAGCCTAGCCGAATGACTTTGAGCGGAAAACAAACAAAACCCCGCACTCCACGCCAGCCGCTCTCAGTTTCACGAGAGATTTCAGAGTGGATCTATGTGTGGATTTGTGCATGCTTTTTGGAAGGCAGATGCCACCGATGGTCAACCAGAAAAAAAGGTCTCGCTAACAATCTCTGTTCTGCTTTATCTGGGCAAGAAAAAAAAAAAGTAGTGGGGTGTCAGGGCCTTTGAAATTAAATTCAAGCATCACTTAGTCTTATTGTAATAAAAAGTCGTGGCCGAGAATGTTCATGTATTTTGGGGGTGCCTCAGAAGCAAACAAAAAAAGAAAAATGCTCCTGGATCAGTCAATACGTTCTTGCTTATTGGAGACATAGTCGAAAAGAAGATATCACATCTACAGTATGATTGTTTGCCGATATGAACGCAAGAAAGAGCAAGATGTGCCAAACATTACACAATCTGTCAAGGCGTGACAAGGTTTTCATAGCTTCTACCAGTTTCAAGAAAAGCTGCCTTGAATGTATGACTTTTTTGCTGATTAATCTAGTAATTAGCCATGTTAATGATTTGCATCCAAGCGGACTAGAGTCAGCATGTGTGTTTAATCTTCATTAGAAAGAAGGTAGCTTTGAGCTAGAACAATCCTTTTTTTTTTCTTCTTTTTTTTTTGCTTGTCTCCCACAAGACATCACTCGGCAGCAAATTTGGCTTCAAATGAAATAAATAGAGCATTTTCTCCTCTTCTGGTATGCGCCTTTAGAGGGCATTTGGGCAAAAATGCAGTTTAATATAAAGAACATTACTACAGCATCGTAGACTGCTCACCAAAGTAAATATTTTACAAACGCACCCTCAATAACATCTGCTATGGTTTGTGCACTGCGGCACTTGTGGAGCAGGGGAGATGATGCACATCCTGAACTCATGGGAATAGAAGTGGCTCTCAGGTTCTATCCGCTCGTCGGAAAGCTTCCAATACCACAAACAAAATGGGCCCAGAAACCTTGGCATGATGCAACACAGATGAATTAAAACCTCCTGGGACGTCTTTCATTGTTTAGCACAGGGAATAGATAAATGGCACTTGGCGGGATTCGCAGAGAATAATACAACGGCCGGGCGACTTGTGAAAGTAGGTATACCTTTGAAATAAAAAAAAATAAATACCGGTAAATAAATGATACAGTTCAGCGCTTGGCATAACTATAGAACACATATATAATAATTAACGTTTCTAAAGGATTCATTGACAAATTGAATGTAATTATAGTATACTGCAATATAAATATAACTGAACTATGTACGTACATGATGGTGCTTGTATAATCAATCAATCTTGCATTCAAGCACACAGTAAATACACAAATGTAAAATTCAACCCCACTTCATTCGATGCCATTCAAACATGGAGATGCGGTAAAGTCCTACAACAGGCTGATTGTACAAATTGGATCACAGCTGAGTCATGCGCAGCAAATAATGAGTCAGGTGTAGAACACGAATGTGGTGGTCATGCTAAAGATCCCATTTGCATTCAACCCCTGAATCGCTATTTGCGATGCACGAGTCATTCCGTGACTAAGTTTGTACATATTATGACTGGATACAATTAGAGACAGATCAGTCACAAGGGCCTCCGTATAAGTTACGCTCTTTAGTCGGAAATAAGTGTAGGAGTGTATTTGTGCCAGGAAACCACAAACTTCAACACTCACGGATTTCACATTTGTGGTCTGGAGCAATGAGTGTTGTATGATGTAGTTTTCACGTGCGTGTGTGTGTGTGTGCGAGGGAGGATACAAAGGTCATGATGTTCAAGACCCCAAACTCTTCTCCACTCTTTTGATGATACACCATGAAAATATTCAAATTACAGCACCTGATGGGTAGAGTACTTAACAGTGTAAGTGTTGGCCCACCCAAAGTCTTGGGAAGAGAAATCAGGTTTGACCCTTCCAGAAAACTCAACGCACCAACGCCACCTTTTCTACAAACAGCGCACACAGCCGTGACATGTTTTTTATGAGTCATGGTGACACCGCGCCTCATGTGAGCCCTAATGAGCCCCTGCCACAACTGTCTGGATCAGGTCAGAATGCTGCTAATTTTGTGTTTTTTTATTGGATATGTTACTCAGACTACCGTTTTACTTTACCATTAAAGTGAATTGGTAATTTTTCAGATGTGACTGACGGACCCCGTCACCCGGTCTTAAGATCTTTGACTCAATGCGTGTGTTCGGATCAACTCAGTTCCCTTGTGGAGTGGGATTACAAAACAAAAAGATACTCCGGAAAAACATGATCTGGTTTTCCAACATAAGCATAAAATAAATGTATTAGTGCTGTAAACAGACCACACAAGCCGCCATCATCTGTTCACAGTGGTGGATTCAAAAGTTCAGACAGATGAGTTGAGAAACGACTGAATGTTCAATAATCAGACATCATCTGATGTATTTATAGCGCTGCTGTAAACAAGTGCAGATTAAGATTTGAGGCCTTTTAGAGAGCCATTCGATGTTTCCTATGGTGGTCGAGACGGTGTTTTCGGTATTATCCTTACAGGGAGGACTAAAGCAACATGTTTCACTGGTGTTGGGACGAAACATCCAAATCTCCTAATTTCGTCAATTTCATATTTTTGCACAATTCTCTACGAGTGATCGGCGCCCATTTGGGTCTGCTATATTTTACTAAAGTACGTCTATACAGTATATCAATCGAAAGTGGTGCTGCTTGACAATGGTATATTAATGTCCCAACAAACAAAGGGCCAATAAAGAAAGATTTTTTTTTTTTTTTCGTTTCCGGAAAAGTGATGGATTTGGAGATGAGAGGATTCCTCCCGACAGCAACGATATGCAGCATCATCTAGTGCTTTATGAAGCAAACGGCATCTTCTAATTGAACCATATTTGATTTGCATGTTTTGGTTATGTGAACGGTGCATAAGAAATTGTGCAATTTTTAGCTCGACAGAATTTAGTATTGTAGTTTTCAAGTACCTGTTTGCATCCGTACTTGACTTCTACACACACCAATCAGGTTAGTTTCCATGTAAAGCAATGCATGGAAACTCCAATCCATAAAAGTCAGAGTTACGGGGTCTATCCATCCATCCATCATCCAAACCGCTTACCCTCACGAGGCTATGGGAGGAGGGGGGGGGAATGTATGACTTTTGTAAGGATGGAAGGAAAATATTGGGGGTTTTGTAGGCCGACGCACAAGAGAAGTGGATGCTTGCGAACGTGAGGCTCCCCTCTCCCTCGTTTCCATTAAAGTCAAACAAGCGGAGTTAATGCTCCAACTTATGGTGTGGCATTACAGTGAACCCCATAAAACCATCCTTGCTGCGCATTAATCGATGGCATGTGTTTGCTAAGTGATGTGCCGCTATGCCATAGAGGAGTCTTAAAATCCCATTTGACTGCGAGATGGTTGGTGAGCTTTTTAAATACTTATTTAGAACTCCTTCCACACACTACAGTCACATGATTTTGAGGAGTTACAGTAGGTCTGTGTCAATTTTAATTTATTCAACAACAAACATCTTTATGGTGTAAATGTAAGCTTTTTGGAGTTAACCTGAGTGAGTATCTGAAGACTGACCGTTCATCATGTTTACGAGGGTCACGTGGCCTTCGGTTGCAAAGAGGAGGAAGTGGCTAATGACTCCGGATGACACATACAGCGACACTTTCCAATACAAACTCTTACTCATGGTGTTATTTATTCCCCCTTTAACTGACATCCAGTATTCATCACTATAAAATCAAAAAGAGAAAATTGTGTTCTTTTCTGTCCAGCAAACTTCACCCCAAGTTGAAATATTAGAAAAATAAAGAGCAGAATATTAGCGCAATAAAGTGTGAATCATCAAGTGATTGCAAAAATTCTCTCACACACTAAATGCAACAAAAGGATTCCCCCATCTGTGGTCCCTTGTCAAGATTTCTTCTATTTTTTTTTTTATCCATTAGGAGGTTTTGAGTTTTTCCTTGCCCGGTTGGGGCGTTGACATCAGGAGATGTCGCTCATATTTGTCAACTGTGGGCTTGTGAAGCCGTTTGAGACTCCTTTGTGAGTAAGGGCTGTACAAATAAACTTGACTTGAGAACAGTTTTACACCAGCAGATGCGCTTGATCATAAATATAAATATTTGATGGAAACACTTGGAAAAAAAAAGAACCAAAAGAAACAATTTTGTATTTTACTCACAGAAAAGTGTGTATAATCACATACAACAGGCCTCACTGAAGACGACGATGATGTGCAAAAAAACATGGACTATCTTATTGTTTGTGAAACACTTGTGAACATCTAATTGTCATTTCTGTAAATTCTTTAGCAGTCCTCATCTTAATCCAGGTAAAAATTCATGCTTGCAATTTTGGAACTTTATCACAATCTATATCTGCTAAAAATCCTTCAGATATCGTGACTTTTCCCATGTAAAATGATTCCGTTTTGATATTCATATTTTCTTCTTTCCAGCGAGGCCATCAGACTTGTTTGTAATTTGAGCAACTGATAAACCTCATCAAGCACAGCAAAACAAGACAAGAATCAAGGAGTGCCCATTGGAATACTGTAGCCTATATAAAATGGTATAGTTGACCTGAAATAACCCGCATTTTAAACTTTTTTTTTTAGAACGATTCAGCAGCGATATACACAAACCTACGTACTGTATAACAAATAGAGTTTTGTTTTTTTATACAACATTTAAACATGACTTTCATGTATGCTGGCAGTAAAAGGCTGCAAGGTCTGTTTTGTCTCAGCCAGGTGTTGGCACGCGTCAAACGGCGAGAGGAAATGTTCACTCTGATAGACTAGCACACTCTTTGCTCTCATCCAATTAATCCGAAAGCCCCGGTGTGTTTGAATGGGTATTTCATAGTTTAGGGGCCCCCTTTGACAGACATGCACGCCATAGGCGGGGTTCTCTGAGGTCATTCCAAGTGACAATGTTAAGGGATGGAGGGTAACGGTGACTTTGCCTCTTTCATTTCCTCTGCCTTCCCTGGGACAAGGAGTCTAATGAGACCCAGAGAAAGGTCAAGCCACTGCTGAGACATAGAAACCTCTGTCCAAATTCTACACATACCAGCTCTGTTTCTTCCAAACCAGGAGTAGCGCACTCCAATGACCCTGTAACACAGCTCAGCGGGCGCAACAGTATGGTAGCACTAGGAAGCACAAGAGTGATACAGTATGTAACTTGACATGTGGGCAGCTGCCATTTTTCTTTCCACGCTTAATCTGGTAGTTGCCTATGCTCAAAATAGAACGTTAACATTCCATCGGGAAGTATTCTGAAGCAGGAAGACTTAAAGCAGAAGTCAACCCAAACATTTTTTTTAAGAATATGTTCTATGCAGGTCCACTAGTTGAAACAGCATTCTGATTAATATCGTGTTTGTGGAATATGAGTTCAGCAACAAAATGGGTGGCGTTTTTAGCCATCTCTCCGGGCGGCCATTTTGTCACTTCTGTCGACTGAAAATGGCATCACGCACCCTCAGGGCTCAGGTAACGACCAATCATGGCTCAGCTTGAGAAAACAGGTGAGCCGTGATTGGCCGTTACCTGAGACCTGAGGGTCTGTGAAGTCATTTTCAGTTGACAGAATTGACAAAATGGCCGCCCCTCTGAGATGGCTAAAAACAGGTGGATTTAGCTGCTTAACTCATATTTCATACTAATCATATTGCCTTGTTTCAACTAGTGGGCCTGCATAGAATATATTCTTGAAAAGAAATATGTTTGGGTTGACTTAAGTTAAGCAATGCCCTCGTTTTTGTAGTAAGTAATGCTATGCATCTGTTAGCTAATTAACCTAACGTGATCTTAAGCTGTGTAAGACACTGAACCTGTAGGTCTTTGGTTTCAATGCCTTTACTTAACCTGCACAAAAGCCAGAATGAGAACCTCCTTGTGTTCTTCATGTAGAATTCCAAGGAGATGCTCATGTGATATGAATGAGAAACGCTACACTGACGAGTTACAGATCTTCTCAGCTGCCTTTGAAGAACACTGGAGTCTTTTGTTTTTGTTCATAGATTCATCGGGAATAGAGATGAAAACCTAATCTCCAGGGGATAGCTGAAGAGATCAGAGAAATGAGCTTTTTTTTTTTTTACGGCGAGGCAAGGATGCACTCCTGTGGCGAGGATGTCTCAGAGCCTTTTCAGGTTGAGCCAAAGCCACTGTACATGAAAAGAGCAAACAAAGTCAGATTGAGAGCTGTCCACTTGACCAAAGTCTGTTCAAAGCGATCTGGATACACTAAAAGTAGAACCTCTAATGTCAAAGGTCATCCATAAGCCCTCTGGAGTCAGACAGGTGAAAAGGGGCAGATGAAACTGCAGCCAGGGAGGAGAGTCATTAGGGCAGAAAAGGATGCATTTAAAATGGGAGTAGACGTGAGGGTGCTAAAACAAAACAGGAGGCAGAGAAGGACATGAACCATGAGACGCCGGAGCTGCCTCGATATACAGCAATTGGTTTCTTATCAAATCTTTGCCAAATTTTTTACCTACCAAGTGGCATCCTTTGACCTTCGTCTCCTCGTCAACAGTTGAATGCAGAAAGTTACGAATGTTATAGACAAAGATAATCCTAGAACCGTATGCTATTAAAGAAGTCTTGCAAGTGTCCATTCTGCTGTAAAAATGGTTGTACGCAGCAATTTTAAAGTTGTTTTTTTTTTTTTTTTTTTTTTTTTCGCATTTAGCTGCTCGGCCTCGAGTGGCTGTTAACTTTCAGTGTGGATTAGTGTCAGTGAGCAATGGAGTGTGGCGCTCCTGAACCTCCAAGGAATAAATCTGGTACTCGGACATAAGTGGAAGGTGCAAAAAAGACAAAGTATGATGGACGTATTTGAGAAATAAAAATGCTAAACCATAAATATTTGAAGGAAGCGATAAGTGTGGAAGACAAAAAAAAAAGGTACTCAGTGGAACTAGATGAGAAAATATGATGTCAACTCTATACAATAAATAAAACATACTATAAATTAACTAATATCTAATTGGCTCCTACAGCCCCCGTCAAATGTGTCACTGCTAAGTGTTCTTTCAAAAACAACTCTATGTTTTTGTTTCCTTTTTTTAATCAACTTGTTTTAAGAAACATAAGCCTTGTAATAGACTCAAAAAAAAATAGCCGGCGACAGACAGATAAGGATTTATATCATCAGAAAATGACTCATACAGGTTAAATGTTTTGGTAGTGGAGAGGCTGTCATTTCATCTCACACAGCAGACAGAATGGATTTGCAACAACAAGATGCCCATGTAGATTCGAAAGACGTCATTCTTCCAACCCTGTGGGGACGCTGAACATCAGTCTGGACTTTTATCATGTGAAACAGATAACTTTTGTTTGGTCTTATTGTGACGACAAAAAAAAGAATACTCCAACAAATGTAAGTCGTACTTCCAAGCTACTGTGTACACACACAAATGTCGGCAGCACCATACTGGTGACGTGATGTTGTCATGTTTGGCTCCGGTGTTGTCATCATGTGCACGGCATCAAGGGAGGGCACAGAGGTTTCCGCTGTTTTAAACCACAAAGAGATTGTAGATATGAAGACATAAGACGGGCATAAGTATTATTGCAATGCTTTGAGGAAGAATATCATGTCAGCTGCTTTGGGCCGCAGTTGACAAAATGACTGTCAGGAAAACTCAGACCACGTCTTCACATTCATGGAGCGAAATAAAGTGACTGCTTGTAGCTCAAGTGGGCCACTGGCAGTTTAAACACGCGCTACACACTGTATTATAATGGCCCAGTGGGGGGATATGCAATAGAAAAAAAAAATGTTGGGGTAACAACCACTCTAGGTAGGATCAAGATTGAAGATCCTAGAGACACACACACACACATACTTTCACGCAGCATCCATTCCAGCATTCACCTGCCAGTCTCGAGGGCCCTCTCACCTCTTCCCTGATCCGGTTGCCTTCCTGCCTTCGCAGTCGGTCATGTTAAGGGAGCTTGTAGCTGTCCATCTCTCTCCCTCCCACACCGGACAGTCGATCACTCACCTCCCAACCAGCACACTCTCACTCCCACAGACTGCCAGACCGCAGGGCCCGAGATCACAACCTCTGTCCAATTTCTCCTCAGTGACGCCGTAAGACCATGCGCCTCTTCATGTAATTTACGAGAAGGCTGTTAACACATTTTTGACACTTCACATTCTTTGCTGTTTTAAGCATAGACACAGTTATGTATTGATATGATAACCACAGCGCAAAGAGCTGAACTCTGAACCCCTTTGAGAGTTCCTGTCTGTCTTTTTTTTTTTTTTTTTTCTGCTAAGTTGTTTTTAAAGGTTCTGGATGTTAACTGTCCAAAAAAAAAAGTGAAAAAAAAAAAAGGAATACTGCAGTGAATACGCTTAAGGTGGAGGTTGGAAAATTCAGGTAATGAAAAAACAGCTCCTTAAATTTCAAACAATGCTTTGTTGTTCCAGCGCAAGTATTCAGTGACAACCGTCTTAACGCAATTTCAAAAACAGTACGATACTGTATTAATCTGTATGACTTTCCAATCGATTGGTAAGGTGGCGTTGATTCATTATTAGAGTAGCACCCAAGTGCCTCCCGTCGTTACACACGAGCATACAGTGATGATATTTTCATAACCCGGTTATGATGAGGTAAGAGTCTATAAAAGAAGCTTTCAACAACAGCTGCAGTGGGAATGACATCGGCTCCCAACCCTGCAATCATGTTTCCTCTCTGCGAGCCTCACATGGGGAAAAGTGTGACTCTGGAGGAATCCGTTGGAGTACCTGTGTATCATTATAGAAAGAGCGACAAAGAAGGCGTGGTGGCTTAAATCATTTGTTGCCATTTGCCCCTGAACACAACTTTCCAAAGCAAGTCACGGCCTTCCCTGACACGCATTCATTAGGTGAGACTTTTGCCTCAAGCAGGCGGAATTAGTAATGGGCTAATAAATTACCCATTACTAATGTTGAATAACAGCTTAATGGCCAAGTTTAGACCCCTCCATAATAAATAACGAGATTTTTCAGGAAATCGTGCTACAGTTG
This sequence comes from Filicampus tigris, assembly GCF_054856515.1. NCBI lineage: Eukaryota > Metazoa > Chordata > Actinopteri > Syngnathiformes > Syngnathidae > Filicampus > Filicampus tigris. The sequence goes on along the minus strand of NC_141225.1, from coordinate 21,848,010 downwards.
TCTAAATATACATTACTCACCAAAAACGTAATAATCAGCCCTCACGCATAAACTAAGCACAGGTCACCGACTTCAGTTTGAAAAGTGAATGGATACAATTAACATGGAGCTTCAGTTGCCAGGGGTTCTGCCAACATCTGCATGTTGTTGCAGCTGTCTGCATGAAACACGATGAGTGGCTTTCTGTGTTTATGAGAGGATGGCTCCGAAGGAGGTCGCGGACAGCGCAGCACCGTCTCTGCCGCTTCATGACAACGCAGCGGGGTCGGTGAGGTTTACGTCAAATCGTTAATTGGAAAATATTAAATTAAGCGACAAAAATATTTACATTTAAAGGTTCGGCTCTATGACACAGAATAGGTCACCAGAAGGTGCTTCATGAGCTAATGCCGTGTACTCTTGCTTGACAACTTAATGAAATCTAGTATGAGAGCTGTTAAAATAATTTGACTCTGAAAAGATAGTAAGCCTTTGTTTGATTGACAATGAGGGCTTTCATATATATTTATTAGGGCTGTCAAAGTTAAAGCATGAACTATGGAGATTAATTGAAATGTTATAACAAAACATTTTTTTATTTACGTCCTGTAGCAGCTGACCTCTGCTCACTGTGCAGCCAAACTTCGAGGAGAGTCACTGTCGCAAAGACAGACTTGACCGATTACTTTAAAAATTTGCTCGACGGCTCATTGGAGAAATCCAAAATAACTTGCACACTTTGCAAAGCCAAATTCAAATACCATATTAGTTGTACGTCTTTAGTGTATCATTCACCGGTTGTATTTTACAGGAAAAGAATCGGATTCAAGGATCAAAGAGAGCTATTAGAACAGTCTTTGAATCAACATTTCCAGATGAATTCCAAGATTTTTACTCAAGTAAATATTAGATCCAAGCTTTGTAAAAAAATTGCAGTTGATTAATCGCGATCAATTATGGAAAATGCTGCGATTAATTAGTTAAAAGACTTTAATCGCTTGACAGCACTAATATTTATACAAACAAAACTTTTACTTTTTTCATTGAAGTTGAATGATGGTCAATGATTCATGTATTTTGGCTATTTGAGGGTTCCGATCCCTCCCAAATAGTGGGGGCCCACTGAATATTTATTGTTGAGGTTGTAGTTTGCAGCATGTAAAATGGCATCACAACAGTTCCACCAAACCTGAACGTTAGCAGAATTTTGGATACACATCCTCTACTACTTTCCTATTGTCGGGGTGTATCTAATATGCAGAGTACGTAACTCATTTATTTATTTACAGTCTGATGACTGTGTTGAAATACAAACTTTCAAATTGTTTCTTTTGCTCTCTACGCACGTATCTGAAATGGCTGCATTAGGAGTGGGTGTTTTGGAGAACACTCTGGGGCAGCCCTCCCGAGCCAGAGGAGAACAGGTGGTCATTCCTGTGAGCGGGCCTTCTCTTCTAATACCGTAGCGCCAAGTGAAAAAGGCGTTAACACTTTTACAGCTCCCCTGAGTTGTGCATGGTGGGCCTCCGTGAAAGCCTGCGGTGACAGGTCACCTTGGCGGAAAGTGGCGCTGTCCGCTCGAGCGTACCGCCAGGTCGCACACTTCGGATTTGTGTCACGTCATGCCGCTTCAGAGATGATGCCGGAGCGAAATACACAAGCAGATAAGCAGCAGGTATTTTCGAACTGTCTATGACTTGTTTGGAACAACCGCCGTTGCAAACTATCCAGAGGGGGTGTTTATAAATCTCAGTCTTGAAGAGATTCCACTCTATAAAAATCATGTGATCCAGGTAGGGTGGAAAGCAGACTCATTCGCTATATTGAGTATATAAAAAAAAAAAAAAAACATCACATATGCAGCCACAGAGAGAATATTAAAAACATGATCAAAACTACAAGAACAGACAATGTGTGCACCTGCACGCGCACATGCTTAGACATTCACACAAAACACAAATAAAAAATACGGACACCCATGTTTTCTATTTTTTTGGACCTATTGTATAGTCTGACATCTGTTGGTGGAGGAGCGGCTGTTAGCCTGTCTGTTTAGCAACCGATCTCTCGAGCAAATACTTAGTCAAAAACCAACAAGCAACAAATCTGGTGCTGTTCTTGGAGACTTTGGGTCTCTCTTCACAGTAGGTATCAATGGAAAGTCAAGGCAAAAAAAGAAAAAAAAATCTTTCCAATAGAATGTTCTATGTGCCCCCTCTAGTACAACATGACATTCTGATATGCATTAACCCAAGATAGATAGATTTAAAAAAAAAAGTGGACATTGGTATTTTGAAAAATCAAGTCATTGTCTCCACTCTCAAACGCTGCCGCCACTGATAATACATAATGCACAGCTGATTCAATAACCTCATAACCAGGCTTTGTTCTGTCCACTTTAAGCTAGCACAGTGGCAGTCAACAGCTGCAGAAACTCACTGATGATATCCACAGTAAAAGTTTAAAATGTCAAACAGTGACTACATAACCTTGGGGTAAAATAAGAAAAATAAAGATGGGTGTCATGTGTTTGCGGTTGTTACTAAACACTTTGACGTTGTAAGAATTGCTGCTTTTCTGACAGTTGTACAAAAGCAATTCTGTTTGAAACAAAACAATGTGCAGGAGGCCCCTGATTTCACTTGGCTCTCCACCAAGCTCTCCAATTGCTCATCGCAGTTAGAACGGAGAAGGAACTGCTATGTTTCCATGCCAGATTCGAATGTGCACCAAGTCTTTGCAGAAAACATGCAACACTGCTCAGTTTCATACTTGATGTCTTTTGCTGCAAGGCAAAAGCAATTCTTTTGAAAGCATTTTGAAATTGTTTCTTTGGACCACATTAAGGTTATGACAATTTAATCTTAATCGGTGTGAAATTGTCAACAAGGAGATGAAATGCACAAGCAGCTAATATCAGGCCCTACTTAAAAGGGAAGTCAACCCAAACATGTTTTTTTTTCCTCAATAATGTTCTATGCATGCTCACTAGTTGAAACAAGCCAATATGATTACCGGTAATATGAAATATGAGTTAAGCAGCAAAATCCCCCTGTTTTTAGCGATCTCAGAGGGCGGCCATTTTGTCACTTCTGTCGACTGAAAATGAAATCATAGTGGCTCAGGGCTCAGATAACGACCAATGTTTTTGCTCACTCGTTTTCTGAAGCTGAGCTATGATTGGTCGTTATCCGAGCCCCGGGGGTGTGTGATGTCATTGTCAGTCGACAGAAGTGACAAAATAGCCGCCCCTCGCAGATAGCTAAAAACGGGCGGATTTTGTTTGCTCAACTCATTCCGCAAACACAATCTTCATCAGAATGCTGTGTTTCAATTAGTGGGCCTGCATAGAAAAATATTCTCCAAAAAATATGTTTGCGTTGAATTCCGCTTTAAATAGGGTGCCGGCCAGTAAAGTAGACCGGCTGGCCAAGGTCTCTAGGTCGCGACGTGACAGACATGAAGGAGGCATGGCTGGACAAGGCGCCTGGGAACTTTGCTCCAAGAGTATGACAGCTCTATAAGTCAGACACTGATAAAGCAGTCACCAATGACAATCTCTGGGCTCCAGCCAGCGGTGCGTCCGTCCGCCACAGATAAAGTCAGACAGGCAATCCATCAGTTTGGAGACAGGGAGTCCAAAGCACCTCAATAGAACCAAGTCGATGACCAACGACTGGAGGAATGTGCTGCTGAGCCTCTTGCTCGCATGGAGCAACAAAGATGGTTAGGAACCCTCTATCGAGAATTCATACATTGAGTTTACTGGGAATGGGTGTCACATACTGTAGCTTGTCCAAGAAACGGAGGTACCACAATTGTGGGTTGAAAAAGTAGACAAGGTAGCTTTGGATGGTGTGGCAACAACATGTTGGTCTTAACAGCCAACTCGGCTGCGGGCGTTTGGTCAACCACTTATGGAAAACTGCATAGTCAAGTCAAGAAAAACATATTGTACTGCTAATTTTTCCAGATTTTTCGATTCGAACACAGGATATGCATCTACTCGTCTTTGGTCTTAGTTAGGTTTCTTTTTTCTTGCCAAGATATACTCTGCGTATTGATCCAAAAATAACATATAAGCAAAGGACAAAGTAATTTCCATCTCCTGTTTACAAAGAATTACCCCAAATTGCACCTCCTGTTTGATTGTGATGGAGGATATTGTTAGCATTCCAAGTGTCCTGATGCATTCAAATGCACCATTATATTTTGAGGTTTTCAAGGCTGGCAAATTCAGTAAGTGAGCTCAACTGATAATCAAGTCGAAAATTGAGCAACCAAGTATATTTTTGGAGAAGTGTCTATGCCTTAACGGTGCCTTAATTTCCTTGCCAATAGTTAAGGCCAACAAGATCCACATTCGTTTGTTGAAGGCCAATGTACCAACGCCCCCCCACAGACATAAAGAATTTTGTCTTACTTTTTGATGACTTCAGTCTCCATGCCACTTACTTTCCGAGGTCCGTTTGTTGTGTTTAAGTGTGTGTCCACGTATATGATACGTAATTGTGTATGTTGTGCGCGCACAGATTCGTCTACTCTATAGTTAATCATCTAAATAGACTGCTATCATAAATAAAATAAACAAAAAACTAGCCTGCAGGCGCTGCTGAAAAAGTTTCCCCATCAAACTTTCCTCCTCACGAGCACACCTGTTCCAATCAACTAGGCGTGTTCACAAGCCTGTGTGCACACTATAATGCCCGCCGGCTTGAACACAATTTGGCCAGTAGGTGGCACAATTGCTCACCTTAATTGAATTTAAAGCAAAATTATATTCAAACAAATATTGGCGGAAAATAAACTGTATCTTAAGCCATTATCCATATTTTTATGCCACATCCAATACTACAAATTTCTTCTTTCTTGATTTGTGAGCCACCTGGGTGAAGATCGGCCCTTTTCTTGTCTTGCAAACCTCGACTAATCCATCACAGCCACTGTCGCATTGTTGGCTTGTGCAGATCACGTGACATTCCAGCCACAGAGAACAACAACGCAAAGTCGATCAACATTTGCTCTCATGTGAGTAAAATAGCGTGCATGCATGTCCCGTACTTGCCGGTTTGTATTAATAACCACCACATTGCACAATTGGAATAAAAAGTAAGACTCCAAATAGTCAATACAGTAATGCAGTGTTACATAATGAACACCAGAGGCAAGTTCCCGCTCGAGTTAAACAGCAAGACAACTGGCAAACATACAACTGTGAGCAACTATGAGCAACTGTGATGTCATTTTCAGTCGACAGACGTGACACAATTGGCCGCCCCCTCAGAATGGGTGTATTTTGCTGCTTAACTCATATTCCACAAACGCAATCGTAATCACAATGCTGTGTTTGGACTAGTCGGGGCGCATAGAGTTTATTACTGGAAAGAAAATTTGGGGGTTGACTTCCCCTTTAAAGATGCAGGCGACCTCAAAAGGCATCAATCTACACGTCTAAAAACAGTTGGGTTAAAAACAACACAATTTTGGGTCAAAAATGGACCGATCCACAAATTGAATCAATTTGACCCACCTTCTTGAGTTGTTTTGTACAAAACAGTCCAATTTTGAGGGTTGTTTTCTGCAAAATAACCCAGAAAGTTGTGTCAAATTGACCCAAGTAGTGCATCGGTCCAAATGTTGTTATTTTTAACCCAACTTTTTTTAGAAGTGTAAGCATCCCCTCTCATTTCCTTTAAATGTGGCAGATTCATATCTCGCATGGCGATATCTCAGTGCGGAAAAGGACGCAGCGATGAGTACGTGACCAGAGCATTGTTCCTGCTCGTGGTAACAGACGACGTAAGCGGGCACGCTAATGAAATACAACACTTAGTAAATATGTCAGCCTCATGAAGCATCCTCTCCATTGTGTTCATTGCCAACTGGCAAAATGACTTTTCCCTTTGGTGTCAAAAACGGCGACGAGCAAAGAAGCTGCATTCTAGCCAAACAAAAGCATTCTTGTCATGCTTCGTGGTGCTTCCATACAAAGGATGTGTCGCTGCTTCAAGACATACTACATGCGCTGAGCTGGAGTGTTACACAAGCAGCGTTGAATCACACCGCTCGCAAACCTGGCAGCGGAGCGAGCGCGAAGGACACACTGTCAAAGAATGCTATTCTTTCTCCAGCTGTCATTGCCATGCCTCGTCTTCCTTCGTGTGCGTCCAAACACTTCGTCGCTTTCTGCCGAAACACTTCTTTAACTGAGGAAAGGATTGTGCGGGCGAGGCTTCCGACAAAAACAAGGCACGGGAATTTGCGGACTGCAAAGTTTCTTTTGGAAGTGTCTCAACAACAGCACGCTAAAGAAAAAGCAAATTGCTGGCAGCGTGGAATTAAAATGGACAGTTAATTAATCTTCCGCACTGAGAATGCACTGTGGAAAACGCGAACGTGCTCTCGGGAGGAAAAGAATACATCATGGATGCACATATTTATATGAGTCAGATTTCATTCTAATACAGCCAATGCAAGTTACCCCTTTTCGGGCTACTTGTAGCGTAAAAGTGCGTATTTGCAGGCAAAGGTTTTTCAAACGTGTCAAAGTTCTGTGTTTCATGTGTGTGACAGAGGTAGCGGAGGCTACAGCTGTTTCTCATCAGCAGGACTTCAGGCTTAGAACAAGACCCCCGAGGGGAACCTGTGCTTGTGCTGTATGAGCAAAAGTAAGCCATGCAGTTATTTCCCCTAAGTAATATAAAAAGGGGATGAAAAAAAAAAAACCTTCAACAAATGCAGTCAAGACCTGTCTTGACCCGTCTGTACGCCACCTCATGAATCACTCCGTCATTACTGCACAGGGAATGTACTGTGAGATTTTGCAACCTTGTGTCTGCTTGGAAAGTCACGGAGGATGCCCCTGGCAGCGGATCAGAACGAAACCCTTCTTCCATCGAAAATTGGCTTTATGTTTTCTGCCAAGCGCGGCCAGAGCCAGCTTTGAGGTCTCAGAGTTCCAAAGTGCGATCACTTCACTCCTACTCAGATGGCTTTTTATATTACGTATGCATATGAATGGATAGCCAGCTGCGCAATGTGACAAATGCGATGTGGTCGTGCCCGCAGCTCTTGTAAACGGTTACCCACAACTCACCCTCAGCTCAACTTTGGTTGCCTCAGGCTTAGACACGCGCGAAAGACGAGTGCAGTGGCCCTAAAGATCGTTCTTCACCCCTAATATTGTTTACAGGACGAGGAAATGAGTAATGTGTAATATTCAGTGAACAGCATTTCCAAATGTTTTATTTTTAGCCATTTAATGCTGTTTGATTTACATTCAGTAGTCGTAGTGGTGCCTACTGCATAGTTGGACTTAAAACGGAAGTCAACCCAAACATATTTGTTTTCCAACATATGTTCTATGCGGGCCCACTAGTTGAAACAAGGCATTCTGATAGATTTTGCGTTTATGGAATAAGTGTTAGCAGCAAAATCCAAAATCCACTCGTTTTTTTAGCCATCTCCAGGGGGCGGCCATTTTGTCACTTATGTCGACTGAAAATGACATCACAGTTGCTCAGGGTTCAGATAAGGACCAATCATGGCTCAGCTTCAGAAAACAGGTGAGCCGTAATTGCTCGTTTCCTGAGCCCTGAGCAAATGTGATGTCATTTTCAATCGACAGAAATCAGAAAATGGCCGCCCCCGAGAATAGCTAAAAACGCGTGGATTTTGCGGCTAACTCTTATTCCATAGATGCAAAATCTATCAGAATGCCTTGTTTCAACTAGTGGAAAATTGGTATAGCAGATGGATGGCAGTTGAATGTAACTTCAAGGGAACTTCACAATATCAACAGGACGCAATATTTTCTCTGTACGAAAGTCTCAAGGGAAAACATTCTCTCTTCTGGAGCTTGTTTAAAATGCTGCCAAGTCAGTCTGCGATATCAAAGGTAGATTCTTTGGTCTGTGTCCAAAAGTCAGCAGGCTCATCTGGCCTGTTGGGAACATCTGTCCTTCTCACTGAGCTCAGTCCAATCTGACCATAGCACACTGGTGCTGGGATTAAACCTGAGTCTGTCAAATGAAATCTAAATTACTTTCAGCATCTCAAAGGGTCAAATTTAAAATAACATTGTACATTGTACGGGGCTGAACGATAAATTGCATGAGCAATTACATCATGGTATGATAAAATACAATGTTCGAATGGCAACAGATGTGATTACAAGGAGAAAGCATTGAGCATCCAGTAGCTTTAATTTATGTTACACATTATGAGCCCTAACATGAGCGATTACTCAGCATGTCAGCCTACTGACACCATTAAAGATGGAAATAGAAACTCATTTCATTGCACAGTACGCATAGTCACTTGCTGGAGTACAGCCAGGCTAAGCAAACAGGGAGTAAACAAAAATAAGTCAACAGAACACACCATTTGAAAAGAAAAACAAACAATAAATAATTGACGGACTACTATATTGCTGCCGTATTGTGTTCACCAATGGTGCTTTTATTGGGGTTTTTAATTGTGTTATTTTTAAACACAATCGTTTCTTTCCAATAATATGCTCTATGCGGCCCCACTAGTCGAAACACGGCATTTCCATTAATATTGCATTTTTGGAATATGAGTTAAGCAGTTATATTTTTAGGCATCTCAGGGGGGCGGCCATTTTGAAGTCAACTGAAAATGACATCACAGTTGCTCAGGGCTCAGGACCAATTACGGTTCACCTGTTTGCTGAAGATGTGCCGTGATTGGTCGTTACACAGTCAACAACAAGTGGCAAAATGGCCGCCTCCTGAGACAGACAAAAACGGGTAGATTTTACTGCTTAACTCATATTCCACAAATTCAATATTAATTAGTATGTTGTGTTTAAACTAGTGGGGCTTCATAGAACATTTTCTTAAAAAGAAACATTACATTCACATTAACAACTTTCACAAAAATATGGAATGCACCACTTAGAATCCACAGCCATTTTAATTAATTTAATTTTTTTTTTTTTTGACAAACCGATTTAATATTGTGGTATACTTTAGACCAAGGGCGGGTGGACAACTCCGTTCCTCGAGGGCCGCTATCCTCCAAATTTTAGATGTTACCCTCCTCTGCTCATCAACAAGCTCGGCAGAAGCCTGATAACAATCCTGATCATGTCAGTCGGGTGTGTTGCAGGAGGGAAACATCTAAAACACAGAATGTTCGGTAGATGACTGCACTGACCAGCAAGTCACATATTGACGCGATACTTCTCATCATGCATAATAGCGCACTCATACAACTGCACTACTTACACCAACTTTTCTTTTAAATGTACAGTACACAAATCCAACATGGATTTAAAAAAAAATAGATTACATTAAATCTATGTTAAAAGCGCAGACTGATAAGTAGTCAATCTATATGTAAATATGAGGTACATTGGGAAAATGCATTAAGCGCCCTGTTTGATCAGAGCCCCAGGAGCTGAAGTTGTGATTTTTAATGGAATCTGAGGGGAGGAGGCTGCATTTTGTGGCCGAGGCTGCAAGGTGAGCGTAGGAAAGCTTTCCCAAGGGAAAACGCTGGATAACAGAGTACATGAAAGATTACTCTCACTGAGCGCAAATCAAATTATTGCATTTTGGAGGTCTCAGTAGCTTTTCTGCATGACCACATTTGCACTTGAGACAACAAAATCAAGGTCGCCTAAAATGAAACGGAACTTTTGATTTGCCACTCAAATTGTGTTCTGGAAAAGCTCGGAAAGGTCGAATGAAACCTTGAGTATTGTAAGTAAAGTAGTAAGTACAAAGCAAGTTGCAGTAAGTACATCAGCACAAAGAATTTGACCCGGGCCAATCAGAAGTGCAAACTGCAAACAGTGCAGATGTGAAACGTGTGAAACATGCATTACATAATGAGCCCGTTTGTAATGGAGTGTAGCGACATTAATGGTATGTCACGCTTTCAGGTCACTCAACGACCTGCTTGCAACATAAATCCTTGTGGCATATTTGGAACCACTTTTCTAATCCCTTGCGGTCACTGGAACAGCAAACCGCACGCGCTCCCACACAAGCTCCAAGGCAACGTCGCGTCGACCTATGGAAGTCATCGGGAAACACCTCTATCTGTCCACAAGTCCAACAGTGACATACAATAAATGGCAGCAGCTGTTCGTAAATGCTGGCGTGTTAAGAAACGAGATTAATTAAATGGTCTCAGCACTGTGTGGTTGCAGTGGTAAGAACATGGTTCATTTCATCGCTGCCGCATTTACAACACATTCGCAATGTGCCTTCATACTCACTTTGGAAGCGTGTTTCATTTCTGGCACATTTTATGCAGAAAAAAAAAAGACACGCACGCACGCACACACACACACACACACACACCTTTGTCAGTCATCAATGATGGAAGTAATGTCTTCATAAATGAAAAAATCTACACATTTTTTTTCTCAGACATACAGTGGATATAAAATGTCTACACATCCCTTTTGAAATGCCGTTTTTCGTCACCCAGAAATAAAGACCAAGTTATATCATTTAAAAAAACATGAATTGGACCTATAACCTGTGTAACTCAACTGGGTGAGAAATAAAATCTTTATGAGTGGGGAAGAAAGTGTGCACACAGACTTACAGGCAATGTGGCTGTATTCCTAGCGGCTAGGATGCGATTGGTTGTTTCTGAGCTCGGACAGCACACGCCTCCACCATTTAAAAAGCATCTTGTTCACCGCTAATAAAGTTCAACTATTCGAGTAGGCTTTTATTTTTGCTTTCTAGCAGAAGTCTGAAGGTCTTGTGTTGACACTGAATATGATATGTTCTAAAATTATAATTCATAAAATTCTCTCAGATTAAACTGCATTACCTGGATGCTTTAGGATAGTGCAATACAGGATTGCATTTAATTAATGTTATGAAAATGAGCATCAGTTATAAAAAAAAACGATCAAATTAAAGGCAGCACGATGAACTAGTGGTTAGCACACGTTCCTCACTTCAGTTTTGTGTTTGAATCTCGGCTTCCTATGCAGAGTTAGCATGATAGTCTTACGTGGCTTTTTTCCTCATACTCCACCTTCCTCACAGTCCCAAAAAAAAAAAAAGGGGTCCAGCTCAACCATGACCCTAATGAGGACAAGCGCTATAGAAAATGGACAGATGGATGGATAAAACTGAAATATTTTCATTTACCCTTGTAACACACTATCCAACTGAGATGGAGATTTACAGCCTGGTGATACTAATTCAATAGACACAATTTCACATTTTACACAAAATTTGGTGCAATGCAGTAAACGCCATAACAAACGCACTGTTGTAGCAACTTCAGCTACAACACAATCAAACTTGTGGCTCTAAGTATTGTGCAGAGGCCAAGCACAACATAGTCCTCTGCTGTCACCTAGTGGCGAGACCAGACAAACTCGTGGAGAGACTTAAAAAAAACAAAACAAATTTATTATTAGCAATCACATGGAAAGAATGCATGACATCGACAGGAGCATTTGTTGGATTAAAAATGCCAACTTCTTATTTACAAAGTCTGCAATTGAATGTGAATAATATTAGCACATGCACATACAAATTGCTATAATATTACACAAGCTTTTTATTCATCCAGTTTGCTTGGCCACCCGACTTCACAGCCCTTCACATCTGCTGCGGTCACAACACTTGATAATTAGTATTCTACTCATCACCAATAGACACAGGACAATATGACGACAAGGAGCGTGGGATGAATGCACAGACAAGATGACTATATGAACAAACGCCACCCAGGCCATCATTGGAGATAGTAACCAACCAGCTAGCATGGAGCAGATTCATAGACAGTACATGATTAAAGCGTCACTTTGCTAAAAGGGAGAAAACTGTCTTGCCACTGAATGGAAATGAAATGAGAATCAAATCAGTCTTTAGCGACATTGACAGACATCAAGGCCCAAAACGATCGTCTAACGCTTTTGCTCTCGGTGTGACTTACTGATTGATCGTAAACAAAATCGGGGTTATAAAACCAGCTACTTGGGCACACCCACGTTACCTCTACGATATTTTTAAAAGACCTGTTAGTCGTCCCTCCCATTTAAAGATGCGCAAAAGGCAAGAGCCGTTCAAACCCATCAACCGACCGAAATGTGACATGTTCTCAATTTGTTTGCATCATGTGGCGTTAACTTAATGCTGCGACGTCTTCCCACTGAGGTTATAAGGTGGTTAGCATACAAAAAGAGTCGCGGGAGATGGTTGTTACGTAACCAAGTCATTTATGTAGGTCTGTAATGATTTCATAATAGTGTGTTATATGTAGCCTTGGGCAATGACTGTCTAATTGGAGCTCTCACTCAGCCAAAAGGCACTTAAAACTCTGCAGGCCTTTTTCTGCCTTTGACAGCAGCAAGCGCTCATCATTTTACCTTCTACTCATCTTTGTACAAACTTGAATTCGAGCCTTGTAGCAAATTAGGTAATTCCATGCCTGGCGCAAATTACGGCTACATTGCTAAGAGTTTGTTGGTGATTGCAGGCATTAGCGCAATCCCCATTTGGCAAACATTGTTAAAAACCACAATCGCACTGTAAACACCAAACAAATTGTAATTTGTGACGCTATTAGGGGAATTATGAGAACAAAACGTTGCCATTTCATTTGACTCCCGTGTGGAGGAAAATGTCCACAAGGACGGGGCAGTAAGGCGTGATGGGCATGAACAATCCACCTTCTAGCACTGAAAACGTTTCAGGACTCCAAAAAAGAGTTGCTCTAATAGTGCTGTACATAGACTACACAGCGACGGTAGTAGTGACTGGTGGTGCGGGTGGGGCGTGCGGCGGGAGTAGGTAGAGAGAGCTGAAGTACTTCACAGAGGCAGTTGGAGGGATGACTGTGGACGATTCAGAAGTGTTCGGGGCTCAGGCCGCAGCTGCGTTTCACTTTCAGCTTCTCCGTGACTTTGAGTGCTGGATGAGCCACTGCAACGTGATATCTGCAGTGGGGACGGGCGTCGCCGTCGGCATCGTCACCAAGCATCCAATATGACACGCACATGAAAGTCACTCAACGGCATGACGTACCTATGTTGTCTTTCTCCTTGCAGGATACCGAGTAGCAGCAGATTTCCCGATCCTGAATGGCCGACAGGTTCCTGTTGAGGGCAAGTAGTCAATATGAAATCCTCAAGCTGACGACAAGATGTTTCTGTGGCACTTTTAACATGCAAAGATTTATTTTTACTAAAAAAAATTTTTAAAAAATAATCCTCCCTAGAAAAACATCACTACAGTGAACCGTTGCAAATTCAACTTTACAGATTTTTGTGGGAAATGATTTTTTGTTATTCTCTGAAAAATTCCTCTACCGACGGAATGTAAGGACGGAATCGCTTTTAAAGGACGATGACGGACAAGGTCGGAGGACAGAGGGACGCGGACGCAGGATGGAGGACGGACCGGCATAAAAGGGTAAAGTGCACAGCTCTGTTTATTGGTATGCACTAGTAAGACAACATTTCCCATGATTCTCATATGTTTTTATGCTTAGGCCAAAGCAAAAGAAGTACATCTTTAGTGCAGTCTTCTGACATCTTGGTGCTACGGAGAAGTGAATTGAAGAGCTTCAATAAGACAAAACTAGTGCTTTTCCACAATCTTGTGGCATCTTGATTCCTTGGAATGATGTTGAAGTGAGTTAAGCGGCTTTTTCTCGCCTTTTGGCTTCTATAGGCAATTCCCGACACTTTGTATTTGGCTTCAAATACTCGTGGAGTTTCGCTATTCATGGCTGGGTTCGGTCCCACAAGAATCTAATTCCATGTATTATTCATGAATAATCTAATGAGCTCCAATACAAAACCTGTATCATGCAAAACGTAGAAATGATCAGTTTTGAGTGACTATCAGTGAGATATTCAATCAGCATTTTTTTTTTTTAATTAGCTTGATGCAATGCAGAGCTACACCAACGCATTTTACAACTATGGACACATTGTTAATACATCCCGCGCATGTGTAACTAAAGTTTACATAACACACAAAACTTAATAGCTAACAGTGTTTTTACATCTGATATGCGGAGTACAACCAAACTGTGATTTGAGCGATAAGGTGTGTTAAGAGGGTGCCTCACATCTTTTCAATCAGCTGCTTCTCATCCAGCGCGTTGGCAAGGTCTCGTTTGTTGCCGAGCACTAGAACCTGAAGAACAAAGATGGCAAAAGCTGATTAATCTCTCACGTCAACAACTGAAAGGATTTTTCACACCGACTTACCGGAATCCCTTGAAGTTGTGGTTTGTCCAACAAGTTGTGGAGTTCATTTCGGGATGCTTCGATCTTATCTTGATCTGCGGCATCCACCATGTACCTGTATACATAAAATAAAATAAAATAAAAAACAGTCGTACTTTGAGATAGTAGTTTCATTTCTTCTGTGGTCGTTTTTTTTTTTTCTTCCATTTAGGCACATAAAATGCAGCAAATGAACTGTCTTACCAAGATAAAGGTTAAAAATGTACACTTCCCTCCAAAAGTATACAAACACTGAGGTAATTTCCTTAATTTATGCAGTCAACTAAAAATATTTTGGTTTGATGCTAAAAAAAAAATATTATAAAATGAGATTAATAGTTCGGTGTTTATTTCCAGTTATTTAAATCTAGAGCCAACAAACAGGTTTGGTTCCTTTGAGCAGCAGTTGGTGACAGAAACATTAAGGTTCTAAACAAGCATGTGGACAATGGCGACAACATCCGAAGGGCACGGGTAAAAGTATCAAGGCCTGCTGCTCACAGAAGACATCATGAAGAAAACTAAAATGATCCCAACAAAAGCTGCAAACTACTAATCAGTAAGAACAAGAACATTTCTTGTTTTCTGGCACTTTTTGTAACTCACCTCCAAAGGCACCTTGTTCAATTTTATGTCTGGCTTAAAAAAAAAAAAAAGGAAAAAAAAAAAAAAAAGGAAATCAGACATGCTGACTCCACACACTTACACAATAGCATTGACTCCTCTACAGTAGCGTTCCCACATGCTTCGGAAGCGGGGCTGTCCGCCTATGTCCCATATCTGAGGAGACATTTTTTTTCAACAACATTTAGAAAAATAAAATGAACTTCATTTGCTACCTTAAAGGGGTCCAGACTGTATGAGGGGTTTTCCTTGCTCAAATTAAGAAATACTGTTTCTGTGAAGTAATTAAAAGCCTAAAATACAAAATAAACATACAGGAACTCCTTTTTTGATATTAAGTATAATTGCGGTTGGAAAAGAATGACTATCGTTTAATTGCTGCGTCCTATATCTGAGCATGTGTGATGTTACTGACTGGAAATCGCTACGTTTCATTTTTTCTACAGGTATGTTTTCTTTATCGATGATAAATTCAGTGTTTAAGATGTGCAGTCCTCTTGTTTACACATCAGGGTTCGTGAAACACTAAAATTTGGATATGTTGAAATGGTAAAGCCACAGATTTATTTGCATTACTGCTGTAATCTGCGCTTTTGTGTCTTGGATTTCTTACAGTTTTACAGTATAGCATACACTCAATATGTTGATGCCGCACTTGTGTGGCAGAAGGCTGTTGTTGTGCTTAGACGACACGTCAAATTAATTTGTAAATTTAGACCTGGAATTGTAGTCAATAAATAAACCGCATTTATCTTAATATCATTTGCCTTTATCTTAGTATACTATAATGCACAGGTGCCAAACTCAAGGCCCGGGGGCCAGATCCGGCCCGCGACATCATTTTATGTGGCCCGCGAGGGCAAATCATGTGTGTTGACTTGACATGTTTCTTTCAAATGGTCTTCACTTTTATCACAACATATGAGATATTGCAAACATTTGTTACCAATCATTCCTTTAAAATATCTTAAAGAGTAGTTGAACAAACTATTTACTGGCTTCTGATTTCAACACTAGTTATCCATCAATCTGTTGTGTATATATGATAATATAAGTCGATCATACATTTCTATGTGCTCACAGTTGTAACGGCCCTACGAGGGACACCCTAACTATGATGTGGCCCGCGACAAAACCCGGCTATAAGGTATAATTGATCTGATATCGTTTATTGTCATAGGGATGATTTCATTGCTTGTTCATTCAACAAAATACGCGGAAAAGGACCTTGAAAAAATTGGCAACCGCGGGGAATCCATCACGCAGTCACGTGACATTAGCACATCAGGACACAAAAACATCCTGCTAGCCTAGTTCACATACTTACCTTTATTGTCACGTTGCCTTTAGTGACTTTCCGCATGTTGAATCCAACTGTAGGAATCATGTCTTCACTGAACTGGCCTGACTGTTAATGCAGAACAATAGAGGGCTTGTCAGCATCAAGTGAAAAGAAAGCACAAAATGATCTCAAATATTATCAGTGATATTTATATGTATACTCGTTAGTGAATATTGCTGTTGGTTTATTGTGCATTATGTTGTGTTTATTTACTAGGTTGGGTGTACGTTGATGTGCATTGTATGGAAATGAGACGGCAAGTCAGTACCGAACAACACTTCGCTGTGTATGCAGAAGAAAGACTTCAACTGCTTGCTTCGGATGTTGCAAAAAATCGCTTACACAAAGATTTCTCAGAGCAATACAATGTCATCCAGTGATCCTGGATGATGTCGACATTCGTTGGTCATACAGTATGACAAAACCAGCAGTTACATCCACGTGACTATTTCAAGAAGTGCCCAGTCACACTGTCAACTTCGTCAACAGACAAGCGCACTCGACGTGGGTGTAAACCAATATTGCGCCCCGTTTGCAGTCGAGTCGTTTTTTTTTTTTAGAAAATGGGACGAAAGATATTTCACTATGTTAACCTTCAAATTACATCCCACACATTTGCCTTGCAACGTTTTCACATCCTTGGGCCCACACTGTACAGAGCTTGTTTGTTAGCGACTTACAGCAATCACATTGACGAACGTGGTCTTCCCGGAATACTGAAGTCCCACAAGCGTCAGTTCCATCTCTTCTTTCCAAAATAGGGACCTGAACCAATCCAAAAGCCTGTTGATGAGGGCCAGCATCTTGGATGATAAACTGGTCAAAATCGCGACGACTTTCTGATCGGACGTGAGTTGTAGGTTAGTAGCAATCCACACCGGAAGCAGGAAGCTGCTCGGGCGCGTCATGTGATCTGCAGTTGCATTCAGGTAATGCTTTAAAATGGGAAATTCTGGCTTCCAAAGAAGGCCGCCTGAACTTTTTTTTTTTTTTTGCATTGACACTTCCTTCTGATTCTGATGATCCTAGAATCGCCCCTTGTCAGATGAACATGTTGGTAATTAATAACAACAGTAACACAGCATAACAAAAATTGTTCTTTCATCTGTATTTCCTCATATAATTAAGCACATTGTTTACATCCGTATCAGGTCAGTGTTGTTGATTTCTGCTATTGGGAATAAAAATGTTGACATGACCACATTCATAGCTGCGGTGTGCACAGATGATCACAGAGGAGACAGTTTCTTTAACTTGCAGTTACAAATGGCATTAAAAAAAAATGCTCATCCATTCCAGTCAGACACATTTAAAATCACGGTTCCACTTCATTAACCAGTGGAAGTACTTCAGGTCCCTGAGTCATGTGGCAGCCCTTGTTGGAGATCCAAAGGGGAAAGTGTGGTTTAGTGGATGGTGCATTGACACTTGTTATTGTAAAAAGAAATGAACAAGATGAAGGAAAGAATGGAAAATAATGTCATCTATTGTACATACCATCGGTCTGATAAGTGTGGTGTACTTCTCAGGGGTTGCTGCACTCATTGTTGTTGTATGAATTGTAGCCCTGTGAAATCATTGGAAAAGCAGACAATGAAAGTAAATACATATTTACAAAGGGCAACATGAACTGGTGTTCATTCCCTGCCCCGGTACCTCAAAGAATTGTCACAAAAATGAGAGAGAGACTAATGAACACATGTTCTGCTTACCCATTACACACCGGAAATAGTGACAAAACCTGTCGACAGACAATGTTACAAGTTTCATTCTTTCAAAATGCTTCCAATATAACATGGTAGTACCAGTAGTTTCATATGTTTCCTGGGAATATTGACTGATATGTTCTGACTTGGGCGGCACGGTGGACGCCTTGGTTAGCACGTCCGCCTCACAGTTCAGAGGTCGTGGGTTTGGTCCCGGCCCCGGCCGGGCCTTCCTGTGTGGAGTTTGCGTGTTCTCCCCGTGCCTGCGTGGGTTTTCTCCGTGTACGCCGGGTTCCTCCCACATTCCAAAAACATGCATGGTAGGTTGATTGGACACTCTAAATTGCCCCTAGGTGTGATTGTGAGTGCGGATGTTTGTCTCTGTGTGCCCAGCGATTGGCTGGCGACCAGTTCGGGGTGTCCCCTGCCTATTGCCCGATGAGAGCTGGGATAGGCTCCAGCACGCCCGCGACCCTTGTGAGGACAAGCAGTATGGCTATGATGGATGGATGGATGGATGGATGTTCTGACTTACCTGAAAAAGCGAATACATATTGATATGCTCTTGACCAGTTGCATTCATTGCTTTTTCTGCTGCTTTTCTACAAACAAGAGATGATAGTGTATAATGTATGTATCGTTCAGGTTTTAAAATGTTGCTGCTAAATTTCGGGGAGGCGGGGTGATAGGACAATACATGTCATTCAATAACATCAAAGGAGGTTGCGTTTCAAACATGATAAAACACCTCCGCATATACAGAATAGAGTTGATAGGATAGTATAAAGTTCATAAAATTAAAAAAACTGAGATTTGATCAGCAAAAAAACAGGTGGTAAATCTTCTTCTTCTTATTATTACTATTATTATTATTTGATTATACATGTTACATATCGTGTGTATGTTGTGTGACTGTGTCATATTCCAGCAGCTCACTTTCGACGATCCCTGGCTGGGGTAGGAAGCCAGTGGTCAAAGTTGGTCTGGATTCTGAACCATCTAAAGCAAACAAAAACAACAAAAAGTTGAGTAATCCCAACGAACAAACATGAGATGACGAGTGTGGCGAGCTCATACGACACCGACCCTCCCCTCAGTGGATCCAGTGGCCAGATGTCTGCGGGGCCCGCTCGGTCTCTGGTGATGACGACCCCTTCACCTGCCCGTGTCCCACCCACAATGTAATACACTTGTGAGATGGTGGGAATTCTGGAAAGGCGCAGCACGGCATCTTGAAAGTCTTCTGCCTCTCCTAGAGTCTGCGCAGGAGACCGCATATCACCATTTAAGATTTGTTTGTTATATGTGCAGTTTACATGTGAAATAAATTCCAATTTTTTGAAATGTATTCAGTGGGTACGAGTAACACTGTAATTCGGTGCATTCGACAACCCAGATGTTGACGTCATTCCTCTTGTGCTCTTTCCTCATCTCACCTCTCTCAACAGCCAGCCGACTAGACTTCTCTTCAACAGGAAAGCTGACGCCATATTCTTCCAGACCTCCCAACAGTAATCCGTGCCTGGTCCTGCACACAAAGCAATATTGTTGTGTCAACATGTTTTGAGCATTTTAGGCCAGTGGAGGAAGTGTGGTCTCACCTCTCTGGTTACCGGAGACAGTGAACTTGAATGGACTTTGTCCTGTCCACAGACCAACATAGCCAGCAAAGGTGGTTCCAGTGTAAGAGATCTGCAATGGTCAAAGGTTCAAAGGTTGTGTGATAACTTTTGGCATTTGTGCAACATCCAGTGACTTAGTTTGGCCTGAGTTGAACTGCTGCATTGAAAGTCTAAATTTGTGACATTTGGAGCGAGAGTTAAGGATTTGATGGCAAAGAGAAACAGATAGGAGGACAACCACAGAACGGAAAATAGACCTTAGCACAGCTACAGTATTAATAATAATAATAAAAGAATATAAGAGGTGACCCATCTGATTTTTTGTATTCACTGTTTGTGTAAATGTTCTGATGGTGGCAGTTGGGCTTTGCTCGTCATCTATAGGGTCAGAGGTGAGCTGCAGCCTTTCTCAGCTAACTTTGGGTGAGAACCCCCAAAATTCAGAGAAAAAGTCCTGCCGTGAATTTTGTAAACCACTGGTTTATACTTGCCTATAGATGACACAAAGCCCTATTTTTGTTTTCACAAAACTCCTCGACTCACCACTACGTAGTTCCTCCAATATGCCATAAAGATGGCGTGAAAATAATACCTTTATTGCGTTGGTTTATGCACGAAAACGGGAACAGGCGAGTTTGAAAAATATATTTTTTTAAATAAATAAAAAACAAAACAGCATTGTGTACCTTGCGGTCCCACAGACGCAGTGACATGGCCCCCCACATTGTTTTATTTCACGGATCGCTGTGCGTGTGTCTGTTGGTTTTGTCTGAAATGTTTTCGTTGCTTGACGGCGTGTCTGCTCGTGCGACGCCTGCTTGTGACGTGAAAGTTACGTTCTCGACACTGATTGGACTGTTATAGGTCAGTGCAATGATTTTAAATGACATCTTATACAAGTATGACTTGCTTTACCTTTCCATTCTTCCAGAAGTTCACATTGACAGTAACATTCCTCAGAACAGGGTGCGGGAAGTCAAGATTCCTGCCATGGTACACATTTCCATCTTTGTCCTGAGCCACAATGCTCGTGCAGAACCTGGAAGTGCAAAATATTGACTTAGCTACAGTATTATGAGGATACAAATACGTTGACATTTTATGACACATAATATGAACATATGCATTACCAGAGCTGGGCATTCGAACGGTCCATCCGTCCGTCCCGGATTATGTGGACGGTCGGACGTAGGAGAAGAAAAGGACGGACTAAGCAAGGAGCAAGGTAGGTTTTCGTCCGTCCCTCTATTCGTCGATAACCATGTCAAATCTCGGCTGACATTGTTGTTGTGTTGGGATCTTTTAAAGCAAGACTGCCTTGCAACAATGGAGTGCTCTTTTTCGTGTGTGTTCCCTCCCTGCATTATTGTTCTCACAGCAGGCATAGACTGCCCTCTAGTGGACACCCCCATTTCACTGACGAGGGAATAAAAAACACTGAAAGCTATGACCCGGATGAGGAAGACATTCGTTCTCCTCCTAAAATAGCATTGCCTTATTTTGCAATAATTCTTTTTTATGCAAAATAACGCATTAAAAGTGAAAACGAGCAACAAAACACAATATCATTGAGTTATTATGCAATCTTAAATATTCGCCTCATGTTGCCTGGCTTGCGCCGCATCATCATCATCATCATCATCATCATCATCACATCGGACGATGGTTGCTGGCAGATAAAAAGCTGTCTTAACAGTTGTAAACAATTCAATCCACTCAACGGTACTCCCAGCCGCCAGCTAATGAGCTTGAAATAATGTCATGCACGGGCGCTTTTTGGGGGGGGGGGGGGGGGGGCGGCAGCGGCGGAGGGCGCTTTAATAGGACGAGGACGGACAGGGTCGGAGGACAATAATTTTTATGACTAATGACGGAGGGACGAGGATGGAAGGGTACCCAGGTCGGGGACGGAGGACGGACCGGCAAAAAAGGGTAAAGGGCCCACCTCTGTACATTGCAAAGAATACATACGAAGTTAATTCGTAGGCAAAGTTGAGCATGATGACATCGGAGAGGTTCTTGCCAAAGTATGCGGACATGCCAGAGAGCTCTTCACCGTAAGGCTTAGGAAGAATGAAGTGCTCCGAGACCTTTATCACAGATCTGAGAAAGTTCTCAACCCATTTTGGAATAGTTGCACTGGAAAGAAAAAGAAAATTTGAAAAAATGTTAACACAACCATAACATCAAGAGGAAAATGGTTCCTGTTGATGGCAATTGTTGTCATTTAGCCCTCCCTCAAACAAAAAAACAGGGCACTACAAAAATAAAGAACATAACTGTATATTTTCATTTCATGACTTCAAGCTCAAAAATACACTACTTCTTTTCCTCAAAATATATGATTAAATTCTCATAGTACAATGACTTAACTAAAATATAGACTTTTTTCTCAAAAATATACAATCTTTTCTAAAATACACAACTTGGCTTTATGCTCATAGCACAATGAGTTTAATTTACGCTTTATACACATTATTTTCTCAAAAATACTGTATACAACTTGGGCGGCACGGTGGTCAACTGGTTAGCTAGTCCGCCTCACAGTTCAGAGGTTGTGGGTTCCGGCCTCCCTGTGTGGAGTTTGCATGTTCTACCCGTGCCTGCGTGGGTTTCCTCCGGGTACTCGGGTTTCCTCCCACATTCCAAAAACATGCATGGTAAGTTGCTTGGACACTCTAAATTGCCCTAGGTGTGATTGTGAGTGCGGTTGTTTGTTTGTCTCTGTGTGCCCTGCAATTGGCTGTGTGCCCTGCAATTGGCTGGCAACCAATTCAGGGTGTCCCCCGCCTACTGCCCAAAGGCTGTGAGGAGAAGCTGTAGAGATAATGCAGGAATGAATGTATACAACTTTGCTCTCTTCAAGGCACATTGTGGAGAATTTAGTGCCATCTAGTGGTAAACTAATAGAATGCAACGATCTAAGCTTGAAGTGTGGGCATTGTGAAATGTGCACTTCAGTGCCTCAGAGAGACCGCATGTCACAAGCCTAACACCGATTTCATCAGCAGAGGTGCAAGCAAAATGTGATCACACACAACTTAGAATTCCCTCAAGTGATGAAATCAGTGCATTGCATCTGTTTGATGCTGAGTAAATACGTTTGCTAAGTTTGTCTCCTTTGGGTATCCGTCGCAGAAAGACGACGGCATGACATGGCAGCCTCCTGTAGGGGAGGCGTGCCCTATCTAATATAGGGACTATGTAATACTAGACCTATAATTATATATATATATATATATATATATATATATATATATATATATATATATATATATATATGTATATCCACATAATGTATGTTGATGTGAACATCTTTTTTTGCATATAGCTGAAATTAATAGTTGGTTTTTAGAATGAATAAGCATTGAAAAGTCAAAACATTCTACACACTGTCCCTTTAATATTCTAAATCTAATCAATCAATGGCTTCCTCTATAAGATGTATGGCTTTTTATTATGAAATTATATGAATTTTCTGGAAATAAAACTTTATCCGCATAGTGTTTTTTTTTTTTCCATGTCAGTGGGGCCACACCCACAACACTAAGTGTACTTACAGTACACAATTTGTGGACATGTATTGACGGACTCATTTTGAAAAACGTTGTAAAGATTGCAAAAACTAGCTACTACTACTACAACTACTACTATTATTAGTATTCGTAGTAGTGGTAGTAGTAGTAGTAGTAGTGCTACTACTACTACTACTACTACTATTATTAGTATTCGTAGTAGTGGTAGTAGTAGTAGTAGTAGTAGTACAACTACTACTAGTAGTACTAAATCAAATCAAATCAAATCAAATTTATTTATATAGCACTTTTCATACAAAAAGAATGCAACTCAAAGTGCTGTCCAGTAAAAATGTCCAAAACACAACATAAAAAGGAAGACCCGCTCCCGCCCTCCCTCCCAACAAACCCAAAGATATATATCCGCCAGTACATCAGCACTCGCGCCTACACACACACACACCCCACACACATACACACAAAGCACACAACCTGATAAACGTTGTTAAAAAAAGACATGACAAGGCACAGAGGAACCATATGAGGAAAGGGTACCCAAGGGGGGTTCGTTCACGCTGAGGGCAATGACAGCCCACAGGCCACAGGGAGTGCCGCCATCACAGAGACCCACGGCCTCAAGTAGTACTACTACTACTACTACTACTACTACTACTACTACTACTACTACTACTACTACTACTACTACTAATAATAATAATAATAATAATAATAATAACAATAACAATAATAAAGCTATCGTATGATATTTTCATTGAAAGCAAGTAATGCAAGTTGTGCAATATAGCATGCAGTCTGTTTGCCTTACTCCACGATCTCTTGTGCAACTGTCTTGAGGAAGTCTGGGTCAAATCGATTGAGAACCGGCAACCATCTCACTTGGGGATCTTCATCCAGATTAATGTTGATTGGGGTCGGGGCGAAGTCCGAACTGCACGACACCACCAGTCCGCCCAGCAGCACCGCAACACGGCCCAGCAACAGCATCGTGTCTGAGGCGGACGTACTTCGTGAACGCCGCGTTTACATGCCTTAACCTGGATGGAACACAAGCGCTTTCAATATTTGTTTTCTCCGTGAGGGGGAGGGAATCAGTACTTCCGCTCCAAGTTTTTCACAATTAAAGCTTCGGTTAAGAATCAAGCCTAAAAGTGAAAGTTGCCCTAACCCAGCCACGGCCGGACTGGGTTGTTTCGAAACGAGAACTGTTGTGTTGTATTGCAAGTAAATTGAATGTAACCAGTTAATAACCCGTGATTAAAGTTTGGACTGGGTTATTTCGAAACAAGAATTGTTGTATTGTACGAAAATTGAATGTTACCGGTTAATAACGTGGTTATTGGAAGCGAGCGGAACGCGCATGACGGTTTGACCGCAATGATGCAAAAGCCATTTTGTAACTAGATTTCACAGCTTAAAAAAAAAAAAAAGTTTCACAGCTTTTCAGATCAGACTACCTTAGCAACGTTTCCGTCAAAAGGACCTAGCAACAAATGTGTCTACTTTTAAAACTTTGTCTGGAAACCTTTGAAAAGTCTTGAAAAGTGACGCAAACGCCAACACACACATTCCCCCTCCAAATGACAATAATAACATTTTTTTTTTGTCACAAAGTCAAAAATACGGCCAGTTGAGAGACTAACTGAAATTACTTGATGTGTTTAGTTAAGCAACCACCAATTAACACCAACTCAACTCACCTCTCAATACGAAATTGCGAATGCACGATGTATTGTATCCTTACGCCGCTATAGATCTAGTTGCACGCCGTACGTTCGTAACCTCGAAATGTCATATTTACTGAACGTGTGTGGAAGTTAGAAACACCAAGCCTTAAATAAAAATACAAACAACAGCAACAACAACAACAACAACAACAACAACAACACCTGAGCTTCTTTTGACTCCTTGCGTATTGAGGGTCCAAAATTTACTGTCGTAAACCGAGGACCACCAGTTCTGTGCAAATGAGGGCCTACAAGCTGATATACACTAAACTACCACTAGGTGAGGCTAGTCGTCCAGGTTTTGCGTGTATAAAACGGTGTGTTGGAAATGGAGACGAACGCTTAATTTATTTAGTTGGTAATATTCAATTAATATGCCTTTCAAATTACAAAACAGGATAAAGTTTTACAAGGATATAAGGTGGAAATCTTCAACGTGTGCCACACACTATTGCTGAAACAACTGCAGCAACAGGATAATTAGATAAAGGGCTGCTCGTGCCAATTTTTAAAATCAACATTTAAAAAAAACACAATAAAGTCAAATGCATGAGCACTATTCCTACAGCCATTGTCTTTTTCGTCACAGTAATTTACATTCACAAATGGGATAGTTATTTAATGGCATGCAACCCATCTGGACAAGTGGCATTTCAAAGTAAGTAAATGGATGAGATATGTGTAATGACATTGATATTTACATAAAACGTAAATTTATCTTCTGTTCTTAACCAATAGCATGGAGTGCAGCATCATTTTCTTTCGGTCTTCTAATGTTAATACTTATGCTGAAAAAGCAAACTCATCCATAAGTGCAAGTTTTACCGAGCATTTCTGCCAAGACATACTTCATTTGACATCTTTCATAATTCGATCTGTTTACGTCTTGTAATCTAAGACATGCTACTGGTTTACAGCCGCTTGCCTACTTGACGGGTTACGTAAGTGTTATGTAAGCATGTGTTATAGAGAGCTGTCAGGGTGGCTGGCTACAACACGCACACCAACAGGCAGTAGATTCCACAGGGTTAGAATAATAATTAAAAAAAAAACTTTATTAATACTTTAATATAGGCAATATCAATAATAGTTTACAAAATTCCGACCAACAAGCCTTTCAAAATAAAAATCCAGAGTACCTCTTTCTATAGAAAACTATTACTACTTTTTGTCTCAACTTTACATTCACTCTGTTTGCCACAGACACAATATTTTAAAGCATAATACATATCATCGGTGTGTCCGCACTAAATGAGTCAAAGGCAACACCATGAGTGGATCTGGAATTTGAGAGACAACACAAGGTGGGTTGAAAACGAAAGCTATGTACACGCTTGGCATACGGCTAGCATAAACCCTCCTCGGGAGGCGACGCAAATACACTCATTAGGTCACGTATCAAAAATAAAAATGTAGAGAGTAGCATAAACCAAAAAGGACACGACTTCACAGGAGCTCAATTTCGACGCACACATGAGTCATGTGTCACAAGGAAATCCTAAAGGCATGTATGCTCACTGCACACAGATCATGAGTGACATGCCTTATACAGTGACAACGCCCTGAATTCTTTACAAACACTAATATGTTTACCAAGATAGCTGGAGGATGAGTGATACATTGTGGTCAACACGAAAAGGAATTTTGTTAATTTTTTTTTTTTTTTTTTTTTTTTAATAAATCATGTAAAGTTGCAGTTCTGAGACAAAAACAGTAGATCAGTAGTAGATCTGTTGTTCTTGGATCTACAGCAGATCGAATGAGTCCAAGCAGCATCTACTGTATAGTACAAGGGGCTTTTGTTTAATCCTTACATTCATCATAAACTGGTATGTGTGTGCAAATCGACAGATCTAAATATACTGTTTTGTGGGGTGGGAGCTAATGTCCCGTACATTCTGGATTAACATCTGACATTCAGCACTGAGAGCAGAGAAGAGTGTCCCCGCCACACTGTAAAAACAGTTGGCTTAAAAATGACACAATTTTGGGTCAAAAATGGACCGATGCACAAATGGGGTCAATTTGACCAACTTTCTTGCACTGTTTTGTAAAAAAGAGCCAATTTTTGGGGTTGTTTTTCACAAAACTACCCATTTTTGGGGTTGTTTTCTGCAAAAACAACCAAGAAAGTTGGGTCAAATTGACCCAAGTTGTGGATGGGGGTCCATTTAGACCCCAAATTGTGTTATTTTGAACCCAACTGTTTTTAGAGTGTACACTCTTGCACACTCATTCTCGCAAATTCACAGTGTTTCAGAATCATGCAACAGGTGGGCATGACCCTTGCAAAGCCACACAGAGGAGCAGATGATAGAAGGTGGTTGACAGTTTAAGAGTTCAGGGCCTCTTTTGCTTTGTTTAGCCCCTGAGCACACAAAAGTCTAAGGTTACTCTTTGGTTTCCAGGTTTAATGGGGAGACCTGGTTTAAAGCTTTCTGAAGTACAGGGGAGTCCATGGAGCTCTGGCGTGGAACCGGAGACCCCGCCCTCTGGGACATCACCACAGGTGGGGAGAGTGTCTCTGGGGTTAAGCTGTGAGCAGAGGCGCTCATGCCAGGGTACATGACTGGCATGCCCCCGGGATACCAACACTTCTCCAGCATGGGCAGGTACGCCGCCGCTGCTGCAGCCGCAGGCGGGATGAGATAGAAGGGGAGGCAAAGCGGGTGCTGGTTGGGGGAGAAAGCCACGTAGCTGCCACGGCCTCCGGCCAGAGGACCGGAGAGGCTCTCGTCGTCACAGGAGTCAGACCGCGACTTCTTGGCCCGGGGCTCGCCCCCCTCGTGCTTGACGCCGCTGGCCGGCCGCTCGGGCGCGGTGTGCTTGAGCTCCCCCTCCTTTCTGTGGCCGTCCGACCACGGGGCTTTGGGGTCGCGTTTGTCATGTTCGCCCCCGTAGCCGCTGTCAGTGTCTGTGTCGCTGCCGCTCTGCTCCCCGAGCGCGCCAGGGTAAGTCCTTTGAATGACGGGAACGCAGTTCTTGGACGGGCCCTCGGTGGCTCTGGAGGGCTGCTCCGCGGGTTTCTTCAGTTTCTCCGAACTCTGAAAGACGGACTCGCTGACGAGCGCGTCGCTTTGATGTTGTAGTACCTCCGAAGCGACCTTGTGGATGTGGCTGATGACATGGGATGGCATCAGGTCTTGACTGCTGTCTCGGCGAGCCAGATAGTGGAGGACCTCTTTTGCGCACAGGTGGAAACCCGAACGGAACATCTGCTCGCTGACCTCTGGGTCGTCACCGCCGTGGTCACCTGGCGCAATGTTAGAAGGAACAACGTTACTCTTTGTGCTTCCATGCACACAACTTCAAGTTTCCCCATCAAGCCAAATTGTATTTCACATCCAAAAATTCTATCGATCAATCTATCTATCTAACCAGCAATCTATCTAGCGATCTATCTATCAATCAATCTATCTATCCAGCGATCTATCTCGCGATCTATCTAGCTATGAAGCTATCTATCTAAACAGGATCTGTTTGCATTTCAGTCAAGCTATATCGCAGTCACTGTTTGTTACATCATCAATTAGCAAAGATGCCGTTAATATATGTCAACTCTGTTCATGTGAAGCCCTTTGAGACTTTCTTGTGATTAAGGACAATACAAATATATTTGACTTGACTTGCTGCTCCACGTGTATTTAAGTAACAGGTGTTTGAAGGTTGTTAATTACCGTAACATCTGTGATCACGTGTGTTAGCCTGTCTTTGGAATTTTGTATTATAGATGAAGTTACATGTTTTGGTTGGTTTGTAAATATGGAATTTTTTTTTTTTTTTATAGTGAAAAATATTAGCTTCACTTCTAATTTGTAGAACTGGGCAAGGGGGCAAGTGTGTTTTAATAAGTTAATCATTTTAAATGAATGTGTGGGAGGGGTAAAACCATAAACACAATTTTTTTTTTTTA
The DNA here is from genome assembly GCF_054856515.1 of Filicampus tigris. Classification (NCBI taxonomy): domain Eukaryota; kingdom Metazoa; phylum Chordata; class Actinopteri; order Syngnathiformes; family Syngnathidae; genus Filicampus; species Filicampus tigris. The sequence continues at coordinate 21,819,322 of NC_141225.1, read as the reverse complement.
AATATATGGTTTCTCTATATTGTGGATTTTCACTATTACGGGGACTGGAATGCGTCCGCTGCAATCAACAGGGATTCACTATATACACACGTTCTGTGAGGTGAAACGTACTTATTTGCAGATCCTTTTGCAGCTCCATGATCTTCTGCTGCTGCTGCTCCAGCAGGCTGTTCAAGGCGTTCACGTGCTTCAGAGTGAGTTCCAGCACTACCGCTTTCTCCAAATGACCCAGCGTCTAAAAACAGGAAGACCTTCGATAAGAATGTTGATCTTTCTTATGTAACACATTCTGCAGCCAAACAGAGGCTAAGCCTCAAACACCATAGGGAAATCAAGCAAATGCAATGTACGTCTAAAGGACGCCGGACAGAATATAGTCAACATCGTGATGTTAATAGTACAAAAAAAAATCAGATTGATAAACAATAATTATTTGATTTAAAAAATGTAGTTTTTTTTTGTAGTTGACTGACCTTTCTATTGTGTTTTTTTCATTACCGCAAACAAACCACGAGGTGTGTGTGTGTGTGTGTGTGTTTGTGTTTGCTTGAATGACATGCAAAAAAAGTCAAATAAACACTCACTGTAAGTTTGAGGTGCTCTGGCAGTAAATCTTTGAGCTGGGCAATGCATTCGTTGATTCTGTCTCGTCTTTTCTTTTCGATTAGTCGATGTGGCAACTTGTAGGTCTCCTGCAGGCATGAGCGACACTCTCACGTTGACATTTATTCTTGTGAGTTTACTTTTAAGAAATATAAGTGCGTTAAAAGAACTTGAAATTACCCTGCTCTCATCGCCTCGTTTCATGCCTCTTCTTGACTTGTACACGTAAATGGGAAAATCCATCCTATAGAGAAAAGTGAATTATTTATTTTCCATTTAGTAGTAAGAACAGTATTTGTTATATAATCCTTAGTAAGGATTATAAGGATTCCTTACCCCTGCATGTCAGCGATATCCAGCGATGGGTGTTTGGGCACGCACGGTGGCGGTTGCGCCCTCGTAATTCCCTCCATGTTGCTCAAATACAACAAGTCAAATTGCTAAAACACATACAAACTAGAAACGATCCGAAGCGGGAAAAAAACAAAACAAAAAAATCCCCAACCGATTTCGATATTCCGTGTCTCGTGCGCTTCTCTCGCTTTCTGTCTCCTGGGAGCTGGTGGCACCGCGCGTGTTTGTCACCCTCTGATGTGTGAGGACTGTGTATGACAGACTCGATTCCGTGGTCCGTCTGAGTGTGCGCGAGGAATGGGCGGGTGGCTCGATGCCTACGTGTGGAACAAGTCCTGTGACTACAGGCACGTCCCTCGCCTCCAAACACACTGTGCAACTGTGAAGTCCATCACATGAGCCTCACGTGTTGGACGGCGCTTTCAAGGGCTCTCCCCCCCCCCTCCCTCCCTGCGCCGCAGCTTCCTGTCGGTGCACGCACGAGAGCGCGCACGCACACGCGGGCTAAGTACAGCCTATTACTGTAGTAGACCTCTCGCCACCCACGGGAGCCAAGTCCCGTGTACCACCACGCTCCGACTCTCTGGAGTCTGGACAGTGTGCAAGCTTTGTCCTTCGAACCCCCGCCCCCTTCCCTTTGTTATCAAAGACAGAAAGTAGAGCAGCAGACGTTGAAAACTTCCTTCATTGTGGATTAGTCACTCGCACGGCGCGCAAAATGCAAACATTTCACTTCAACAAACAAATAAATAAACAAACAAACAAACAATCAAACAAATATGTCAATAATTAAACAAAAAAAAACGTTTTCATTTCATTGCATATAGCTGTTTTTTTATTTTTTTTTATTGAATTTTATCCCTTGGGATGACTTCTGATTTAAACTTTCAAACTGGCTACAACAGTCGTATGGTTTTCGATTTACGTTTAGTCAACGTTAACTGTACAGTAAACCATAATTTTATTTGGAAAACATTGATTTGATTGGAAAGTTACGCAATAAGTCAAGAAGACCAGGTGTTAAACACGTGTTATTTTGACAAATTTGGCCAGCTTCCAAGTGGTTGTGTGCGGCATTGGCAGCGTGCTTGAGGTTTTGCTTCGTGCTTTACGCTTGCTGTCATTGATATGATAACTCCGAAACTGGACCTGCTTGTTCCGTGTCACGTTGCCTCCGAACTGCAAGCGAGAAAAACAACCTCGGCGGCCCCGGGCTGTGACGTCACGAGACGACGAGCCCCGTTTACCGTTCGACGTTATTCGTCATCAGTGCCTCAATTAATTATTGAATCTTTGACCAGGTATATTTTGACTCGAAATGACCCATAAAATTCTTGTGGACTACTATTTTGAAGGAAACTACTATTCGCCCAAACTACTTCCGTTTTTGACATCCTGAATTTATTAGCTTTAGCTTTAAATTTAATAGTTTTGTGATATTTCGTTCTAGAGCTACCAAGACTCTTTATTTAAAAAAAACAACACTATATATATATATATATATATATATATATATATATATATATATATATATATATATATAATTAAAAACTATCAGTCACAGCTTCACGTGCATCACTGCTCACAGAGGCTCGTATAGGGACACACAGAGGCTTTAGCAAAATAAATTCCAGTTAGCAGCGAAAGTCTAAAAGAAGGACTCAGAAGGTGCTCTACTTCATGCAGGGATACAAAGGCGTTGTTTGAGACGCGGACGGGTGCAACCATCGGCGCCAACCTGACAGTTCCATTAGGTCATCATAGGTTAATTGCCTCTGTTATGTTTTAATTGATAATTCCAATATTGATAATAATTCCAAAAATACAACATCAAACCAGTAACATTTCGTTTTTGGCAATTCTCGATCATAAACAAGTTACGGAGTCACGCCGTTCATGTTTTTAGTGAGCTAGGGGAGGTTCTTTCGGCAAAGATTTGAGGAAGGGGGTGTCGGGTGGCGGGCGTGAAGAGGGGCTACGGTAAAATCTTGCTAGTAGCTTCGAGACTACCTACTCCATCTTGTATTTCTTGTCTTGCTATAATGAGGTGAGGCAGGTGCTGTGCGTAACTGTGGGTTGGATTTCACCTCACCACAGAGCGTGCAGTGTTTGGCTGTGCTTCGGGGCTGCTCAAGGGGATGATTTTACTCATCTTGCCGATGAGTGTGCGCTGTGGCTAGCTGCTTGTTTTGTGGAAGCTAAGCCCAGACTGTGGAAAAAAAGCAAGTGCCGATGAAGACAATAAAAACAATTTAACTCGCAGAGTCAGAAGTAAATACACTATACTGTGTTAATGTGGCGCATAAGTGGACAGGCACTGCACAGACCCAACACTATTTGTATAAGTTAATTAAAAAGTCAATTTTGCCCCCTTTAACTTAGTACCTTTTATTTCAGAAGGGTTACAAATTATACTGGTCAACACATTTTTACAAAATTTCTTAATCAGAGATGCAAGTAAAATTGTCTCGATTAACTTTTTGTGCTAATTCCGAACCCACGCTAGTTTTTTCTCCAGCATATCAGGTTTTCAAAAATAATAATAATACAATAAAAATGACACAATACGTAATATAGCACTATATTTAGTAATATTTATGAATTACGGGTTAGGTTCAGCAACAGGTGGATTTTTTTTTCTAAAGCGTCATAACATAACGCGTGGTAAAAGCCGCTTTTATAGGTCAAACTTAGAAAGAAAAAATGAAAATATCTCAATAACCTGATGTGCTAGAAAACAGCAAAGGCAAATGCCTTTTTAAAAATAAACGTCAAAAATAAGTTTAGGAACACATAAAGAAATCTCTGATTAAAATTTTCTATTGGCGAGTGCTATCTACCACATGTAAACTGTTCTGTTTGTTCAACTGTATTTACTGATGACAGTTATGACATTGCAGTTAAAAAAATATCTAAATGAAGTAACCATATCTTTCAGACGTTATGACACAAAATGAGTGATTGTGGAGAGTATCCATCCATCTATCCATCCATTATCTATACCGCTTATCCTCACAAGGGTCGCGGGCGTGCTGTAGCCTATCCCAGCTGTCTTCGGGCAGTGGGCGGGGGACACCCCGAATTGGTTGCCAGCCAATCGCAGGGCACACAGAGACAAACAAACACACTCACAATCACACCTAGGGGAAATTTAGAGCGTCCGATCAACCTACCATGCATGTTTTTGGAACGTGGGAGGAAACCGGAGTACCCGGAGAAAACCCACGCAGGCACGGGGAGAACATGCAAACTCCACAGAGCTAGGCCGGAGCCGGGAATCGAACCCACGATCTCTGAACTGTGAGGCGGACGTGCTAACCAATCGACCACCGTGGAGAGTATGAAGGAGCAAAAAATGACAATATCAAAGACATCTTTGAACTTGCTAAACATGGCTTATCTCTAAAAAATAAGAAAATAGAATGGAAAGAAAGTAAAGAATAATTCCATTCATTTTAATAAATATTTCTACTTTAATATACAAAATGCCATGGTCTTGATTTTTAATTATTTCTAACAATCCTATAAATGAACAATTGTTCTCAACCAATCAGTTTGTCAATACAAAGGCAAGCAATAAACTTTATACATACATACAGTAAAAAAAAAAATGCAACAATGGTCTGAAGACATCCCATCCCATCCATTCATCCATACTGATTATCCTAACTAGAGTGACGGGTGAGCTGGGCATGAAAATTAAAGTGCAAGCACGAATAAATTGAAAACAAGAACAGTCAGAAAGCGAGCACGTTTGCTTCAACAGAGAGGAAAAGCTGATTTAAGTTTGCTCAGGTAAGCATGCTCCGTAAAGCAGAACAGGGTTCGTGACTCTTAACAAATTATACAACACAGGTATATTTGACTGATCATTCAGTCTATACAGTCTATATGGAGAGTATTAATTATATGGTAGATCATTATTAATGAGAATGACATTTGGATTTACGCAGACGAAAGAAAACACAACAGGTTTTTGCAACACATTCTTATTGAGTGCAGTACTCTTCATTTAAATAAATAATACAAAAAGAAAAAAAAAATGAGGCAGTCATCTTATTAAATACAGTATAATCTCAACAGTTGCATAAGCGAAATCAAAATCAAGTCCCCTATTTTATCCGGTAAGACCTCAAACCCAAATACAGGTCAACACTGTGAAATAAGATGTTTTACGGAACTCACGTCCACATGAGGTTGCATATTGAAGTTTATATATTGCACAAAATACAAAAAACAAATAATACTGCTTGCTTGGCCGAAAATAGAAACGTGATTTGGAATGGAAGATAACGAAACCGGACAATTCAACCTCTCCAATTCACAAGTGTGACCAGTCTAAATGACACGCGTGGATAAACCCAGTGTAATATTACATTGAAAACATTTGGCACAAACACCTTTCTGGACTGGAAAGAAAAGGGTGGGTGAGTGTCAACTGTCAATGTTCTGAGTGAGATTTGTACACAGAAGAGCTACACACCATAATGTGACTACAACTCCTGTACATTACAGCGTTTCCTTCTAAGTTCCAATTTACTGTACTCACACTTATCACGCGCAACCTTGGAGTAAGGACTGCTCTGTCCAGACGTAAGGCTGATGCTCAGGTGCTTCAGGCGCCGTCTCTCGGGCCTACGCAGGCTGCTGGGGGTTTATGTTCATGTGCTGTGGGTGTCCCAGCAGGCCAATCCGCTGCTTTTGCTTCCTCTGTTCGGTCATCTGAAACAGGACAAAATGGACACATAGACCGGGGGGGGGGAATGCTGTTGAAATAAGTGTAGCGATCTGTTGTGTGTGCTACTATCATGTACTGTGCTTCTGTCATCAGACGGAAGCTGCTCAATATGCAACACTAATACTGAAAACCACTCGTATAAAATGTCAGCTATTGAGAGTCATAGCACACGTGTTCTGTTAAGAGTCAATTTTGCAGTGGGTTATTTGAACCTTGGCACAAAAGCTAAAAAGTCTTGGCCGAGAATTTTGGCAGTGATTCAAGGTTAAGTTTCACTAACTTTGTTGCTTTGGCTTTCATGTTTGTGATTCACATTGGCTCCATATTGTGGTTATGAGATTTTGCAATCATTTTTCCAATTTAATTTGCCTGCCCAAATGAGATGATGATTTCTTTTTTTTTTTTTTTTTTAGGATTTTAATTGGATTTAAATTAAAGTAATCAAATACGTTTTTAAAATTTGATATTAAAAGCAAGCCCGTACATCACACGTGTTCAGCAACACCATCATTTCCTCCTGTCTGGGTCAAAAAGTCTCGGTGACATTCACTTCCTCACATGTGGTTCTCATTTCAAGGGTAAAGCCGTATTGTACAATTCTGTTAACTAGAAAAAAACAAGATTGCAAAAACTTGTGCAATGCCAGCGCACGCATAACCTTGCGTTGAGCATCTGAATGGCTTCGAAAATACTGTTTGAATTTGAACTCCACAGAGCAACAAGTAACACTGAGTTGAAAAACGAACGAAAAAACAAAACAAAAACGTGACTTTGTTTTGAATAATCTTGCATTTAAAGGGACACTTGGTGTCCAAAGTTAAGACAAAAACATGTTCTCCACATCATGAAATCAGATACATCGCAGCCAAATACAATGAAGCGCAATGTTTGCAGTTTGCCATTTGCGAATTTTCCTCATCCCAGATTTTTCTGCAACGTAATCTCTGATTGTCACTGAAAAATTCAATTGTTTGCTGTTTTTGTGCTCAGGCCAAAACAATAACATTATTACTTTAGCATCATCGGGTGGCAACTTGGTGTCAAGGAAGAACGTTGATGTGAGTTTTAGCATTTCATTTAGACATAGAGTAAGTAGTTCTTCATGGCACCTTTAGGCAATTCAAAACCTTCTTCAAATTTTTGCTATTTGCTGCAGGTTCAGGTAGTTCATTGTAATGAAGTCCGTCCAACCTGTTCCTTGAGCTCTGTCAGCTGGCCGGAGAGATTGGACACAAGTTTCATGGTGGACTCCAGCTTTTCCTGGAGGCTTCGAATTTCATTTTGCTCGCCATCTGCATCACTGCTGACCAATGACATGGCCCTCATTCGGGGAAACCAGTCCAGGTTGTGCTCCTAGTATACAGAAAACGGGCGGGTTAGGTCCGTCATATACCGGGATGCACACATGCATCCATTCATGTTGCATGATTTTCATCTGCAGGCGTGAGAAATATGCTAAACGTAATAAATATGAATATGGAAAATAATAAGGTTTACAATCCAAGGTGTCGTCATTATCCCACAGGAGACAGTTTGTTATTTTGTAGCTTGTATATTACTATTGTATATTATTTACTTATCTAAAATTACTCAAGACTTCAAACTAGTGCACTATTGTAATAATTTTCTAGATTCTTTTTTTTAATTTGCCTAATTGTTTGCTTTGTATTCTAATATAAAGTCGGGTTTACTATTTTAAATATTGACCGTGAAGAGTGAGTGTGTTGTTGGCAAAAGCATTCAGTGCTGCTAATGTTTATATTGTTAAATATTTTTTGTATTTTGTTTTATTCTATTTTAATCTCTAACTGTGTATTTGTTAATTTTGCATATACTAGTTGTCTGTGTGTGTTTTTTTTATAATTGCCTACATTTGTTGTGCTGTTAGGTAAAAAATGTGAATATAATTTATGGTTCATCTTATCATTTTTCTTTAATTTACTGACTTCATAATTTAATAAAATCTCGAATTACTCTCCGGCTTCTTTAATTTTCAGTAAGATGTAGTTCAAAAGAAGTTCAAATTTTACATATATATATATATATATATATATATATATATATATATATATATATATATATATATATATATATATATATATATATATATATATTTATACAGTACCTGTCTGTATGTGGATTCTCAGTCAGCCACGTAATGATAATCCACAAAGGTTGAATCAAGAGATTTTACACAAATAATGTGGTGTATATTGATATTGATCTGTTTTCTATGGTGTAAAATCATTTATTAGACAACACAATTAGATATATCACAATTAAAGATCATTTTAAGCAAATGTGTCATTTGCGAAGTGTGTGTCAAACTAGTAGCCCTTTGCATTAATCAGTTGCTAAGAAGTAGCTTTGAATTTGAAAAAGGTTGCTGACCCATGTACCCGCCGACTATTTAACCCAGCGCGGTCAAAAGGGCAACTCGGTTGAATTCCTTCATTCTACGACTGACTTGACCACCACGTGCCGTTCTAAATGTATGCTCTTTGAACCTACCTCCAAATTAGCCACATGAGTCATATAAATGGGTCAGTGTTCAAGCCCTCAACACATTTTCCCACAAAGCCTTGTCATTGCCATAAGACCACTACAATGAATGCACAGAAGGATGCTGCCACTGAGAAAGGTTAAGGGCCACCTAAGGGCCACTTTGTTTTTCTACGTTGTGACTGACATTACTCAACTACACTTCACCTACAAGAAAATAACACAACTATTTGACGTGTAGAAATATAAACTATACCAAAGACTGTGACTGATCTACAAAGTAGTTGGACTGCTATTATTTTGAACACACGTGTGTGTATCCACACCACAAAGAGGTGGTGAAGGGGAATAACACAAAACTAAGATAACGAGTAGCGCACACTCATTGTGAAAGGGCAAGACAAATGCGCAGGCTCCACTTCCAGGACGTAAATGAAGGCTGGGTTGCAAGGGTGTTGACACTCACAGCAGCTGAGCGCTTTCCTTCATCTACTTAAAAGGAAAAAGTTGAATATTGGTTTTGAATGTTATTCTGTTAATAGTATTTTAACGTTTAAAAAAAAAAAAAAATTACATTATGTTTCCCACTTTCATTTCTGTACATAAACCTAAAAAAAAAAAAATACAAATAAAGACAAATAACTTCACAAGTAATGACACAACTACTGCATTCATTAGTGAAGTCACCGAGGCCGTGATACAGAAACAGGTTGTTCTGTGGTTAATCTATCATTCCACAGGACTCTTGACGCGGTAGCAGCTCTGTTGTCTCGAAACATACCAAAAACACCCATCTGACCAATTCATAAAGACTTAATATTCCTGCATACGCGGGAACACCAACCGTTTGAATTTTTACACGTACAGCACCGAGAGTAAATGCTGGCTTTCACATACGCAATAAAAATGAGGGCAATGAGTGACTACGAGTCATCGTCCAATGTTGTATATGTCACACTTCACCATGAATCCTCCACTACTGACGTCAATTTAAGTCATTGTCGAAGTCGTCCGTTTTCCACCGCCCTCTCTCCCGATGTTTCTTCCACACTATTTCATCACTGAATAAAATGAAACAAAGTTGGAGACAAGACCTTAATAGATACTGGCTATGATGCTAATGTGGACACCATCCCGTCCAAAATGATCGGAACAGTGAGGTAAATTCTTTTATTTTTGTATAGAATGAAAACTTTTTGGTTTGACACGAAAAGATGCATACGAGAGGAGATCAACATTTCATCTTTTACCGCCAGGTACTTAACATGTATGACACACGTTGTTTTGTTGCACAGCTGTGTCTTAATAAATGAATTAATTAGAAGTGGGTACAAATGTGGAGTCATCAATGCATTGTGTTGTATGGACCAAAGTTGTGTTTGATCAAACATGTTTTAATTTACTACTCCATATGCACAAATAAGTTATTATTGTGCAAATTTTATATTTTTTATTACAATTTCCAAGAGGATATATTATTTAAGTTTACAATGCACTTTTTCAGTGTTACACGCATCTATCATGTTTTTTATTTTTGTACTCCATATGCACATGCAAGTTATTTGCAAATATTTATGTTAAAGTGATAATTGCTAAAAAAATGACATGCCAACTATGATATGGTTAATATTACCGAAATCTCAAAATGTACTCCTCTGTGTTTATTTTTACTTCTTACTGATAATCACTATCAAAGTATTTAAATCAATATCGAATGGCAACTTGAAGAATCAAAATTGAATTGTGAGGTTTTTAATAATACTCAGCCAAAGTATGAACAAGCACACATTGCTGCAGATGTGTTTTGATGCTTAAACTTGGCTGTAAAAGTTTTTATGCTTTGACCAACCAATCAGAGAAGAGAGAAATGCTGACATTTATGAGAGCCCTGAGAGATGAATTTTAAATGCGATTGGTGAAAGAAACATTGCTGTTGCTAAAGTTTCTGAAGGCCTTGAGCAGACTAAGTATAGGCCTAAATTGGTTCGGACAAAAACAAATGCAAAATATATGTACTGGAAGCTTGGTGCTAAAAAAAGAACATAAGCACATTTACAACATGTACAGAGCAGTTAAATTATCCCATTAATCACTTGGTTTGTACCAAATAGCAAACAGCAGAAAAAAACAAACTACTGTATATTCCTGAAAAAATAAAAACAGGTTACACAAGATTTGCCTGCTCTTCCCACTTTTTAAAGTTGTTGTTAATAATGCGCCCTTGGCAAACGCATTTTGGTTCAGCAGGGTGTGAGGATAATAGAAGGGGGGGTGATGGAGGTTAATCCCGAATCAGGTGGTTGCTCACAAGACTGAGAGAGACACGTCAAGACAAAAGACAATGAAGTGAGCAAGATGGGGTCCGATTAGAAACCACGTTAGCTGCACCAGCCGAGCAACAACTTTAGAGTTAAGCTATTTTTTTGGTTGGATTTCTTTTGTGTGAGCTTGATTATTCAGTTGTGTGTATATAATTTCTATTTTGATGTAAAAGTGCACTTGATGAACATATATTTGTATGCAATGTGGAACCTTGCATTGTTTTTGTCATGACAAGAATAATGACTGAATATATACATCCATAATATACATAAAGTTTTTGAACACAATCAATAGCCCTGAGCAACTGTGATGTCATTTTCAGTCGACAGAAGTAACAAAATGTCCGCCCCCTGAGATGGCTAAAAACGGGTGTATTTTGCTATATTCCACAAACACACTATTAACCAGAATGCCCTGTTTCAACTGGTGGGCCTGCATAGAACATATTTTTGAAAAAAATATGTTTGGATTGACTTCCCTCTAAGGCACAGAAAGCTGGGAAAGTGCATTAGACTCCAGGGGAGTACTTAGAAGGTATAAACTTGTAGTTTGGATTTGAAACATATATTTTGTGGGTCCGTTTATCTAAAAAATTTCAATCAATAATTCTTTTCTTACGTGCGAGTGTGTGTGTGTGTGTGTGTGTGTGGGGGTGTGTGTGTGTGTGTGCGTGGGGGTGGGTGTGAGTGTGTGCATGCATGTTGCCCAGCTGCCAGGCGGGATTAAGCAATGTATGACGGAGGCAGACGGTCTGGATGTTAATTCTCTATTCACAAAGCCGAGTCATGCAATAATACTTCAGAAGAATTCAAGGGGACGGGATTACATAATGCCGAATTGTTACGCTTGGTTCAAAATACTGTGTAATACTGGTGCGGTAAAACAAAACTCTGCTGCCGATGACTCAATTTGAAGATGTTGCTAAAATGCTGAGAGGCAAAGGCGGAATTTGAAAAACAAATCGACGAGGATCAGAGCATTGTGAGTGCATTGCGGTAACTTTACCCTGATCATTTCAGCCACGTAGCTCTCAGGGCCAGTGTACTCTGTTGAATCCTTGACCTTCACCAGGACAATGAAGAATAGGTAGTGCCACATGTTGTGCTCAACTTTGATGTGCTCTTCGAAGGTAACAGTCTTATTGTCAAATTTGTCTCTCTCCAGACCTGAAGCAATACAAGGACAAAGGACACACATACAGCAGATGTAACGTTAACAACACGCTTTCTTAAAAACCTCTTTTACGATTATTTCCCTTATGCTAACTTGTGGCAACGTGACGTCATTGACTTCAGCACAAATGGGTGCAAAAGCAGGAGGAAATACGATCACAAGGGCTGGGCAGACACTGTCAAAGCAGTCATGATGCCAAAAATAATTGTGCACACTGTTTGATGCACTAAAATACGGTCGATCTGTCTAAATGTAAAGTTTGAAAAATGAAGACAAGTGTTTATTAGCTTTGAAGTTGCGTTTCAAAGCCAACAATTAAGACTTTGGTGACTGAAGAGGACTATTATAACAGGTCTATAAACCAATAGTTAAAAAAAAAAGAAAAGAAAAATACAGTCCACCTCCTCCCCAGCAGCACCTGACGTGACTAACCAGTCATTCTGGGAAGCGGAGGCGTTGCATTGTTTACACTACCCAGAAACGCAGCCCATTTCTAGACTGTTGTGATGCTGCCTGTTATGGCGCAGCAAAACAGTTCTAATACAGAGTTAAAGCTACTTCCACTTCTAAGAATACGACAGTAAAATTGGAAGGACCAGAAACAGCAATTTAAGTCATAAGTGGTTGGCACATACTTTGCTGCCCACATGTAGTAGATAAAAAAATAAAAAAATCTACATACCCCTGTTCAAAGCTAGGTTTTGTGGTATTCAAAAAAAGACATCAGTTAAAAAAATTCAAAACCTTTGTCACTATTAATGTGACCATTAAGATGCACACACTTTAAAAACAGATGGGTTAAAAATAACACAATTTGGGGGCAAAAATGGATCGATCCACTACTTGGGTCTTAGTAAAACACTTTCTGCAAAAACAATGCAAAACATTGGTAGTTTTGTACAAAACAACCCCCCAAATTGGACTGTTTTGTCCAAAACAATGCAAGAAGGTGGGTCAACTTGACCGGTCCATTTTTGACCCAAAATTGTGTTATTTTTAACCCAACTATTTTTACAGTGTATAGTTTGATGGGGTGGAGGGGTCTTTTAGGAAAGGTAAGTAAAAAACAACTGAAAGAATGTGGATGCACACCCTCTTATAACTGCGGATGTGACAGTTTAAAATTAAACATTAAAACTCATGAAATTGATTAAAAGATGAGAATACTGGTCTGCTAAAAGGCAAATAGTGTCATGTGTTTTTTTTTTTTTTTGCCACAATTTAAAAAAAAGCCCATTATCTTGGTGTCTCAAAAGAGCTGTGAAGAATTTAAAAAAATGTTTTGCCTTTCTTAAAAATAAAGTCCATTATCTTGGTCTCACACTTAAACAGGGGTGTGAAGACCTTTTACATCCACTGTGCATACATAAATTATTACACAAACCATAAATCTATGTGAAGCACATACAGCGGCACCTCTATTTACGAACGTCTCTTCATACGAAATTTTCAAGTTACGAAACGCATCAACAGGAAAATATTGCCTCTTGTTACGAAAGAAATTTCAAGATACGAAAGGTAAAAATACAGTATGGGCTGCTACTGGCAGCTCCGGAGTTTCCTGAACGCAACATACTCATAGCTGCTCTGCCATTGGCTATTACCTAGCATCTTCCTGGCATCCCATTGGCTAAGAGGGATCTCTACCGTATGTGTAGCTAGACAGGTAGATAGATATATATGTGATAGATATGTATATGCAGCGTCCTCGCCATTTGCCCCTCGGGCCATGAGGTGTTCCGATAGTTTTACGTGAATTAGGAACGAGGAAAAGTAAAAAAGCAGATTTTTTTTTTTTTTGGTCCATATAAAGAAAGCAAGAGATAATAGAAAGGTATGAAAAAGGGATGACGCCAGGCAAAAAACACTTCTGAGAGAGAACATGAACCAAAGAGGGCAAAAAGCGATGAGGACAGCAATTAAAAGGAAAACGACCATCATTTTTATTCTTTACTCTATTTTTTGTTTTTTACATTATGCACAAGTATCATTTATTGTGCAATAATCTAATTGTAACATGTTTGTATTTGTTACATGTTTTGAGGCATTTTTATGCTTTATAAAACATTTATGTCTGAATATTGGGGGTCTTGGAATGGATTAGGGCATTTACATGGAAAACACAACTCTACTTACAAAATTTTCCACTTAAGAAATTTCTTCCAGAACCAATTAATTTCGTAAGTAGAGGTACCACTGTATTATCAAAAACGGGGTGGGGGCGGGCGTAGTTCTCACCACAAATAAAGCATGTTGTCTTCAGGATTTCCTCTTTCTTTTGCTTCTCACTTCTCAGGTCAGCGAATGTGTCAATAATGACGCCAAAGATGAGGTTCAGCACAATGATGATAACCATGAAGAAGAACAGCAGATCATAGATCACCCTGGCTGCAAAGAGCGGCTCCTGGTAAAGCCAAGACAAGAAACAATTGGAGCTGCAGTCACATTTGAATGAATATATGCTATGCCCAATGATTGTGGTTGACCTCAGTGTTTTCACTGTACTTGTACAAATCGAACAGATTTTTGCTCTTTTGTATGTATAATTTGTGCCCAGTTGTGCTCAATGTCAGTAAAAATATTTTAGCCTGTCAAAAGGTGGAAACTGTTAAGAGAATCAACGACGACAATATAGCTCTATTTAAAATAATCGAGATTAACAGCCTCGTTCTGGGATTGTGCTGTAGCTGTAACCAATATTGACAAATTTGGAAAAAATGAAAATTAGATTTCAAATTTTTTGAACAAGCATCTATGTTCTAACTTTAATGATACAAAAGCCATTAATAGTGCAGTCATCTTCAGTTAAACAATTCTAGTTTTGCCCTTTGTTAAAAAACACAACACGATTTTCACTGGATATTTATTACCCAATTCCTTACTATTTCTTATGTTATATTGTTATGGAGTTAAGAGTTAAATACACCATCACCAAATGACAATTGAATTTGTTGTACAACATCATTTTAGTGCAGCAGTCCGAAACGCCATTTGGGTGTAATGTCTTTTGCACCTCTTTGGATGGCTTGCGCAGCACATCCCCAACACCTCCTCCACTGCGAAGGCCGTGGCTCAAGACTGTGACAATGCACATGAGTAAGGAATCACATGTTCTTTCTTTGTCCTCGATCACCACTGCAGATGGCTGGACGGCAAGGGAAGCTACAGAGAAAAACACACGCCAAAGAAACTGAAAAAAACACACAACTAAAAACGACCTCTTTGACTGGACATTAGATTTTAATGACTTGGCTATCGGGGTCTTTGAGGTCATAATTCTTCTGGAAATTTACAAAAACTAAATCCACAAAACAAGTCGCGAACACCCATGATTAGCGTGGCGGCGACGTGAAGTGGATTCATCACGGTTAGCTGGATTTGAAGGTAGCATGTATGTTCCTCACCCAGTGGAAGCTTTTCCCACCAAGGAAGTTGGCAAGAACCTGTTCTTTGAGGCCTAAGCCCCTCCACGCCATCACTGAGTGGAGCCATTGACTTGCTTGTGCCTAAAGGTCAGCACCCCCTGACCTGTAAACCCCAAGCCCCTATTTAATGTTCGAAGCTTATTCTCCTGAGACAACAAGGAGCCTTGCTATTTCACCCGGCAACCTCAAAAGCCCCCAACAGATTCAGACAGTTTAAATCTGACTACCAGTCCGACCAGATTTACTGCCAAACTGGATGAAATCATCTTTGTCTGAATTGTTGTCTCATGCACGAAAAAAAAATCTGCCATTAGAAGACCATGGTCATCCAACCAATTTCCTGTGCAAATTTGATTTATTTATTCATTCATTCATTGTCCTACTTACGAGATTCTGTCGAACAGTTTTCTCCATTTTCTTTTTGGCACACGCCGCCTGAGAAGAACTGTCCCATAATACTGGCTCCAAATTCTGGAAGAAATCAAGGCAAAGCATGCACAAAGTACAATATTTTAATTTCGTATTTAATTTAATTTTGTGTTTCTTTTGTATTTTTTTTTTTTTTTCAAAAATCATACATTTACAAGTGCACATCAGGGGCGCAGGCAACGCAACCTCGTTTTTTGTTTTTTTTTCTTTTTTAATGGCAAATGGAACCTCTACCATAAATGCCCCTAAGCTTGTATAAGTTGGAATTGTTGAACATTTCATTTTTGGTAAAGGTCACACAAAAATCCAGACTTGAGACTGTGATGCATGACCTTAGCAAATCCTGCAAGACTTAAGCTCAGACAGCGTCTACAAAATTAAGTCCTTTTTTTCTTTCCGTTTGACCTTCTACCATAGAAGGGTTCTGGTCATGACAATGGAGAATAATTATATGACAACTATAAAAAAACGGCAACAAACAGCATATTATTATCTATAGGAAATTGGTAGCCACATCTCTTGGCTGGTCAGTACTGTACAACATACTCTGGAAAAAATGGTTGAATTTACTCAATTTTATTTCCACAAGCGGTTGCACAAAATAAAATCATCTGTATCCAGATACATTTTTAAAGGAGATGTGTAGTCTACTTCAAAAATCCATCTGGATTCAGATCATTTTATTTTGTGCAACCACTTGAGGAAATAAAATTGACCACATGATGCAAAACATTTTTTTCAGTGTACATTGGATAAAGCTGTTTGTTGAATTTACTCAATTTCTACTTAACTAAACATATCTGGATCCAGTTGATTTTTTGCGCAACCACTTGATGAAATAAAATGGAGTAAATTCAGCACAGCGATTTTGTCGGTGTAGCTAAGGCGGCAATGAGTCCACAACAATAATAAAACCGTAAAGTAGATAGCACGCAGTAAAGATTATCAAAAGAACTGATAAACCTGTGCTGAGACGTACCTAGGGATTTGTTGGGTATCCTGTCGACAGCTAAAATGAAATCGTCTTTGAAGAAGATGTAGCCCACAATAGAGAAGAGGTAAACAAGTATAAGAGCCAGCACCGCTGTTAGCACAATGGAGCGGCCATTGCGAGTCACACTCTTTATAACATTCAGCAAGGTTTCTTCTCTGTAAATAAGATCAAAGAGCTGAAAAGAGAAAACATGAATAGTTTTCAATTTGTGCAGTAGGGTCTTGCGGCATGTTTCTGTTTGTGTGTGTTCACCCACTAGCAGGCTATAAAAGAAGACATGGACAAAGACCCCCAGGGTGCAGATAATCAGGTACAGTAGGTGGTAGAGGAATTCCACATCGGTGATCATGGCTCTGTAGCCTCGCGTGAATGTTCCACGGTTGCCAACGAAGCTCATCAGGAAGATGACTTTATTACATAACTGACAACACAACATGTAAGCCACGTGAGACAGATCACAATGACATTGATTTGATATTGGAAATAACGCACGTCTCGTTACGGATTCATGCTTACATTAAAGCCACCCAGGAGAAGTAATGTGGGCTCCAGGCCAACAGAGAAGATGAGCCGCAAGATAGTGGAGGCAATGAGCGCCCGGATACCGTGCGGCTGAGGCAAAACGATGACAATAGCAAGAGAGACCAGCATGGCTAGCCACAGCAAGGCAGATAGATGAGGTTCCAGGGTTCCTGAAGATGAGGAAAGCCAGCTGTCACACTTCCCACTCATGAATAAGCTGGATAAAATGTTAAATTAACAGAGAGGTGGAACTTGACAAAAATAATGTTTTCATAATGGACTTAGCAGTAGCAGTAGCAGTAGCATAGTGCCTATTAAGATGTTGTTAGAGAAAGTATCTACCACTTTTTGTTTTACTTTGTTCATTTCCGTTTTTACTTCTTCTACATTCTAAAAGGACTACCATCTGACATGAACCCCGGGTGTGTCTGTATTGAGAGAAGGTATGGTAGTATTTTTAGAATATCTTGAGTAATTTACAGCTGAAAGATACCCATTCACCTCCCCAAAATAAACAAAACGTCCAGTGTATTATTTTTGACTTTACATTGTCTAAATGTCTTCCATTTTAAGTAGAAGTCACTACCTCCGCAGTCCCATTTTAACACAGCATTCCAATTTTAACCATGAGGTGAAATAACAGGAAACCATTCATATCTACTACAGGCGACATAAATCGGTCTGCTTGCCACTGGAAACCTCCTTCTCGCCTCTGTATTCAGATCCAAGCAACACGTACTTGTTACATAAGCCGGCTGGCTAAATATACTTGGCTCAAGCTGCATCGGGGATGGACCAGGGTTGCGGCATTGTAGCACGCCGCCCTGGCGCTTGGACTTGGCAGCAAAGGCAGACAGAGAAGGTCGGACGTCACACACATATTTTCTGATAACATTCATTTCTTCTTGCTTATGCCTCAGCGCAAACAATCGTGCGATGAACTTAGATTAAACCCCAAATACCTGTACGGTGTTTGTTGCAGGAATGAGTTCAGATTTTCCTGCGTTTATATATTGTCTATCTAAAAATCTGTTATGTGCCATTATTACCAAATCATTTATACAAAACATATTGTTTTTGTATCAAGCACAATTTTTAAAACTACATGACTGTATTACGAAGTAATTGTTAGGTCCTGGAATGAAGCCTCAAGCTTTCAGGACCTTTGACACTAATAGCCACATGACGTTTCTGAAGCTACTCTGACAACGTCTTTAGTCCAATGAGGAAGTTCCAACAAAGGGGATCTCGCCGTTCAACCCCAGATCAGAACAATTGAAAGTTCATGAGCATCACAATGGTAGTCTTCTCTCTGCCGTGGAACAATAGAAGCCTTAATGGCCATGGTTTTGCACATGCCCACAACTATTATACGACTAACAGAGCCAAACTGAGCTTTGAAATCCAGTTTTATTCGCTCAGATTCTTTAGTTTCAAGATATCTGCTTGAAGGAAGCACACCAACTGCTTGTCATTCTGGGTTCCTTGTAAAAAAAATCCTATTGGCTGTATCTATGTTGACCATAGTAGTAAATGTCAACTTTGGGAAGAACCATGATCAAAAATAGAATTTTGACCAGCACAAATAGAAAAACAGCCATGTGGTCTGTAGGGATCTATTGTCTCTACTTCAGTAAACTTTATGTTGGAAAATCTGCACTGCCCTCCAAAAGTATTGGAAAAGTGATGCCAGTTGCTTTTTTTTGTAAACTGAAAGCATTAAGAGATGACCATTTGTGCTTTTATGTTGTTGTTTTTAATTTCTTTTTTACATCTGATTTATTGTTTGTTGTTAATCTTCATTGACACAACACATGGTGGTAGCAGCAAATTTACAGACACATTATGTCTGCCAATTTGAAGAAAGATACAACCAAACTCCTTCACTCCTTCACCCATGCAGCAAGAAAGTCCGAGAGAAAGTCGTGCTCCGTCGCAGCTGCACCTTTTGAGCTACGTTTTTTTTTTTTGGTCACAATTGTTTGCAGAGGAACTCAAATTGTGGTCCTTACACTTGTGCTACTACTGGCCTATTATTGATGAAGGATTATTATTATTTTTTAAGCAGTGTTTTTCAGGGGTGACATAAATAAGTGGGAAATAATGAAAGTACTTGCAGAGGACACAATAGAGGAAAAAAAAAAAAGAATGGAAAATGTGCCCACCTCCACCAAACCCTTCCAGAGGGTAGAAGAAGGCCACCAGCAGGTTCATGAGAACAGCCAGGTTGAAAGAGATGCTGCTCCAGAAAGACATGTTCCTGGAGCACCAGTAGAGGATGGGCTGGGCTGAAAGAGGAATCATTGAAACTGTGAAAGACGGCCATAAAAATCATCCATGTCGCAATTCAGAGAGAATTCAAACAAAACCTCAGAAGTGGTTCAGAAGAAGCAGCAATTTTATGAAATTCACCATGCAAATTTGCACATAATGTCATTGCAATACCCAATAAAATAGAAAGGCAATGGAAAATGATATCTTGAAATGGACATGTGCATTTGTGGCTTTAATCGATTTAGTACTTTCAAACCAGATTAATGGAAGGCTAACAATGAGTGAATTAGTTCAAAGTTGTTTAAATTGATTTTAAAACATAAGCACCCCCAAAAATCAGACTCAGATAGCAGTCAGGAGATCAGTGCAATGCCCCAAACTTTTATTTTATATTTTTCGGGCAGCCCGTTGATTAAAATAGAGGAACTGCGGGTGGGGGCTTTCAGAAGTTTAGCAAAAGACGTCATTCATGACAATCTGTGAGCATCAGTGGAACAATTTGCTCTCCACTTGTGCTGATTCATTTTGGTAGGAAGAGAGGTAGTATTCCTCCCACGATATCAAAGAAATCATCATCGTGCTTTGTGTCTGATCACGAGACAAGCCACAACACGCTCATCTACTTAAAGAGGAACAAAAGGAGGCTGGTTCATCACTGTTGACATCTCTCAGTGGGTCAACAAAAACAAAGGCATTATAGTAATATATTACATTTAAGCAGTAACGAAGTGGTATAACAAGTTACTTATTATATTCTTGTATTATTATTATCATTACGGTTACTGAGCTCAGTAACGCTTAACAATATTGGGAACAAAATGCAAGTAACTAGTAATATGAAATATATTACATTTTGGAATGATAACCGTTGAAGCTGCTTTGCCCTGCCCTTGCCCACATTATTCTGCCAACAAAGTTTAAACATTTGATATACTATAACAAACAATAATACATCAAGTAAAAGTACTGTACTTCCTGGTTGAACCATCACAGAACTGACAACTTCTAACTGAAAAAAATTAATCTTGCAACAATCAACAGTGAGACCACAATTGCATCAGCCCATCTCGTGCATCACACATGAAGCTGAACACACCCTTAAGTGGCTACAGCCCAAAATTCAGACATGAATAAAGCAGTAAGTTCTAGCACTTATTAAAATCGTCTCATGTTTTGCTTAACAGGTTTTGCATACTGTGCCCACTTACATCTCTCCATGAGGCCAATGTCACATAGATGTTAATCTAATTGAGTGCAAGGTTAAAAATGAGTATTTCATATTCATTTTGTATGGTGAACAAATAAAGGTTTTCTTCATCTTAGTGCGAATCAGATGACTATCCTAAAAATAGCTTGGTTATCTAATAGCCAGGGCTGTTGCCTCTGCCTGAAGGCAGATCTGGCAACTTTGCTCCTTTGGACTAGTCTTGCATAACACGTTTGCAAGATTTGCATGATTGGTATTAGTGTTTGTCTCCATTAATTTGATTTTTTTTTTAAGAAATGCATTGTATAAATCAATGAAGGTATTGTGAAAAAAAAATCTGACGATTAATCAACACTGGTTGTTTGTCAAGCTTTTTTCAATTGCCACCATATTAGACACGGCGATAAAAACAGAGCATTGATTCTCAACTGGGTCATGGGCAGCGAGTAAAAAATACGGGGGGCACTCGGTTTTTGACACTAGTGCATGGTTATGTCATAGGAAACACTGTCAGTTTTTCATTTCATTGTACTTTGTAATGTTCATCACAGATTGCAGACACAGTTTGATATTAAGACAAGAGCCTAGAGTTACTGTGAATTTGACTTTGGCTTTAAACCCACTTGAAACATTAAGCATAAAGTGGGCATTTATGGCGATATTAATAATTCAGCCACGCAAACGATTTGTTTGCGACGCACATCAGTGTGACGTCGCCATGAAATGAAGACATTGAGGAGCGATTGTCTCATTCCATCAAAACAATTCCACCTCCCCCCGCCTGGCTACCTTTGTGCCCTTAATTGGATTTCTAATGGGTTTTTCTTCATAACGTGTTCTAAATAATGTGTTTTCTTTACTGTTCTTAACTTATATAAGTGTCTCGCAAACTTGGCGACAACAAGAAAATGAGAGTCTCCGGGTAACCGCAGGTGAGAACCACTTCCCTGGAGCATCATGTAGCATAAGAACAGTCTCAACTCTAGCCTATCCCAGCTGACTAAAGTTGACAGAGGGATGGGTGATACTCTGAACAGATCACAGTGGAAATTTAGAGTCTTCAATAAGAGATAACTCGGTATAAATATCTACGTTTTTCACAGAGGCCTGGAGAGATATGAGAGGAACGCAAATAAAACAGGAACGAGAAGAAATGAAGTTATTTAGGAGGAAGACGCACAGGGAACGGTGTTCGTGTTACCAGTCGCCTCTTGAGTACCTCGCAGCTTCTTCTGCCAGTTCATCTCATTAAAAAGATCCTCGGAGCGCAAGAAGAAGTCATTTATCTTGCTGCCTTGCTCGTCGCGCTCTGTGGTGTAGTAGACGCGCAGCTTGGACTCTTGAGTAAGGAACTCGCAGATGTTGGGCACGGGAAAAACTATTTGCTCCATGGTTCGATCCAAACGGACAATCTGGACGGAACCACAACAGCAGCAACCATTCAGTCACGGCCTTCTATAAAGCTAATAGCTTTTCATGGCTAGTCTTACATCTACTTTGGATTCAAAGTTGTTTCCATCATCACAACACTTATAGCTGAAAAAAAAAAAAATGGCCTTTTTCATTTTGTAGAAAAACCCAAGCCAATTCATATCCCTGTAAGTGTCACATGTATTTCCCAACAAAACATGGGGAAATATTACACTTGTGTTTTGAATGAAATAACCACATGACGCCGAAACAATGGCAACTGACCTCAATCTGAGCTGTGTGCTTAGCATAGAACTCCAGCGCCTCGTCACCCTCTCCATACGTCCCCCCTGGTTTCAACATGGCTTGCAGTTCCTTGTTATGTCGGGCCAACTTAAATGACAAACAGCAGAACATTTATGGAGATCACGGCTTCATTTACCAGGTGAACTCTACACGACTGAATGTGGCGGCTATCGAATACCGACATTTTCATATGGAACGACAGGGCGCGGAACATTATAGGCGTGCTTCAAACCGAATCGCTGATCCTTAAAACTCTCTGGTTCCAAACAATTCAATGCCTGAGGGTAGCCGAAGAAATGTATCAAGTACATTGTGTGTGCGCTCATGTGAATGTGCTCTTACTTGATGCGCCAAGATGTAGATATTGTGGCCAACATTTCGTGGGGACGCAGAATGTTCTTCTTCTCCGTCTTCTCCCTCCTGAGGCTCTTCCACCTCTATCTCACCCTGCATGTATGCCTTTTTTATCACTTCAACCTACACAGAAATCGTGTCAGAAGAGGTACACATCCCCTACTGTATCTAAATACAGTGAGTATTTGAAGGGTTTAAATCACGTGCCAGCTCTTTAGGCCTCATGTTGTACAGTATCCTTTCTGCATTCTCGCTGTCATGGCGACTCTCCATAATGGCAAGAAGAAGCTTGGAGGCGTTATTCTGTCATTGACATCCAAAGTATAATTAACCCAGCTAGCACACCGCCATAGAAACAATGTTTATTACTTTTTTTTTTTTTTTTTTTTTAATTAAAAAAACAAAACATCTGTGTCTTGCACTGTGAGGACATGCAAATAGTGCGCCATATTTCTTTGGTGCACTGTATCTGTGTTGTTCGAAGCCATTTCGAACATTACAATTTCCTTGCCGACGAACGCCGCGACCAGGATTTGACCGCCAAACCCCTGTTTGCTTTATTGCAAAAACAACAAATCTAAGGGTGGCCGAAAAGTTTTTGCACAGTACTGCAAAAATGTGCAATATAAAAATGCCAGTTTCCTGGGGTTGCAAAGACTTGGGGTACACTATGTCACCCCGCCATACCACCTGCTATTTTGGTAGGGAATGGCCAATTTACAAATTAAAGTCATCTACTTTCAGCCAGCAGAGTTGTTTGTTAAATATCACCCAAATTTGTCGTTCAATGGTTGTTGTAAAAAAAAAAAATCGTAAAAAATCCTGGGCGTTGTATTGGTAAGGACCTAAAAAGATGGGGCTTGCCTGTTGGGGAAAGCAATCAGAGGTTGGGTATGTTGCTAAACAGGAAATACGCAGAAGTGTTCAGACCCTTTCAAGTTGTGGACTCAACAGACACCAAAACTAAATCTTGGCTGTTGGATGAGTGCAAAAAACCAAGACAATTATGAGGCCCTATAGAGGTTTTTGCAGTGTGTGGAAAACTGGTAATCTACTGATTATCTACACATCACTGGCGTGGTCGGAGGGGATGGAAAATGATTACATTAATAATTACTCACTTTTAATTCCAACACCAAGTCCATCCTCTTCTTGCCAAGGGGATTGATGTCATTGAGGATCAGCGCTATGATGATGTCAATGCCATTGCATTCATGAGTGGCGATGCAGTTCTATAGAACAAAGATAAATACATTAACACAGTTTTGCCCTGCGACTGGCTGGCGACCAGTTCGGGGTGTAGTCTGCCTTCGCCCATTGACGGCTGGGATAGGCTCCAGCAATTCCCCGCGACCCTGTATAGGATAAGCGGTTTGGAAGATGACATGACATTAACACAGTAAACATTGAAATTCATCAGGTAACACATGAAACAAAACAACCAATTATTCAAGGGATTTCCCACATATAGGCTTTATTTGGTCTGAGTCTCTCACAAGCCCCCCTTTTCCTTTTCCTATATAAATGAGTCAGTCAATCAGTCAGTCACATAGTAATTAAGTTGGGGAAGGGTGGGCAATGGGTCAAGCATGCAGACGTCCGTCAGTCTCACGCTGTTAAAAGCGAGAAAAAAAGTTGAGAGAAAACACCAACTATACGAAAATATAAGATTTTGTCACAGTTTTGCCCCTAATCCGATAGAGGCGTACGTGTACACTGTACAGTGCATTTCAAAGATCGCGTAATTAACAGAGCGCAACTAGTTACAAGCAACAAGCACGTGCCTGTGCATCTGCTGTGTGAAAAAATATATTACTTATAACTTACAACAGCTTAAGGGCAGCTCCTTTCATGACTGATATGCATGTAAATTTGGATATCACACACCCTGCAGACAGTCATGTGCTGAGGAGGAAAGTCACATTTCTTGACAGCAGGTCAAGTTTGCTGAAGGCCGACTTTGTGCTGTCTTGTTTATTTTGGCAAATACATGTCACTCCTCATAAACATTATGCCTGAATCTGGGTATTGGTTGCAGAGGAAAAAACTACACAGTTCATCACGAGGCAATTTCATTTTCATTTCAATTAGCAAACAACTGTTTCTCACTTTTTTTCCCCTTTAACTCATTCATTGACTTGTCTTTTCACAGTCCAGCCATTCAATCCCAGGAACTTATTCATAATTTTTTTCATTTTTTTTTTCAAACGTTAGGGTAAAAAGAGGATCTGAAAATGTCCGGCAGTGAATGAGTTAAAGAACTCAGTGGAAGGTCAACAAATGTAAACAATTTGTTGCTGTGGTCACTCCAGAAAAATCAGAGCAGCAGCAAATCTAGAGCATGAAAGCCGGGCGCTGGCCATGAAAGGGCGTGCTAATATAGCCCAAACAAAACTACATTGTGTCTACCAAAAATGAAAAAAAAGCAATGACGTAAAATGGGGATCATTTATCAAACAGAAACACATTCGAACACCCACTTGAAAACGAGGCTACACTATTAGTTTGACGTAACGCAAATCAGATACAGTTTGTCTGTCTATGTGCGTGGGCGTGGATGTGCCAATCACCTGGTTCTCATGACAGGGACCTTGGCAGTATTCAGTGAGGCTTTCCACCGTCTGGTTGATGAGGCCCACATTCTTCTCATTGATGTACAGTCCAAGCAACCCCAGACCTCCAGTGGTGCTGCCGCAAATACAGTCCAGGAATTGAAGTGTCTCGCAAACCAGGTTGTAGTTGTTCTTGTTGTTCTGATTGCGTAGAAAATTCTGGAGAAGGATGGAAATGAGCAAAATAAAACAATGATAACATCTGACTGGATGAGCGCTTGGAGTTCATCATTCATTTTTTTGGAGGTTGTTCTGGGTTATTTTGTTACCGATCGTATTATCCGTCCCCTCAATTCGTCATCAATTTTTCTCCTGTAGCCACGTCCAGGTAAGTTGGCTCCAATCCCTTGATCTTAAATTTCTGAATACTATATTCAACTGTCATAGTCATAGGAACGTCAAGCTGCTTGTAGATGGTCTTACAGATTTCACATTTAATGGGCTTGCCTCTTATTTTCTTTCTACGCTCTCTTTCTAAACTCTCTTCTTTGCTTCCTCTGGTCCATGTTTAATGTGATACACACCATGTCACCAAACAGTGACTATTTTACACATTTTGAATGGGCCGACTGCCTGACTGAGTTTGGAGACATCTGAGATGCTAATTAGAGGACACGCATTGGTTGAACATGTCATTATAGTCAATTTTTTTTCAATCTTTTCTAGGGGTACCATCATTTTTGTCTAGGTGTGCATGAAGTGATCACTGACAGAAACCCGAAAAGCGCAGCTCCAAAACAAAAAAACTGAATACACCAACATTCAAGTATGTTGAACTGTGCAAATCTATAAGCATTAGGCCTACTGCAGACGGTGCTGTTCCACTGAAAGGTGTACGTGCTCCTTTTGCATTTGTCATCTATCAAAAACCTTTAACAGAAGATGGAATGTGTAGGGTACAAAAGTGGTGCAGCACCAGATCAAACAATGTTTTAAACGTTTCTGGAATCAATGCATGAAGGAAGTCTGGCTCACCATTACTAAATAACACACAGCTCATAGTGAAACCAGACTGAAACCTACCAGACATGGAAACAGCTGCAACAAGAAGTTCTGCAACTGGTGCCTATTTTCAACCAAGTTTCATTTCTACACAAGTGTGGTGGTGATTTAAAAAAAAAAAAAAGGCTGGAAGTTTATTTATGTGACTGTCACTGCACAAGTTCTCTTGTGTGTTGACAGACCTGCAGATCTCTGTTGTGGTTTTCACACAACAGTTGCATGAGGCGTAAGATAGGCTGCATGATGGTGATGATAACGCTCATCTCTCCATCCTCCTGGCCCTTATCAGCGGATGCTGCCGAGGAGCTCTCAGCCGCCGCTTGGTGCTCTTCAGCTTCAACCTCGCGGCGGTATGTCGTGAAGGCCTTCTTGGTGACAGCTGAGGCTTCCACGAGCTGCTCCTTCACCTCCTCGGTAACCACAGCCACCAGTGTCGCATCCTTAACTAACCACAACAATTGGAGTAAAAGACTTCAAACATTAAACCAATAGTTGAATAGCATTCAAGATTTGATTATTTTTTTAAATTTAAATTTAAACGGGAAGTCAACCCAAACATTTTTTTTTCATGAATATGTTCTACGCAGGCCCACTAGGTGAAACAGGGCATTCTGGTTAATAGTGTGTTTATGGAATATAGTCAAATCCACCCGTATTTAGCCATTTAGGCCATTTTGTTACTTCTGTCAAGTGAAATTGACATCACAGTTGCTCAGGACTCAGGTAACAACCAATCACAGCTCACCTGTTTTCTGAAACTGAGCCACGATTGGTCATTATGTGACCCCTGAGCAATTGTGATGTCATTTTCAGTCAACAGATGTGACAAAATGGCCGCCCCCAGAGATGGCTAGATTTTGCTGCGCAACTCATATTCCACAAACACAATATTACCGGTAATCAGAATGCCTTGTTTCAACTAGTGGGCCTGCATAGAACATATTCTTGAAAAAAATATGCTTGGGTTAACTTCTTCTTTAAGTGTATTTGTTTTACATGATTTACATCTGGCTTGAGACCCATTAGTCAATCAGGTCATTGCATGGTTGGTGTAGTTTGCTGTGGAAGAACTGACCTCAACCCGATTATAGACATCTAGGATGTACTACAATAAAGATTGTAAGCCTTCTTGCGCAACAGCAGTGACCTCTGACCCGGCATGTGTTTTTCTTCTTTTAATCTGAGCCAACATTCGCACCTTTACCTTATTCTCCGACCACTAACCTTTATTGCGAGCTGGCGTGTCTTTGTCCGGAGGTTCCTCATCTTTCTTCTTGTTGCCCAGGTCACTGGTGTTGACAGTCACAGTGGCCTTGATTTCCTGCTGGGCCAGCTTCATGCGCTCATTAAACACCTTGAAGAATTTCTCAGACTTGTTATCGCCTGTCAAACGCTGGTAGAAAGAGCGCTGCGAGGGGGAAATTGAAAGACAGTTGTTTGTGGTTGGTTTTTTTTTGGGGGGGGGAACTATTATGCTCCTGAAAAATACTAAAATGTGAATGTAAGACCTAAAGGACACTCTTGTTTTTAGACAACTTCCCGTACATGGCATACACAGTAGATCAGGAATCACCAGTCTTTACAAACTGAGAGCTACTTTTTAAGTTCTGATTCACGTAAAGCACTACTGATTTGATACATCATGTTATTAATCAGGGAAAACAAGGTTCAGGGCTAGGCTCAGGGGAAAACCCGAGTTACACTCCATACAGTATTTTTAGGACAAAAGAACATGACGTTTTGGAGGGAGCACGTGATGTTTACTGGTAAGTAGTGATGTGAAGTAAGCATGGCTATTCTCACACTTGAAATGTCTTTCGTTTTCAATCCTTTAACATTCCTACCAAAGATTCCGTCAGGGGCTCTGGCACATACAGCAAAACAAGACTTATGGCACATACGGGCATTAATATTTGAATACAGGTAAGGAAGGAGATGATAAAAACACAAGGGCAGGGTTGAAATTTACATGGAGCTCATGACGCAGAAATGTGGCAAAGGCAAATATCAAACCACAGTTCCGCACTGCTGAAGAATTACTCCCAAACATGCACATGCGGTCACATGCTCGCACACAGCGGTGCAGATGCCAAAATTAACACAGCATTTTTGTGTGTGTGTGTGTGTGTGTGTGTGTGTGTGTGTGTGTGTGTGTGTGTGCGTGATTCCAGACCACAGACCACATAACAGCACTGCGGATCACAATTATGCAACCTTTCCAACATTTGCCAGTTATTATTAACAGACTTGTGCCGAAGTCAAAGTGAGGTGGGACATGTTGCGTCGCATAGCTGCCTATACAAAGGACCGCCTTATTCGATGGCATTGTAGGTGACCTGTTGTATTTTGTGCACCGGGTTCATATGTTCTGTCCTATTTTCTTCTCAACAATCCCTCCTTACATAAGAACAATAATCAGCTGAGTGGTTACAGTAAAGGCACGCTGCCGCCTCAGCGCTAACACTGTTACATCAGCTCACAGAAGCTGATTAGTGGGGAGAGGGAAACGATAGGGGAGAGGAAACCTGAACCCAAACCTGTCCTACTTTTATGTGCTGGAATTGTACAAAGTAGTGTGTGTTGGGGCGTGCGTGTGCGTGTGTGTCAGACTGTGTGGACTAGGGGCATGTTTGGAGCTCTCTGGGTGTTAATTCAATGCAAGCAAAGCATGACGCATACCCCAGATACAACAGATGAGCTGTTTTCCACAAATCTACAAATGCCCCCAAAACACGATTCTGCCGTGCCATTCTCTTGGATACAGACTATGAACTTTCTTGATGATGTGGTTTGAATACCAGAACCATGGACCAAAAAGATTTGCCATTAACGTGGCAGATGGACTCCAGTGGCAGGAAATATATTGCATGTTCTTGGGCCACCAAAAAAAAATGGATCTATGGTATTAAACATATGTTAGACAAATACGTAATAAACGATTAAGCACAATGTTGTGTGTTTCGTCAATTATTGTTGAACATGACTCATTGAATTGTTTGAACAGGATCAAATTCATGTTTGTATACTGTAAATTTGCAGGTCCTGGTAAATAGATACTGTATATGTAATTTTTGTATATATATTCCAAATATATATATATTATATTCCAAATTGATTTCAGGCGCTGTGGAAAACGAGCTTTTCATTTATTCTAAAGCAGTAGGAAAGCAAATTGAGCAAAGAAATGATTAAGAAACAGATCTACTGAGAGAGGAGTAGAAAAAGATCACGAGGAAAACATAGAAAGAGCAAAAGCAGAAAATGTCAAATGGAAATGTGAGTGTATGCAGTCATGTGATTTAACTCGAGTCCCGAGAACTGGAGAACATTTCATGCGTTAAGTGAATCTGTTATTTTCAAAATGAGGAGTCATTAGACTTACACAAGCCGACCTACTTGTCCGGACAGCCAACAGCTCTCCAGGATTGTTGGCTCTTAATTGCTTTTTAATGTTTTTTTTTTTTTACAGGCTTAATTTAATTGCTATGAACAAAACATTGATGTGTACTTTGGTTGCTCCTGTTCAAAGGACAGGCACTCTTTGGTATTATACTAAAGAGTCAATTTTTCATTACGTTTATTTGCAAATATACTGACATAGTTGCGCAATGATAAACCAACAAAACAAGAACAGTTTAAATAGCTCACCAAAGCTTGCGTGTTGGTTCTCTAAATTCAACACGATAAGCCAGAAGCCAGTTTGAACGAGTAGTGCAGTATGAAAATGACTAAACCGCTTTATGAAAATTCAACTTTAATAGTAGCACACTGAATAACAGGAGGGACAAATGTGTGATCATCAGACTGCATGTCACAGGAAAGTTGTACTGTTATCTCCACTGCTACACCACAGCCTGTAGAAGCAACAGAAACTTGTTATATAAAGTGTCTTATGTCACCAGCTCCTTCCAAACCCAGCAGCTGATTGACAAGATCATTTGCGCCATTATTGATTTGCTTCTACGCCGTCGTGAGCCAACAAGCAACTGCAGAGATGAGCTTCTTGATAAACAGATGACACTTGACACGACTTTAAGAATCTGCACTGGCGCCACGGCACGCAAATGAATAACGTGATTCCTACGCCCAGCCTGCGCATGTTTGACTAAAATACTTCAGCAGACAGCACTGAAAATACGAAATGCTAAGACATTTTAAATGTGTGACTCCCTCGGCTAAGGTTTAGTTGTCGACTGCCGCTAGGTTAATAGCGCTACAGACAAGAATTTCTGCTTGCTGAGGCTTCTTAAAGCTTTCCATGAGGTTACTGTAAATTGAACTTGGGTCTCCGTAGTGGGTGGGAGAACGTCGCGGGTGGTAAATCATACTAAGAAGCCCGAGGAGAGCCACAAAAAGCCTATTGAGTAAGAGGGTGGCACCTGTTTTCTCGCGTGACAGGATCTGAGGTCATGAAGACAGCGTTGTGAGGATGGCGCAGCACAGCGTCTACATTTCTTTCCTTACATAACACTCACAACCACACCCACCCCGGATTGTTTTGATCCCTTTAGCCTCCAAGTATATCTGCGAGCCTGTGTACCCATGCGCATGTGTTGGTGGGGTGTGCGGATGAGCGGAGAGTGTTATTTGTTGAGGTGTGTTATGACACATTGCACGTGCAGCATATCTACTGTACCAATGTTTAACCTCTCGATTGACGGGGCTGCATTACAACATGAGGATCGCACTGTTCCTTTAAAGTGGAAGTCAACCCAAACTTATTTTTTTCAAGAATAATGTTCTATGCAGACCAAATAGTTGAAACAAGGCATTCTGATAAATATTGCGTTTGTGGAATGAGAGTTAATCCACCCGTTTTTAGCCATCGCCGGGGGCGGCCATTTTGTCACTTCTGTCAACTGAAAATGACATCACAGTTGCTCAGGACTCAGGTAGCCACTGATCACAGCTCACCTGTTATCTGAGCCCTGAGCATCTGTGATGTCATTTTCAGTCGACAGAAGTGACAAAATGGCCGCCCCGGCGATGGCTAAAAACGGGTGGATTCACTCTTATTCCACAAACGCAATATTAATCAGAATGCCTTGTTTCAACTAGTGGGCCTGCATAGAACATATTCTTGAAAAAAATATGTTTGGGTTGGTGCACGCCAACATTTTCTTTAGAAGAATACTGTATATTCTATGTCCAAACGGCATTTTGATTACTATTGCGTTGGTGGAATATGAGTCAAGCGGTTACGTTTTTAGACATGTCAGGAGGCGGCCATTTTTTCACTTTCTGTCAACTGAAAATGACATTACAGTTGCTCAGGGCTCTGCTAACGACCAATCATGGCTGACTTTCAGAAAACAGGTGAGCCGTGATTGGTCGTTACCCGAAGGTTGCAAATGTTAACGTTTAAATTTGCAAAGGTTGTTCGCAAGACGGATATGATTAAGAATTAAAGGGCAAGTTTTCAGTTTTCAGTGGGGCTGCATTCAAGCCTTGCTAGGGGTTTCAAAAGTGCAAACCATAAATATTTATCTGCAGCGGGAGGCATTGGGGGGCTGTTGCAGCAACACATTGGGCAAGAGTGCAGCCATAGTCAAGTGGGCCTAATTTGTTCATAAGCTTATTAAGGCACCTTAATGTCGCTTTATCAAATCTGGCAAACACAGATTCTGCACCCTGTGACTGAGAGCGGCTCTAAGTCACCATCTCTCTGTTGTTTCTCCGTACAAAATTTGTTGTCATGGCGAACCCGAAAGCAAATAAACAGCCTCCGAGGCATTCTGTGTGGGTATGTTTTTGTCCTGCTTTGGACAACAAGAAGCCCTCTGTCCTAAAAAGGGGCAAGGCAACCCGTCGTTATGTAAGAAAATAGAAATGTGATGCATCTGCTGATGTCGTAAATTCACAAGGTCTCTCAACGTTCACTTGTGCCAGCACCGTACCAAATGAGGACTATAACACCTACAGCATGTTCAACTCAATGAAACAATGTAACGGGTACGCTCATTTGTTAGAAGTAATAAATGAATGACTTCAACCTAAAAGTTGAGCTTGTTTTCTAAAAGCTAACTTGTGGAAACAAAACATTACCCATTAAAGCCTAAAAAGAATATTGCATAGCGTTGAATAGCACCTAAAACTGTACATTTACCGTAGCCTTAGATTTCCAAACAATAGATACACAGACATGACAAAATGCATGCCGCAGGCAACTTTAGAAGACAGTGAGCCTCTTTGTGCTCTGACCTTGGTGCATACTCAACAAGTCAAATGAGTTCATCTGTAGCACCAGAGCTCCTAAGGGCTCCTGAAATCTCCTGGCTTTCTACTGCCTCAGGAGGCTGGGACTTTTATTGCCCTCTTTCACCGGCAAAGCATGACCCATTTAAGAGTCCAGTTGAAGTGTTAGGAGGCCAGAGCTACTGGCATCATCCCCCAGGGCAGGCAGCGGCTTATGTAACACAAGTCATGTGAGTGCCTTCGTGCACTCTGAGTAGTCAAGCCTTGTCAGGTGATGCTACTCCGCAAAGAGGAGCGCATATTATGCAACACAAAAGAGCACAATTACGCAGACAGAGCACGCAAGGTGCACATTCTCTACGACCAGCAAACTGCTGTATACAATATTTTGACTTTTTTTTTTTTTGGTCAGGACATTTACGGCAAGTTGCTGTGGAAACCTCTCGTGGTTGTCACACACTCCAGTCACAAATGACCTTTCTGACATACACAAAATGTGTTTAGTAAACATTTATTTAATTTGTGATGATACTTGATCACTGCTACGGAATTGTATCAGAAGATGAAGAAATATATCTATTTAAACACCTTGTATATTTACTCTACAGTCGGCCTCTGCCATAGTGAAAATCCACATATCATTGGCATTGGAAAAAATAACAATGTACACACCCCAAATTCTTAAAGTAGAAGGAAGGGATCCAAAACAGGCAGGATATGGCTCTCGAGGAACTGGAGTTCCCTAGCCCAGGCCTAGAAATTCTTTTCCTAGTAAGAAATATTGTAACTATTATTTCACTACTGTGTTAGCATAGAATTAGTGACTGCGGTGCATCCAAATTCGAGTTTGGTTGCCACCGTAGGAACGGAACTCCAGCATCAACATAGGACCCATGTGTACACTTTGACTCCAGTGTCTCGTTTTAAGATAGATGGTATTAAAATATTTTCATTTTGGAGAACTCAAAAATGCAGATGACACTTTTTTACATGTTTCTTGGGAAAATACATTTCCAAGGTTCACGGTAATTCCAGGCTAAGACCTGCCGAATTTTGAACTTTACTTCTCGGCCTCCACCCCGCTCACTCTTGAACCCAGTAAACAGTGCTTACCTGGATGACCGTGTTTCCACCCTCCAGTAGCGCAATGGCCAGCAGTATGCTTTCTTGGAAGATGCGATCGCTGGTCGCGTTCATGATGAGGTCAATAACCAGATCAGAAGCTCCCTCTTTGTCCAGGTGGCACTGGACCTCTGCTAAACTCAGTTCACCTCGCCCTCCGACCCCAGGGCTGACAACTACAGTCACAAAAAAAACAGATGATTCATTGGATGTTTTTGACAAAGAACACACTAGGATGCTGTTGAAAGTATTATTGATTGAATAGTTTAGACGTTTTACCTTAGTTAGATTTCTAATACATTCTGCTAACTGCCACAACCATACTCACTTATTCAACATGACATTTATCATTTCAAGCCTTCCTGTGTAAGTTCATAACATTCAAGAGTATGTAATTTGCCAGAAGTTATCAAGGACGACAAAATAAAATAACTGCTTTTGTAAATGTCTGTCTTAATTGTCATAATGCGCACAAGTATTAAGTGGCCCTGACAGATCAACAGCATTCAAGTTAAATGAAGTCGGATTTGGTCAACCTACTGTATATCATTTTCCTTTTTTTCCCGAAATGTCTTTATTTTCACCACAGCGCATTATTTCACAACACCCACCTGTAAGAGGTTTCCCCTGTGATCCAGCAGAAAGTGGACCATTGCTGAAAGGCGTGTGACTATCTCTCCTCAGTCCAGATTTGACGTTTCCATAGTATCGGTTGACCAAGATCTGCCGCAAAGCTTCTCCCTGTCAGGACAAGATAGACTACGTGTTATGAGTCTATTTATAGTTTCCTTTGTTTGATTATTATCAGAATTTATCAGCCCAGTAAATCATATGTTCAGTAGCATATGAAAAGACTGTAATAAGAGAAGTGAAAAATAATTGACATGATCTGTACATGTCACCTTTTAAGACATCAATGACATCTGTTTTTTTTTTTTTTTTAAGTCGGTCAAAAGAAATCCACTCAAAAACAAAAGTCCCAAGAGCCAATTGCCACATTTGGACAAAACCATTTTCTAATTGACTTATGCCTTCTGGCCTCTGTCAGAGAAGGTGATTAAAGGTCAACACACTGATGTATTTAGGAAGCAATAGGCATGTTGTCTTGGTGAAAATCAGTGCATCATATAATCTCCTGTCCATAGTCCCTCTAAGAGGAGATGTAAAAACAAAACGTACTTATCCATTACACGATTAGCCAGTGCATATCATAATTCACAAACATGTGGGGCAGGAAGGTGAGTGGGTGCCATGCTGGGGAGGTTGTGTGACTGAGGTGTCACAAAGTTAGTCATTTGTCAGCAGAAGATGGAGCCCCGAAGCGGACCAAACTAAGTACCTACCCTCCTCTGATCCTCCAGTTGCTTCTGAGGCTGGTTGGGGTCAAGCTCCTTTTAAGCGTGAGTTGAGTTAGCAGAAAGCAGTTCAAAAAAGTGAAAGGGTTGGAATTTGTTAATAGTGCATGTTAGATTCACATGAATGCAATGCATTAAGTGCAAAGTACATCATGCAGGATTAAGTCGGTGTCATGCAGGATGGCTGATATACTGCGTGTACCAATTCATTTTAAAACACAGCAAGGTGTTGAGGAAATGACCGAATTGCTCATTTCCAACTAAAACAAGACAAAATAATTGAATTTAAATTATAAAAAGCCCATTTTACAACCCTCGATCAACAAAAAAAGTTGTCAGCAACTCAACATTCTGGCTTGTTGTGACTCCTTCACGGCTGAAAATTCTTTGGCCCAAGTTCTCGTTGATTAAGTCGATTGTGTGACAAGCGGCCAGTGAGGGAGACACAACATCACCGCAATGAGAGAGACACGAACTAGTGACACATACAGTGAACACCTTTGTAACACAAAAAAACAACATCTAACTTACTCCTTCACACACAAGGCTCACTGACACAAACTGGATTTAAAGAAAAGCAGAATGAAATGAATATGCATAGAAAATGTATGGGGGGGGATTCAAATGACATGTGATTACAAAGCATTATTAACATTTTACAACATGAGCCATATTCATCTAATTCAAAGATCAGCAAGGGGATTGAATTAGTTCAAATCCACGACAGATCAACTGTATAAAAACTATTAGTCTCCAGGCTAGTATCGATCGATCTTAAACACACCTCAGCGGGGACTTCGGGTTCAGGTGGAGGTGCCAGCTGATGGGGAATAAAAGGATGATGTTAGTCAAGGTTTGAAGATGGTCAGTTAGTGATGGTGCTACACCGGAAAATCACTTGCATCCCTTACGGCAACAATTCAACACTGCAGCAATAGATTGCTCTCTTTCCGTAAGCTCCAAGCGTTCACACGTCATACATTATGCATGCACATAACAGACAGGCACAGGAACAAGAATATTTGGGGATGGGATTGGAACGTGTGCTGTATGTAATGCCCTGGAAATACTTTTGTCGCTTTCTCCTGACTGATAACTTCAAACAACGAGATCCCTTTGATGCTTGCATAAGAGGCAACTACAAAAATGTCAGGAAAAGAACAACAGAACTTTATCTGGGGTTAATCAGACACACCCTTGAACATGAGTTTGAATGTGATTGGTTCATTCTGAACACAGTCAAACCCCCAGTTATGACAGGGTGTGCACACTTGTGCCAACAAATTATGGCAGGTGTTTATGTTTACTTCCCCTATCAAAACAATTCCTTTTTTGTTCCATTGGTTGTCAGTGTTGCAGGTCACACTAATTGTGTAAAAAAGTGTGGAACTGATTCATGTTAGTCTGGTGTGGTATTTTTTTTTTTTATACTACAAAAAACGGGCACTTGAACAGGGGTGTGTAGACTTTTTATATTCACTCGATATGCATCCTAGAAGAAACATATCTCTTGTGCAGATTGCTAGACTTGTTGTGTTTGATTGCGAACATTGTCAGCCTCCCTTTTATTGTCAATTGCCACATCAGTAAAGAGTTTATATTCCAGGAAAGAGAAAAAAAAAAATGGGAGGGAGTGTTGGCTCTTATGCAACAGCTTCCTGAGGCTGGCTTGAGCCCAAGAATGGTGCCGTATAAACTTGGGGAAACTGGGACAGTGCTTAAGAATCCGCACCACCCCCTACTGAGTGGGGGAAAAAAAATAACAGTCTCCTGACTTCACCCTTTCTGGCAGTCGGGCAGGATGAATGAGGACAAGCCGAGTCTGTGTGAGGTTGTTAGGCAGAAGAAGAAAAAAAAAACTGCCGGAAGTGAGGAGTAAGTAAAAGCGGACAGAGAGAAGACTGAGAGTAAACACTTCATATAACACAATAAACCAGAATGTGAACGGACAGGAATGAAAGGTGATTTTTACAGCTCAAGAATCAAAACAGTACCTGGTGTTATCTTAAACCCATTCTGTATATAAGATATGTAAAGCAAGTTCCGTTTTGGGGGAGAAAACAGACTGAAACCATGAACGACAAATAGCCTCACAGACTCAAACGCATGTGCACGTGAGGGAAGCATGAGCACATGGAGTGAATGATATAATCGGTCTTGATTACAAGAGTGCCAGCATGCATGTTCACGTGTTGTTTTCCCTTTTCTGGCGTTTGATCAACTTTCTATTTCTGGAACGATTAGATCATAAAGAAAGAGGGAAGAGGGCATTGTGGTGTGTCACAGAGAGGCATAAAGGCTTGTGTGTGTCTCCTGAGAACAGAAAGTTGGAGGATTGTTTTGCCTGTCTCTATGAAAGCAATGTAAAAATTTTGACACTACGTGTACGAGACCCGACAATTTGACGGAATGCATTCAAGCAACGACATCATCGACTAAAAAGATTATTACTCACCGCTTGAGTGTCTAATATCTCGTTTATTCAATTCTGTTGTGAGTACAATTGAATGTAAATTATGTCATATAAATGAATGGGAAACAAGAGCCTATTGTCCCGTGCTCTCACGCTGCGTGCGTGTCAGCTGTTATAAAATACAGCTGGTTTGATGCCGAGGGAAAGGAGACGCGTGTCACAAACGGCTTGACTGCACTCCACAATCCGAAGTACGGCACACAAAGCTACTCCATCCTGATCGCACCCCGGATCGCTTTTTTTTTTTCCGTGGAGAATTATGTCAACAAGCACCACATTGCCTCATTATTTTATTTATTTCGACAGTCTGGCATGCACTACCACAACATCATGAGTATCACATCTGACAGCCTTTTAAACTCCACGAGAAATGACTCCTTAGCCGACGCAGTGGGATTTTTTTTTTACTCTGACTCGCTGTGTGTCAGTCAAGCAATTCATTCTCAGACTTGTCAATATTTTGAAGCAGATGTAACGCCTCCTCCACTCTATAATATTTTTCTTTTTTAATCGACCATGGTGACCACCAACGTTTCTCAATGCAATCGCTGGTTGCTATGGAAACCCGGCAGCGCCGTCCCAGCGCAACGTGCGTGAGAATAAGCAGAACTGTCAAATTGACTGGGACGCCGTAGTTAAAGGAATAATGACTCGTACCTATTTTGAAATTTTTTAATACCATAACATTTCACCATGGCCATGAAATATATATAGAATTAGGAAACGTCAAGAGGCCAGGAGCATCTTATATCTATATACGCAGAGTAATAACACATCAAAGTTTGGAAACAGTCAAAATGACTGCTCTCGTACACCTAGTGTTCAAATAATGAGCAATTTGGTCAAATACCAAGTACAGTACTTGCCATTTAATTTTTAGGAAAGGCTGGGATTTCAACTTTAAACTTATCAATC
This sequence comes from Filicampus tigris, assembly GCF_054856515.1. NCBI lineage: Eukaryota > Metazoa > Chordata > Actinopteri > Syngnathiformes > Syngnathidae > Filicampus > Filicampus tigris. Next base: position 21,781,035 of record NC_141225.1, on the reverse strand, counting down.
ACTATGGGAGGGGGAAAGATTTTGTCGAAATAACAAAAGAATAAACACGGATAGAAACTGGGTCTACGTTGCTTCCTAGGAATTCTCGGAAAACCTACCTATTCGCCGAACCTACAGACAGAGCAACTTACTTTACTGAAACACAAAAAAAGAGAAAACCATGAAACCCTGCATACAAACTAGACATAACCTCCTGTAGGCTTGGTCCAGTTTTGACATTAGTCAGTTATGACAAATGGGACAGGGTGAAGTCACACCCAGCATCCCTGTGACACCTACTCACAACAACAACCAAAAAAGGGGAACCTGCTTTTGTTCACTTCCTTGTGGACATTGGTCATGATAACACTTAATTTTGCCGCCCCAGCCCACGCTGTCCGGACCCTGTGACATGAGTATGATATGATATATGAGTCTGTGATATGGAGAATCCCCTGCTCAAGTCACTTTACTCACGTCATGAAACCATAACAAAAGGCATTCTTGTGTATTACTTGTACAAAAAATGTGACCACAAAACTAAAAATCATAATACATAAATGAATAAAGCCATAGCTCTTTCTCCAGTTGTCTACCACATCCCCCCAAAAATGCTAATTAGGTCTAAACATGAAAGTGAGTGCAAACGATTATCGTCTTGATTTTTGTACCGAATCCTTACGCGCGGATGTAAAAATGCTTTCCAGCATAATCAAGTGATCACAAATGGACTACCAAAGTTTTTAAAACATACATTTTATACAGCGAGTTATCATTGTTCAGAACAAGCAGAACGCTACCTCCACTGTGCAGTGGTCTTTTCTCACCCGATCACAATTAAAACACTCCTTTAATTGTGCAAAATTGCACAGCTGCTCAAGAGCACGTGCATATGGACCTAGGTAGTCTTCCCCACACCGGAAAAGCACAAATGCAATGTACCTAACCATATGGAGGAACGACAGACGCAATCACAATGCATATCACAAGCTATGCAAACTTGCAGCGTGTGCTCGATTTTAAAATGACAATTAAAAGGAACTAATACTGACCAAATACGCCGGGCACTTACAACGCAATCACAGAGATTCTGAATTATTTTATAACTGTGTGACTGATCACTGTTATGTTGGTGCCCTTTATGCACATACAATTAAAACAAAAAAACGTAACGATACAAAAACAATTGCATTGATGCACCACGTAGATGCCCGGAGTATTTGAATCGATTCAGTCGGGATGGGATGGACTAAGCTGCTGACAAAGCTCACAAATAAGATGCTAGTAAGCATGGCTAAACTATTAGTGGCAGCGGGAGTGATATGTGCATGAGTTAAAATGAAAATAATCAACCTCAGCCACATCCATTTCATCATCAAAGGCAATCAGCTGGAAGAAAAAAGTATAGGGGGCAGAATTAGTACAGCTCAATTAGTGTGTTAAGCTTAGTCACACGCACGACATGCAATGTTAGTAGCTGCTGTTAAGACACCATGGGCCTAAAAGTTTGAGCGTGCAAAACGGGCGCAAACGTGATTGCTCATTCAAAGAAACGTGGCGGCTGATCTTCTACCTGGGCGTAGCAAGGATTGCATCAGCTAAACTTTATGGGAGGCAAGTAGATGAATTAAGCACGCGTGATGTGATTTCTCAAACCTGAGGCAAATTGTGATGTGCCAGCATTTTTGAAATTACAATAAAGGAAAAAAAAGGATCGCAACATATTGTCTACTGATCAATGCAAATTTGAAGCGTCGAAATGATTTGAGGGCTGACTTGGAGCCAGTCACAAGAAGGAGTCATTCCATATCACCCAATGCCCAAATTCCTTTCAACTTTGCACTTCCGTGCGTTTCCTGGAGTTTGGTGAAAACTTGTGGTGGGTACCTTCTCTCCGTAGCCACGGTCCTTCGTCATCATCTCCCTGAGAGTCTGCAGTACTTTGATGCACAGACGCTCCTCATTCTCTTCCAGCAACTGCTTGGTGTGTTTAATTAGTCTGGTATGCAGCGTATGGAGGAAAAACACCCGTTAGATATCATTCACAAAATGTCCGTCTTGAACTGAACACACGGGCCGCTGATTGAACGTATGAAAACAGATTTGGTGGCCACAAGTCAAAGAGCTATCAGTTTATCTTACCCGCTTGGAAATATATGGAAAAATAGTTCAGGTGAAAAAAAAAAAAAAGCATCAAGCACTACCGGATATAATGCGTAAACAATTTACATTTTTGTTTCAAATCGAAACCAAAATACAGCTTCTTCTCCCTAAATCATGGAAGGGCATATGAGTTCAGGATTTGCTGGCTATGGGGAGAGTTGACACTTTAAGGGTCTCTACAAAGCCGAGAGCAAGGGTAATCCGAGGAACAGCATCGGCTCCACGTGCCCTGCCAGTTTGTCTGTAATCCAGTCTGAGCTCTTATCAGGCAGAACACCGTAGCCAAGTTTGCGTATCATGTGAGAACTGGTTAATGGGTTCACGGCATATCACATTAAACACAGTCAGGGCTTTCAGTGTCAGTATTATTGGCCATGTTTACCCACATGAGTTGCCCTTTTTCAAAGAGGAGCATCTTCTTTAATGTAAATAAAGAGCATCTATTGTAGTTTCATACTTGGATATGAATCCTCCACTTTCACATTTCTTGCGAGCTTCTGTGTTCTCAGGGAAGAGCAACTCAGGACGATGTAGGACATCCACAAGCACCGAGAGCTCAGCTTGGACCAGCGGCCGTAGGCGGTCCTCCAGAGCTGACACGATGTCCTGCAGATGAACATAATCGGAGCCAGGTTTGAAATAAAACCTAGTGATGGACAAATGAAGCTTCATGAAGCACTTGTGATATTTTTCCACTCCTCTAGATGGCACTCTTGGTTTAAAAATGCAGTGGAAATTTTATAAATTCAATACATTTCTTCTGCACAAGCCTTTATCTTTAAACCAAGAGCCCCATTTCGAGAAGTAAGAAAATCTCACAAGTTCTTCATGAAGCTTTGTTTTCCCATTGTATTTATTATTTTCCCAGGGCTCAGATAACGACCAATCATGAATCAGCTTCAGAAAACAGATGAACCGTGATTGGTCGTTACCTGAGCCCAGAGCAACTATGATGTCATTTTCAGTTGACAGAAGTGACAAAATGGCCGCCCCCTGGGATGGCTAAAAATGCGTGGATGAGCTCTTATTGCACAAACGCAATATTTATCACAATGCCTTGTTTCAACTAGTGGGCCTGCATAGAACATATTCTTAAAAACAAGTTTGGGTTGACTTCCCTTCCCTGTGCACATTAAGCAAGGTTGAGAAATCGCAAAGTCTACAAAACTGCACGCTTTTGCCAAACTGCTTTAGATGACTTCATCAGAGACTTCCAGTGTACACACAGTCATGTGTTACAAGAATTTGACACGCAACAGCTCGGGTTATTGAAATAGTTTCCCAGAATTTGAATGTGAAGATGTCTGCATTATTTGGTATGTTGCATTGCGTTCATATTTGTTCACTAACCCTTTCTATTCTCTTCCTACATTACATGAGGCGAACAAGGAGGCATATGACAAGAGCAGCTAACTATGGGGTTACCACTGAAAATGTTGAAGTCTCTTTGCCCACCTGAAGCCTTTCAATTATGTTTCTGTAGTCTTTGGAGGTCGGAATTCCAGAATCTCGTCTGGAAGTGTTCTTAGCTGACAGTTTCCAGTTGAGGAGGCTCTTCTGAACAACATTATTGGACTTGACGAATAAGTTGTTCACCTGACTGTCCAGATCCACTGGGATGGCGATGGCTCTGCTCTTAGCTGGGTTGAAAAGTATGCAAACTTGTAAAGGGCTGATAAATTGGCACGTCACACTTTTTATTATATCGAACAACAATATGCTTCTAGGGTGGTGGTCCATCCGTGTAATATCATACCGACGTCTGAGAGTACTTTGATGCAAGCCTCCACCGAAGCTTTCTGTACGGGGTTAAGCCAATTACAGTGGTAGACTCTGAAAACCCCCTGCAGCAGCTGGACAAACACAGGCTGTCGAGTCTGCACGAATACAAACACAAAAAACACAAGATATCGCACAATAACGTTGTCGTTATTTTAGCATGAATTGTAAAAGAACATTGGCGGTGAACAACAAGAGCAATATGACTATTACAGTAGATTCCCTGACTATAGAAGGAGGCTGTACATATTTCAATGAGCCAGCTGTTTGGGGCCATCTGCACATCACACCAGTGGTTAACAGCTGGTTGCTACATGCTCAAAGAAAACATCTATTGGCTGGCCGCAGCCCTAGAGGACAATAAATACCTCAGTTATCTTTCCCAGAATGGCAGCCTGCAAAAGAGGGTAGTGATATAATTGATAAATCTTTCGTAGGGAAAAAAAAAAAATGCAAAAGAAAAAAAACGTTTTCTATTGGATGATGATGGAGAAATGTCACTGGGAAACTGCATGTGACAACACACCACAACAAACGATTTGGCCTGCCAAGCACTACAACTTAGGGCTTAGACATGGAGTGAGCATTTCAAGTCATTGCATCATCTACACCCAGTTCCAGCAAAACCTTGTGTAACACACCCACAGATTTGGGAACAACAAAGACATTGTGCTGACTAAGCCATAGAGTGTGGATCGAGTAATTCTTCCACCACAATCTCTTGAAACACATACACAAAAAGTTGGCGTACCACTTGGGATTGGGTGGAAAACTACTTACAGGAAGAGTCATTGTTACTTACATAAATATTGCGAGCCATCTATGCAGAGAGGGGAATTTCGGATTTTATAGTGTATGCAACGTTTAAATCAACATAACTAAATCAATGGGTCGCAACGTGATATGAATCAAATGAGCTCCTAGACAAACAACAATTGCATCAAAATGATCAATTCCGAAATAATCCAGTTCTGATGCAAAGAGTTATCTGTTAGGGATGTAACGATTAATCGAAAATCAATTTAAAATCGATTTTAAACTTCAACGTTGAAGGATTTTAAAGTGGCCCTTTCATCCTTCCATTTTTCTGTGTACTACCTTCAAACAAAAATGTTTAGACACCCCTGCCCAACGGTATACAAAATACACCAACCAGTTCAATTACCTGCAAACTTGTGCTCTGATCAGAAAAAGGAGAGCTGAAGAAACATGTGACGATGCCCATGACTGTCTCCGTGACATAACACTCCAGCATGGTATCTGCATGCTTCCTGTCACTGGTGTTGTTGCACACCTAGACATAAATTAGCACCCGTGATGAACTGTATCATACCTCTCGTTCATGAGCGTCAGCGGGGCTTTTTTTTTTTTTTGGCTTTCTCAATGTGGGTGTCCAGCTTTGCTTACCCGACAAATGTCCACCAGGAAGTTTTCAAACAGTTTCCACATGTGGTTGGATGTATAAATCTCCTTCATTTCCACTTCAGTGTCGACATAGCAGTGGTTCAGGAAGTTGATATAGGCAATCTTTACCTACAACATATGAAAACCTTGTATTTATTTGAGAAAGGGAGGAGGCGGGGGAGGGGGGTATCATCATGTTATCACATTAATCTTCACAGTTCTAGTGATCAAGAATATTAAGCAAAACAGAAAGTATTCATGTCAAATACACGTACAGGATTTATTGCCAATGGCATCACGCATTAATAACACACGTCGCACATTTCAACTTTCTCACCTCAGGAATACAGTCTTCATGCGTGACGACCCGCACGATGTCATCCAGGGGCAACAGGGAGTTACACTTGATCTCGGTGTAGACGTTTTTGCCCTCGGTGCAGACGGCTAACAGTTCCACCAAGTGGATGTGGTACATTAACTGGCTGTTTTCGTCCATGCGGTCCCGCTCGGAGCGCATCATTTGAATTAATGTTTGAAAGGACGCACGATCGTTGTAGAAGACCAGGACGTCCTCTCCTGAGTTCACAAGCTGAAGGGATCAGAGTCACAGCGAACAGTTGAAATCAGAAGCTCACAACCATTTCACAGCACCCCAACAAAAACAAAAAAAAACTACTACTGTCACATTTACTGTAACAAGTCAACCCCCAATAATATGTTCTATGTGCCTTCACTAGTCTAAATGTCATTCGGATTAATATTGTATTTGTGGAATATGAGTTAAGTAGCAAAATCCACCCGATTTTGTCCATCTCAGGGAGCGGCCATTTTGTCAATTTCTGTCAATTGAAAATGAAATCACAATTGCTCAGGGCTCAGGTAACAATCAATCACGGCTCACTTGTTTTCTGAAGCCGAGCCATGATTGGTCGTTATCTGAGCCCTGAGCAACCGTGATGCCATTTTCAGTCAACACAAGTGGCAAAATGGCAGCCCCCTGAGATGGACAAAATCGGGTGGATTTTACGGCTCATAGTCCACAAACGAAATATTAATCAGAATGCCATGTTTCGACGAGTGGGCCTGCATAGAACATAGTCTTGTAAAGAAAATGTTTGAGTTGACTTCCCTTTAAAGCTGAAGACCTAATAAACGTGTTAGTAAAGCTTCTGTTGGGACGAAGAGTTGCTGTTCATAAAAACCCAAAAACTCAAACCTCAGCCATGACAATGTCTTGACACTTTTTGATGAACTTATTCTCAGCCTTCACGATGGTTTGAAGAAACTTAAGGTACTGGACATGTCGACCGTGTGTCTCAGCACAGTGGACAAAGTGTTGAACCACACGCTCGTTGATCTCACTGCACAGTTGGAAGTTATTCATGAAAATGTGCTGCATGGTGATGGCCTCTAGAATCTGAAAGAGTATTAAAAGGCTTCAGGGAAAAGCACACGCATATAATAACCAACAAAGCGCAACATCATCAGAAACAAGAGTAATTCAGAACACTGATAAAATAAAACTTAAAATCAACAGAGGTGGGCATTCCGTCCCAGTGTGGGGGGAGGGCTGGAGGGGACAGAAATTAAGGACGGGAATGCTTTCGAAGGACGAGGACGGACGGGGTCGGAGGATGATAATTTTTATGAATAAGGACAGAGGGACGGAAGACGGAGCGGCAAAAAAAGTCAACGTCTGGAATCCAATTTCGGCGTGTCGCTCACCCCTGGGTTAAGAAAGAGGTTGATATGCTTGTGAAGAAGAGCTTGGTTTTGCTGGTTGCCCGCGCAGAAATTCTGCAGAAACTCGTGTGCCAATTTCATGATTTCCTGCATGCGGACATCCTCACCCTGTCGTAGAAAACACAAAATCTCCTTTTTGCTTCTATAAATGCTCCGATGTATGCGACACAGTGTTCAAGCTCAGAACCACATGGGGACCTTTTCGTAGGGGATCTGCAGAAGCTCCAGCACCACGCAGTGGGCTCCCATGTTTCGCAACAGCCTCTGCTGCTGATTCTTACTCTTCTTCCCTGAGCTCCCCTCCTGGATGCAAAGCATACTGAGACGCAGCAGAATCTGGACAGAAATGGGGGGGGGGGGGAAATATTCAATGACAAAGACGACATTTCAATAAAAATAACAAAGACGACATTTCAATGAAAAATACATTCTAAATGAGTATACCTCTTTTACAACCCTGTAGTTATAGTTGCTCGTGCTTTCTGTACTGCTCTTGTCAGAACCAAGCGAATCCCCCTGTAAAACAAAGAACACGGAGGCTTTTGCTGATTACGATACTGTACTGCAACAACTCCCATTTCCTGCTTAAAAGCTACTAATATTACACCTGTTCAAACCCGCCAAATAGTTCCTCGAAAGCACAGGCATATACATCGCTTCGATGATAGACAAGGTCCAGTAGATTAGCCTAGTTTGTAGCTAGCAACTGTGGACGCTAGTAGGTAATCTTCAAATGTAATTAGTTACTCTACCTTCTTTTTGTTATCTGACTCCGAGGGTCCATCTCCATCCATCCCATCGTCTCCCTGTCTTTTGTAAACCCACAGCTCCGACTTCTCCACAATGGACCGCAATTGGTCAAGGTCGGATTTGATTTGCTTGTAGTTATCGACATCCTGCCTGGTCACAAGGAGTTGGACCTACAGTGCATTTTGATACACAAGGATGGAGGGTTTGCATTCGGTTTTTCCTTTAAAAAAAACGTTTTATCATTGAAACGTCGGTGTTACCCAGGACGGTCAGATAATCAAAAAATAAAAATAAATAAACAGAGGTGAAAGAAACAGCAGTGGTAAGCCCAACCTGTTTGAAAGCCATGAGAACTTCCTGCCTCTGGCTGAAGTGTCGGAAGAGCAGGTGAAGCGCTCCGGACACGAGAGGAGGGTAGTCATGCATGGTAAGGTGTAGAAGCACTCTTAGGAAGGTACGTCCACCATGCTCATCCAGGTCAAGTGGGGTGTTCTCTTCACTAAGTTGTCCCCCCCCCCCCCCCCCCAAAAAAAAGTTACTTTAATTAGCTTTACTGTTTCAGCTATTGCTGATGTATCGAGATGATTTAAAAATTACCTTCCGCCAAATATTCCTTCTGCCTGCTCCTCAATATTTTCAAAGTCAAGATTTCCTAAAGGGTTCAGATAACTTTTTTTGGGGGGGGGATTTCACAATGCTTAACAATGCACTCGCACTGAGCCAACTCTACTGTGCTTCACCATAGTTACACCTCCCTCCCCTGTTTGATGCTGGCTTGCAGTCACATTATGCTGCTCACTCATCCCAATCACGTTTACAGTATGAACATAAAGAATATTGCACACTTGACTCTCGAAATTAAAATGTTATTCTTGTAAATTGTATGACTTTATCCTTCAAATATTCCTTTCTGTGTGGTGCTAATATGTGATTACGCATGGTGGTGGATGTCATTAAAGTCAACCCAAACATATTTTTTTCAAGAATATGTTCTATGCAGCTCACTGGTTGAAACAAGGCATTCTGATGAATATTGAGTTTGTGGAATATGAGTTAAGCAGCAAAATCCAGACGTTTTTAGCCATCTCACGGTGCGGCCATTTTGTCACTTGCTGTTGACTGAAAATTACATAACAGTTGCTCAGGGCTCAGGTAACAACCAATTCTGGCTTAGCTTCAGAAAACAGGTCAGCCGCGATTGGTCGTTACCTGAGCCCTGAGCAACTGTGATGTCATTTTCGGTCGTCAGAAGTGACAAAATGGCCGCCCCCTGAGATGGCTAAAAACGGGTGGATTTTGCTATATTCCATAAACGCAATAGCAATCACAATATCCTGTTTAATGGGCTTGCATAGAACATATTCTTGAAAAAAATATATGTTTGGGTTGACTTTCCACTTTAATAACTGTCCCACTGAATACACGGCAAGTTTTACACTGGGCCCAAGCGTGCTGAGGCAAATGTCTAATATGTTGGAGCATGGCACAGTGCGCTTGCATTCGTCAACCAGTCAATATTTTTCGTGCGCTTCGTCTGAGTGTGCCCTCACATACCTGGCATCGGACTGGTGGCATTACTGGTTCCATTCTGGCTAGCAGCATTTTCCGATTGCTGGTTGTTTTCATCAAACTCTTGTTTGAAAATACAGAGTAGGCAGGAAATCCTGTAGTCTAGCCGCACGTTTAGAATAAACTGAGACAAGAGAGAGGTCAGAGTAAAACAGCAGCGCTAGTAGCTAGCTCCAAAAAGAAGCAGTCTTCTGATACCACACCTGTAGAATTTCAATGATTTTAAGCTTGGTGTCCATGACCATAATGTCTTCTCTCTCTGGTTCAGCTTGGGCTTTAACTACATCGCCCTCTGGCTGATGAGTTGGTGTGGTGTGCAGCAGACCACCTCCTCGCAGCACTACCTGGGTCATGAGTTCTCCGACTCCATGAATGGACTTCATCACATTACTGCCAGCTACAGAAACACAAACCTCAACCGTGACGGAAATACCATGAGTCAAGTATCAGGAGCAAGATGCCAACCTTTGTTTTGCTCTCCCTTCTCAATCTTGTTGATCGGGTATACGGTGCTGACATGGACACAGTCTAAAATATTCAGCAGTATCTTTGTCAACCTTAACAGGTCACTGAAGTTGTAGAAGCCAAAGTATATGAGGTTCCTTGCCAAATTCACTACCTGTTGACAAATAAATTGACAACCGTGACAAACAGTGCCAGGGAAAGTGGTGAGCACATACTTGACACAATAAAAAAAATGGCAATTTGTGTTTGGTTTTGTTACTTATCTCTTCGAGCAATGTTTGCGCAATTTTTTTTCGCCAGTGATGGCTCTTATTATCACAATAGTTTGTTACTATATCGGAGAAGCAATCGGTCTACCTGTCTCCCAATCATCTTCACACCCTGCTTCTAAGCAGTAAGCTAAATTTCAACTCCTGACTTAAGATAAGGTTCTTAAACATGTTCAATGTTCCAAAGCATGTTATCGCGACAGGTCATGACAGGCCTTTTGGCGGCATACAAAATGCAATGGACCATATCTTGAAAGAATGCGCCAAAAGGGAAGTGTCCTCTTCTTGGGACCAAAAGCTCCAAATGAGTCAACATAAACAGCAGAATATGCTAGTTGCTGAAAAGCAGTTAAGATTTGTCACATTTTAAATGATCTTAAAGCACATAGTTGTGGCACTTATCTCACAAATGGTCACTCTCACATTTTTTTTTTTTTTTTTTTTTTTTTTTTTAAATCAGGCTTCCCAGTAGTATCAAATGCATTGGCAAGAAGCATAGTTACCACAGGGAACAAAATCTACCAAACACAAATGACCTTTTTTTTTGTTTGTTTTGTTTTATGTTTATATATGTCGTTTATTCAAAAAGAAATACCTCAAAGGTCAGCTTGTTTTTCTCCTTGTCGGAGAAGGGAACATTTTGTGACACCACCTCTCTCAGATAGTTTTCCACAAAATCCATGGTGAGGCAAAATCGCTCCTTGATCTCATCTCTGCTGGTTCCATCATTATCATAGCTATCAAGACAAATGCAAAGACACGCAAGGAAGAAATCACCAGCGTCACTTGACGCAACGAGAAATGTGCAGTCATTGTATTCCTATCAGGAACTCACTCATCAATTGTAATTTGAGAGGGGATCTCAGACCAAAGACGGGCATATTTGACAGGCGTGACCTGCTCCTGGGGATCACGGTCCACATGCATGTGCAGCATGAGGCGACAGAAAGAGGCCCGCAAGTCAAAGGGCAGATCCTCATCAGACATACAGCGAAGGATCAAATCCACATCCAGCTGCCCAGAGATCTTATTGATGGCCAAGTACTGACGGTCCAAACACATCCGGGCAAAAAGGTTGAGTTGGCACCTATCAAGAAATCATGTGGATGACGTTTGTCAGCTACAGTATGTTTTTTTTTGCTTTGAACTCATTCACTGCCAGACATTTTCAGACCCTTTTTTACAGTAAACAAAGCAAAGTGTATGTTAAACATATCTGACCTGTAATAACTGACCACCTCGTAGTCCTCCTTCTGACCCTCCTTTGCATCCTGGGCCAACTCTCGTACGCTCTTACTTCGTATATCCTTGAAATTGTCCTTCCAGAACAGCCACACCTCCTCTTCATCTTCAGCCTCTACTGGATTATCACCATTTGTTCCTACTTCAACCTCAAACCTTGATAAAACTAATCTAAGAAACAAGGCGTTTCAATTTTTGTACATTTTCAAAATGAAACCAGCAGGTGAACAGAAATGACGAGGCTAACCTGGTTTCGATGAGGATGTCAGCATTGGTCGGATCAAGCACTGCATTACAGATGAGCTCCTGCGTCACAGGGATGGATTTGTTCATGGACACACAGAGATCCGACAGGTAGTCCAAAAACCTAAACACACATCACAATTAATACCAGAGATATCTTAACAAACACTAAGTAGCCGCATAGCTCATTTTGTGCATTGTGGGCGGAGCATATGCAAACATGAATTTAGCACATCGTCGCTGTCCTGTGAAAAACACATAAGGACAATTTTGCAATTTTTTTTTAACTCTCACGTTAATGGGATGTGTAACACAGAAAGCCCATTCATGTCAAAATTTAAAAAAAAATGGACATAAGTGTTTTTCACAGGACAGCGACGACATACAATGTGATTTATCAAACTGGCGGATGATTTTCTATTATTGAATACACCATGTGAAAGGCAGGAGCAAACTAGCACAAAACGATGCCAGATGAGTGCAGACAAAATAATGTGTCGGGGAGAACTTTTCCACTTGTGTAAACATCATTCGTTAAAATATCGCAACATTCAGCAATTCAATTTTGGAGTTTCTGAATGATCTAACGGTAACAAAAAAAATAATAATTAAAAAAAAAAAAATCACCCACATATAGTCCACGTTGATGCTAGGGCCACACATACAGACAAACGGGCTGAATTTGAGCGTTTTCCCTCCTTTACAGTCAAAGTCAGCAAATCAGATGTTTCTAAAAGATAATCTTCAGCAAATTGTTGCAAATTTTAAACACAATGTTACTCGGAATGGCACATACCTCTACATACAATTACCACACATTCAGTAAGATCAAACAAAATGTGGCCTTTATCCATTTGCTTGCTTCCCTAAAATCATTGAAAGAATAGATTTCCTTTTTGTAACTCAGTAATGTTTGCTTGTCTTCCACTAGCTCATTAAAATTCCATCACGTCAAACTCAATTTTGCGCTTGCAGCGCTCCCCCAAAATGATTCGTAGCGACAAACATCACACCACCACTTTCGCACCTGTTACCAACAATGAGCGCAAACTGCTGGAGTGAGTCAAAACGCAATTTAGCGCCCGCTAGTGTAGTAAAAGTGTAGATCGCAACCTTAACAAATCACGTGCAACATGCCACCAACCATTTGTTAGAGCAAACATGCAATTTATCATACGCTATTTGTGATGTCAGTAAATCAGGCCGTAAGGTGTATGCAACACAGTACATGCTATTGCTTGCAAAATTGTAACCTGCCCCCACTTTCAGCCATTTTACAAACAGCAACCAGAACGGACCCCCCCCCCCCCCCTCTCTCAAATTCACCTCGGCTCCCGATTCTTCCTCACAAGAGTGACAAATGTGTCAATCTCTGCAGCGGTGATATGTTTCTCGAGCAACTTGCGGTTGTTGTGGAGTAGAGCAGTTATTGTGTCTTCTGCGAGCACGTCGTATCCTATTTGTTTCTGCATGAAGCGAAATTGCTTGGCTATATATTCCTGTGAAAAGACGACAAGGGAGGATGACCACCACAGAACGAAGGCCACCGAGTCAGCGTGAAACTGTCGTGTTCACCCACCTGATTCTTTCTGTAGTCCTGCTGAGAGTGGCGTAACACTCTGTAGCAAAGCCGACAAATGTGTCGGAAAGGAGCGTGCCGTTGATCGCCTAGCTCCTCTAGGCGCAGCATGGGACCATCGCCGCTGTCTGTGAAAGGGGCTTGGAGAAGTTTGAAGATCTATAAAAGCGGGGAAGAATTCAAATATGCATCAAATGACAACATTTTTTTTTTTATTCTTGACGGACTTCCTGTGGATTGAAATAAACCTGCTTCAGGATATTCTGCTCTCTCATCAGTTTCTGTCTTTCTCTGTTAGGTTTGTTCACCATGATTTCCAAAACATCCTGTCCGCTGTTTGGGATGTCCACGACAAAGAAGACTAGATCTTCCAGCAGCTTGGTCACAAACCTGAAGAGAGTATTTAATGGGTATAACATAAATTATATATACCAGACCTGGAACATAGAAATGTAGTTAGAAAAAAAAAGTAGGTCGAAAAACGAACACTGTTTACCTTCTTTCATTCTGCGTAATGGTACCTTTTTCCAATTTGCCTGCAATCGATGCCAACACTTTACTTGCATCGTTGGCAAAGTCTAAATCCCGCACCTCTGCTGGTGGCACTGGTACAATGGCAAAAGCCTCCTTGTCCTCTTTCACTGTTGAAGTACCAATCTGAAAACATTGCATATCTTTAATGTACTGTAAATACATCTGTTCAACTGATAAATAACTCGCTTTTTTATTGAACTCACTCTTAACATAACAGGCTTTTCTTCCTCTTTGTCGATGGGGACGTTAGTGCTGTGAACCCACGTGTTGGTACACAAGTGTTTTAGCCGCACATAGGAACTCCTAAAAATGACAACAAGAGAAAAATAAATTACGCTAGTGGGGAGTAAAGCATGTGAAATGTATGATTCAAAACCAAATTAATGCCGACATTGATTAGCAAGGGCAGAATTCTCATAATTCTCTAATGTGTTTACTTCGTACCTGGGCACCATCGAGTCTCCGCCTCTCAAAGTGGTGGGGTCTAATTCAAAGATGGACGAGATTTCCATGCCATCTGGGACCGGGACAAGGGTGTACATGATTTTCTCCTGAGGGGCCCGTAGACGGCCACGTAAAGCTTCATTATCTGCATCCAGCTGAATAATGAAAATGTACAATGTGACAAGGACCACTAGCCACAATCACGGACTCAAGTTGAGAAAATCTATGGTCCCGAATCATTTATGTATCATAATGCTGAGGAATAGACATGCACGCAATACCCTGGCCAGGACCTTGAGTGATTATGGTAAAAGTCTGCCCACTGGTGGAGGTTTCAAGTAACAATTGAATCAGCAGTAAATTGATTCTGTTATATGCTATTGTCATTCATGTGTACCCAAGATGGTACCACACTAAGTAGGAGCTCACCAATTTGGATGTCTGACTTGTTTTTGATATGATGATAAAAAAAATTATAAATACGGACAACATTTTGGGACAATCCACAATTACTTACAGTAGGTAATGGTGTTTATGTATTTGTAATGTATTTAAGTGGTACCTGGAAATTAAAGGGTGTGAAGTCCACCACCTACAGCAGAAAGCAAACATCCATCATACACATTCAAGGCCAAAAACAAAAGTGGAAGGCCAATCAACACTCATCAAAGCGACTTACTGCAGATCGCTGCTCAACGCTCTCTTCCTCAAAGTCAGGGCTCACCTGTCCAACAAATCACACAGCTAATGACTAATGATGACTATTGCGCATGGGATTTACTTCCATAAATGTGACTTTGTTATTGAAGAAAAACATTTTTCAATTAGGACAGTTAAGAGATCAAAGTGGAGACACACACCTCACCCACCTCTGCAGCCAAATAGCAACCAGTTGCCAGATGTTTAAACCTGAACAGGCTGTTCCAGTAACCTGCACCTCCCCGACATGGGTCATGGTGGACTACCTGCCAAGGTCAAAATGTAAGACAAAGTCCCAAGACTTTTGTATTTGTTTGCCAAAAAAAAAGAAAGGAAAAGAACATACTAACCTCAACCTCCCAGAGTGCCTTGCTGCTGGTGGCAGATGTGGCAGATTGGCGGCCTGTTGTTCTCAGGAACACATATTGCTTCTTTCTGTGGTCGTCACACGTGAGGAACTTTTCCTGCTCTGCATGGAACAACCGAACAACATCTCCCTGCCGTTGAAAATGAATTTTAGAGCGGTTGCACTGTGTCATGTATCTCACAAAAAGTAAAAGCAATGCACCAACCCCTTTGAGGATGGTTTCCTTGTTGTCACTCCATTTCATGAATAAAACCACTTTCCAACTTGTGTTGCAATTGACAGAATTAACCTAGATGACAGATAAGATGTAAAACAAAACATCCCAGGCCATCAATTCAAATACATATAAACATATAACAACAGCATATTATACAAATGTATTAGCAACACTAAATAAAGGTAATGTAGTATTATACAAATATAATGGTAGTTTTCAAGAGTAATTTTCTGCTGTCACTAGCACATTATGTTGAGCCATTGTGAAAAATGTACACACATACAGTCATGAAAAAAATATATAGATCGCCCTTGTTTATTTCATTTCTTGTTCATTTTTGTTCGGTCAATCACATGATACACATTTAATAGCATCAGACGTGAAAATGACCAAGACATTGAAGAAAACAAGATGGTGTGATTTTTCCAAGGCTGTACATGGTATACACATTAAATAAATATATTTTAATCAACGTGCAATCGTACCTCATTGCATCCTGGGTTGTCGACAAGCTGGTGACTGCTGGCATGTAGAGGCTGTCCTGCATTCACTGGGTTAAGGACAACTTTATCTCCAATCACCACCTTCAGGAGTGCAGTAGAGAAATTATATGCAAAATTCAACCACACTTCTGCAATACTGAATAACTATTTTAGTCCATGTTCCATGACAATATACGCAATATTTTCACAAGATGGTATGGAGCGCTCGAACTCGGGTGAAGTATTTAAAAATGAACACTAGAGGGAGCTGTAGACCGCGTCATGTATGACTTTACAGTGCA
This sequence comes from Filicampus tigris, assembly GCF_054856515.1. Lineage (NCBI taxonomy): Eukaryota > Metazoa > Chordata > Actinopteri > Syngnathiformes > Syngnathidae > Filicampus > Filicampus tigris. The sequence continues at coordinate 21,764,805 of NC_141225.1, read as the reverse complement.
GTAATTCCGTTTGCTGCAATGGCACAGTTGAGACTGCTTACAGCAGCGACTGTGTTTAATTCTAATTTGCAAAACATTTTTGAATAACTGTATAAAAATCTAAGCCAAAATTAACAATACATCGCCCACGTTTAGAGAGAATGCGTTTAGAGATATAGTGAATATTTATTTGTAGTATCTTTTGGCTGGAAGTGACACAAGTAGCAAACAAAGGAATAGGATAAGTTGTCATTATTCTCATTTTGAAAATTATTTTCAGACGCCATTTTATCGATACATCTTTACAACAAATTTCGAGGTCTTATCCCATCAAGGGTCCTGTGTGATCTTGACTCAATCCCTGCTGATTTAGGAGAGAGGCAGAGTAAATCCCGGACTGAATTTTGAGTCTTCAAACTTACCTCGGAGTAAATGGTGAATGTGGAGTGCATTTACAAATAGTTTTATAGAGGCTCATATTCACGCATTCACACGCACATTTCTTTTACAGTGGTCGGCTTCTGCCATGCAAGGAGCTGCCAGGCCCACTGCGAGCAATTTAGGGTTCAGTGTCTTGCCCAAGGGCACTTCGACAGTGGACAATCAGACGCTTCAGTCACTGGTTGGCCCAATCTACCAACTGCGACAAAGATGCTCAACTGAGTCAGGAAAACTGAGTACAGAGGGTAAGCTCAGAGTTGCACAAATAGTTCCAAGCATGTATGCTAAAGTTTTTTTGACGACACAACCCACCAGAGAATCACTGGCTCAGAGCATTCTAATACAGTCATAGATAGGCCTGCACTGAGAGACTATAAAAATAGTGTTTGGAATTTTGTGAAAATAAACAAAAAATAGCAAATATTTATTTTATTTGTTTTTCCAGTCTTTTGGCACTTTATTTGGTCCTTTCCAGCTGAAAGATGCCAATTTGCAAAATGAATAAAAGCACGACATGAATAATTTTGACGTAGCTCTATTTAAATGGGAAGTAATGGCACTCATAATTTTACGCACAGTAATTTCTCAATAATTTCTGTTGGAATTGAATTGGCAATTTCAGCCACCAGAGAACACTTCGTCTGAGTCCCACACCCCAATCTACGCACACTGTCTCCCAGCGACCGCAATTTGTAGAAAGGTTGGATGTAGAACCAGGACCCCTCATTTCCCGCTGAGTCCAGTGTCACCCTCATGGCGTTTTTTTCCAGCAGTGCAGGGAGACGCTTGTTCACTGTCAGGTACTTATTGCTTTTCAAATGCAGCAGCTTCGGAGGGGAAAAAAAATATGTTCCGCTGTTACAAATGACAGTAAATAGCTCCAGTACTTTACCATCAATGGCACAAAGCAGACAGTGAAAACATTACTTCGGACATTATCTCTCCGGTTGTTGAACGTACCTGAATGACGTTTCCATATTGGATGATTGACCCAAGCAACTTGCGATTTTCAGATTCATTCTGCTTCTTTTCCAAGTCAGCCGCGTGCTACATCAAAGAGGAGTGTGAACAATTACACCCAAAATCAAGTATACTGGACCAAAATGTCTGTCTCTACAGATACTTCAAACTAAGCCATTCCTATACAACTCAGAAGTTAGAAGGGGTAAAAGTAGCACGTACCAAGTGAAATGGAAAATGTGCTTGGTTAAAATCATACACAAAGGGAAAGATATAAAAGAGTCACATAATCTGATTAGTATCACAATATGAACAGAATTTGAGTGGAATGTCTAAATAAGAGACTTTATTTGGAAGCTTCCCTGTTCAAACATGCAAACCTTATATGATGAGCTTCGGCATGAGTTTCCAGAGCACAACTACGTTTTTTACAATGAGACTGCTGGGTTGAAAAGACCTGGTGATGATTTTGTGAGAAAACTAAATCTGATCACACTGCTTTGTAGCACTAGAGCCGATGTGAGTTAGGTTAATTGAACATTCCAAATTGCCCTTACTTTTTTATCGAGTGTTTGGCTATACCAGTGATTTTTGTGAGTACTTATTAATTACAATATATAATATAAGTCTTTGATTGGTTGACAGTTTTGCGTTGCACTGGTATACTGTAGCATTACATCTAAGTGTAAAACATTTCTAAAATTGTGATGACATCAGCAGCTGATGTGGCTCATGAATTTGATGATTTGAGCATGAAGCTGTGTAAATCAAGTGAAATGAATGATGCATATCGTCAACGTCTTGCGCATGTCCACCAGTTGTTGAACTAGTTGTGATCAACATGGCAGATACAGAATATGGTGATCGGTGGGGGGCCTTACATGCAGTTTGTTGAGGAGAACAGTGTCAGTGGTACTGTTGCCTCCAGGTTTTGCTGCCTTCCAGAATTGTTTCTGTGCTGAGTATCTGTTCATGGGACACAGCTTGAAAAGGCAATCTGGGGACGGAGGGCAAAATAAGCCAAACTTGCATTAGTAGAAGTTGTCCGTGTGCAGCTAGTGTTTTACACCACTACAAAGCATCCTCATATACATTTTTGATTTAAATGTGGAAAAGCTTGATTTACTAAAATCAGTATGTGCAAACCATAGTTATAGTGCTGAAGGCCAAATTTGGTTAGTTAGTTTTTCGATAACATCCATGCTTTTAACTTTGTCATGATAATGGTTGCATGTTGTCCAATAAGCCGTCACTTGAAAATGGCAGATCTTCACCCAGCCAAGCCAAGTCATCGGTAAAGCAACTGTGTGTTGGGGTGGCATTATGTGACTTAGCTGAATTGTCACATTAAAACCCAGAAAAATTCGGAACGGTTAGGGTCACATTTTCGCAAAGACCGGTCGGCAACTCACAAAATATTTACTTAGTTCTGTAATTTCATACTTGAAGAGGACTCCACAGACCCAACAATTTGTATGCGAGCAATTAAAATATGCATTTTCCCTTCTACGTTCCCTCCCTCCTTTGTGATTTAGTCATCACAGTATAATTTTACTCTATGATGCTTGTTCAAACAGTGTTAATAGATTGAGAAGTTAGAAGCAACCTGAAACGATGACTTTTACATCTCAATTTGTACTTTCACATAGGAAGGACCGTTATTTATCTTGAAGTAGAAGCTATTTGCTGCGCTGTGCTGTGTACTCAGAACCAGTCAAAAATCTCCACAAACTTCAGACTCATAGAAAGTGTTTGACAGGCCTGCCGCCTTACCTCTGAATTTCTTGGGTGGGTTGTTGAGGTCACCTGTGTCAGGTTGAACCACACAGCGGTCATCCACAAGCCTAAGGAAACAGTTGCCAAAATTAACATTAATCAGTTTTATCAATGAACCTGCAATCTTAAGCTCCAATTGCATACATATAAATCCAGCAGTAGAATTTACTGTGCTCCCGTAAACTAATCGATTACTGTACTTTCCACACAAGTTCGACTGCTACAAGAATGGTCTCCTTCAGAGTGCCTTCTATTAATAAGTGCAGCCTGAGTGAATAAGAGGTTCAAGTACAGAACCCCCGAGGGAATGAACGTCAAATGTTTGCTTACAACGTTAACATTGACAGCACTGATTTGAAATCATTTTTTACCAAGGAAGGGCGGGCAAGTATTTTAGCTTCATTCATTGTGAGCTGCTCATTCTCCATTTGAAGAGCACAAAGAGGTTAGCCTATGAATAATTACATGACAGAAATTCATAGGTGACAGCAGTGGCCCATGAAGATACAGCTATCTCTCTCAGGGGTCATATTCAGCACTGCGGCAGTAAAAGCAACACCTGATACAATTAACCTATTTAAGTCACATCCTCTACTCAACTTTAATTAACAGAAAGAGCTCGCTGCAGCAGATGCAGGGAAACGATTACCTTGGCATAACACAACTGTGCCAGATGCAAAAATTGACAAATGAGCTTTGACATGAGGCGGTCTTCAAAAAGGTCGCACGTTTGTTGCCACGGTGTATGACGCACAGAACTAAAAAGATGGAAAAGTATGTTCTCTAAGAGCAAGAAGAAGGGCTGAGTGTGGCCTCTGGTGAGTTGCAAACACTCGTGACCAGGAGGATGAAGACTGGGCTATTTAAAAGGGATCGATAGGCAGCAACAGAGATGCCATACTCATTTTGACCTTGGGAGAGGACAAAAAATATCATGGGCTTGAACTGATAAAGGGAGACTTGATGCACAACAAAAATAAAGTATGGCGCAGCAAAGGCCTACCACGTTGAAAAAAAAGTCATTACTGCACATGATTAAAATGTGGTAAATGGTAGATGTGATTTTCCCCCCTATCCCATCACAATAATAAAATGTTAGTTAGATTAACACATTTTAATCATGTGGAACCGGTGTACATGTAGTAAATCTAAAGGATTTTTTTCCAGTGATTTTTCCATATATTTTCTATACAACGTATCTTGCTCTGGGTCGTTTAGGAGCATAAGGCATCCAAGATGACCTTCGAGAGGCAAATTACACTAATACTGTACAAGTACTGAGTCAATCGCAAGGTGATTAAGGTTGTGTAATGATCGGTAACTGAGCCCGGGCCAGCTGGGGGAGAGGCAGTAATGTGAATTCCTATCGTCCACTTACCATTTTATGTATTTTTAAATTTAATAAATTCTTGCTTCCACCATCCATTATTCATTTGACTGCCTTCGGCCTTCAACCAAGGAGGATAAACTGTGATAACGGGCTGGGAAGTTTGCAACAAAGCGCTACAAAACGAAAAGAACAGTATTTATAAGATAAGAGTGTAATGTGAATCCATGTATGATCCGTTTTTTCTGTTTTAATTTGTCAATTGAAAATTAAATTAGCGAGTGATTAGTTAATATTTGTTTGTTAATCTTTCCCCACAAAAAAATGAAGATTTTTTTTTTTCATGTTTCAGCTCAGTTCAAAAGCCCTAAATGGAAAAACAGGCTGTATGACTGAGTTTGATTTCAATTTTTAGACCTGGAGTTTGGTGCCATGCATTAGCCTGAGCCGGCTGCAGAAGCCGAGGTCGACTGGACATATTTCGGAAAATACCGACTGGACATAGTCGGCGTGCCTCAAAACACAATTTGGGCTGCGGTAACAGTCCGCTTGAAAGGGTTCGGACTCTATTCCACTATGGACGTGCCCCAGTGGGAGGTGCCAAGCAGATGTGGGTATACTTATTGCTACCTTGTGCCTTCTGCATTGGGGTTTACCTGGTGGATGAGAAGGTAGCCTTCCTCCCCATTCGGGTGGGGGATGAGTCCTGACTGTTGTTTGTGCCTATGCACCAAACAGCAGCTCAGAGTACCTGTCATTTTTTGAAGACTTATTTCTCTCAAATAATGTTCACAAATCCATCTAAATCTGATCTGTCAGTGTGAGCCCCTCTCCTTTGCCAAAAATAAACTACGTCATTCCATCTTGACTAATTAATTCATCCTCTATGTGTAGTCCCTGACAACTTTGCGGGGGGCCACAATCTTCAAATCCTGTGACTGGAGGATGTGTTTTGATTGGCCACCTGAATTTCAGGCCTTAACAAATACAGTAGCTCAAGTAATGCACATATGGTGAGTTGTTTGCCTTGCAAAAATATTCAATCATGTTAAATCTCAAGGCTTCATGAGGCAAGAAAACTCACTAAAAATTAACGCTCACACAGCAACCTATCAGCTGGGCAAATGGTCGCAAATGACTTTTTGTTAGTAGCTCCAGTGGGCAACAGGCTTAGCATATCTTTACTAATGCTCATTACAAAATTTCCAGGTCACCTAAACCAGACCAATTAAAAATTAAAATCAAATTCAGTCTTGTGGCCCGATTTTCCTTTTTTTTATTGTTGCTAAAATAGGAATATGGCGTACTGGGCAATTATTTGTTTAAATGGAACTGATGATACACGGATTAAAGTACACTGGACAATTTATAATAAATATACAAAATATAATAAATAGAATTTAGTGTCGAAATATAAAATACTTAAAATATATATTTGGGTTAATTTGATAATATAAATTCTTTATTATTTTATGCTACATAAAGATTTATTTCCTCACCTGTCTTGGAGGCTTCAGAATAACAATGTTATGAGGTATGAAAGTACAGTACACTGGAATCACGACTTGAGAACAATGCTGGCCGGGTGGTCTTTGTATATGAGTCAAGAATGTTAGCATACGGGGTTATACACTTACCCTAAGGTGCTGATAAATCCACTGGTGGAGCCCTCTGCATATAGGGAACAAATGTCCCCAATATGGAGGAAACTGGACATCTTGTCCGACATAGCTCCTTACACTTAGCAGCTCCTGAAAATGAGCACAAAAAGGAGATAATCACAATTAGTTACAATCACTTCAAAGTACAAATATTTTGCAGTAGTGTAGCGTAATTTGTCAATTGTACAGCTTGCGTGCATGTGCGTCTATGTGTGACTACACACACACAAACACACAAGGACACATTCATTGGCTATGAATGACTCCTTTCAATGTGTTCATGCATCATATAAGTCAGGGGTGTCAAACTCATTTTTGTCGTAGGCCGCATCGTAGTTCTGATTTCACTCGGAGGGCCGTTACGACTGTTAACCCGTGTAAGTGTATGATCGCCTTATAGACAACTTATTAATAGATCCCTAGTTTTGAAATCAGAAGCCAGTAAATAGTGTGCTCAACTATTTCTCAATTTATTCTAAAGGAAGGATTGGTAAGAAATGCTTGAAATATCCCATATGTTGTGTTCACAGTGAAGATTATTTCAAAAAAACATGTCAAGTCAACACACATGATTTTTCTTCGCGGGCCACATAAAAAGATGTCGCGGGTCGGATCTGGCCCCTGGGCCTCAAGTTTGACACCTGTGATCTAAGTCATTTCCCAGCATACTTAGGCATATTCTTGTGAAAATCCCCATCATACCCAAATATCAAAAGGCGGATGCCTCATTTAGCTATGCATACATTATCTTAGTTATTGTTATATTCGTAAAGCCAGAATTTTTAAATGCAGGTCATGTATTATATCTGATATGGTTAATTGTTTAGCTTTCACAAACTAAATTAATACATTAAAATCACCATTACTCAGAGAGTCTTGGGTTCAGAATTCTGTGAAAATGTTACAGTTGGCAGATTAATGTGGAAAACTTTAGAATAGAAGGCTGAAGCATTTACCAATAAAAATAAACTGATGTTCTTTTCCATTAAAATGAATGCAACGTAAAGCCTTTTGGTGACTTAAACCTCACTCCAGGCATATAATAGGCTCCAGTAATTAGTTATATTTTGCGATGCATTACTTATTAAAACATATTCACACAAATAACAGCCATAAACAGTAAACCAAGAGTGACACAGATCAAAATTTCACTTTCATGATGCAACTTTCTAGATTCCACTGTTAGCATTATATGATATGCATGATATGACTATTGTGGCTCCAGTGCAATCAATTTCCAATTGTGAGTTGAAATTATCACGGGCGCATTTTCAACCTTCGCTCTGCTTGTATTTTTTGTGTATAGGCACACACAATCATTTACTGTAATTAAACAACAACAACAACTGTGTCGTAGATGGAAAATAGCGCGTGGGCTATTTCCTTCACTACGATGCTGAAAGCTCTAGTCTAGTGTTAAACTGAAAGCACACATCATTACCTGTCCAAAATGAAGTTAAGGCGGCAAACCAGCCAAAGACACGGAAGCTAGTTAGGTCAGCACAGGATCAATTCCACCGTGCTATCCTCGGTTAAGTCCCCATGGTGGTGGAAGTCCAGGTAGGGAGAGAGTGAGTGAGCTGCGTTATTATTCTGACAGCTGAGGCAACGTTGAGCTACAATCGGCTTCCACTCCTCCACATGTCACTGATGGCCCGCCCCTTTTCTGCCTATTTATACTGCCGCGCTGATCCATGGGAAACGTCGTTCTTTAACGCTATGTCGATAAATTGCCACAATTGAAGTTCATTGCTGGCACACTAAAAAGAGTAAAGGTGGGATGAAACATCGGGTACTTTAACAATAACAAAAACATGTTGTGTTGCTGTTGTGCGCCACCAGATCCACCAAAGGTTTTTAGGTTTGCAAAATGAAAACTAACTTAAATCCAGCACAACCTGTGGATGGAGGATCAAATTAGTGCACATTTGGTAAAGTTCTGCAAAGAAAATAGGGCCAGTTATTTCTAAAGGGGCAGACTGGGAACCAAAGCTAGTTGAGCAGTCTCGTGCTAGCCGTTAAAGGGTGAACAGACGTCAAGCTAGCAATATAGCCTTCTTAGTTAGATATAGACACCAGCTACCATGTTAGACACCAACACATTATAAATCAAACAGCATCAATCACCACAAAAAAAACACTCAATCATAAAAGAACATTTCAGTCAGGCTTTTTATCTTGTTTGCTCAATTGCTCTGCTTGTGCCAAACGACTGATGGAATTAATGACATTGAAGGTTTTGTTTATCATTGACACTGTACCACTTCCGAGGGTTGATCTTAGAAAATGAGACGAAATAGTCAAATGTTTTTTTATGATGCTTGTATAATTTTAAAATCCCAGTCCATCAGGCTCGAATTCAATAGAATCATGAAAAATGGGCCATTAGAGCTCTGATCAGATCCCCATGGAAGAGATTGTTATTGTACATCATGTCAGAAACAGAAACACACACGTCATGCTTATAAAAGGGGGATCAAGCTGTGCATGTCAAGCGGTAAAAGGGTGTGAATTAAACGTGTTTTGTTTGGGCAGTCGCCAATCAAAAACCTGGACTAATTTGACTTTATGTTTGTTGTTTTCTTCTTCTCTCTCATTCTTCTTTTTTACATTTTTGATCATTTTGAAATAACGTTTTGAGTATGTTTTGGTTATTATTTGTTTTCCTTATGCACCCCAACAAATCATCTTGTTGCTTTGTGGATGAATCAGGCAAGTGAGGCAACCAATGTAATGATGTAAGATTTGGTAGCCTCAAGTTTGAGTGATCTGGTTTATTTGCAGCTGACCCATTAAAATCCCAATGTGGCATCCTCTTCTATAACTGGAGCACACACAGAGGTACAACAGATGACTCCAAAGTGAAAGTAGTGTGTGGGTGAACCCATCGCTGACATTCAGGAAAATCATTCTTGAAATTAGAATTATACACATTTAAAACAAACAAGAAAATGATCTTCTTTCGTTGCAGAAAAGGATGTCAATGGGCACATATGGTTGTTTTCCAAAACTTTAAAAGTGAAAAAAAAAAATGGGCTGCTAATCGTGTTGCGTCACAATCACTTGCAAACTCAAGCGTGATGGACGTGTTTTGTCACAGTGCTTTCAAGAGCATCATCACTTTCGTGACATTGCAATATCTGAGGAAATAACCCATCTGCCACTACAAGCATTTCCAGGCTTTTGCCACATTCGACACTAAGTGATGTTGACTACAGATCACTGAGTGCTCAGTTGTCATGGTTACGGTATACAGGAGACTGGCCACCTCCGGCTACAGGGAGGGGGAAATCGGTGGTAAAGTGTTTAAAAAAAAATAAAAGAACTACTGTTTCATCATGATCATGATTCTGAAGTGATAACGCACATTATTTTCTACCTGCATTTAGCTACTCAAGGAGCCCAGAAGCTTTAAGTAGGATGCAGTACGTGATCGCAAGTTCAGTGAGAGGGAGTGTGACTTGAGTTATGCTTGTGAGTTATTCTCTGACACGGAAACATAGCGAAGGCCTATTTTCTTCCCACACCAGAGCATCTGCATGCAAGAAACACACAGGAGACAGGGTGATGCTAAAAAAGTAGCAACCATCAGTGTGGGTGTACAGCTTTGCAAAATTCAGCCCTGTGCGCACTTTAGAGTGAATATCCTCATGTGCACGTCAGGCCTTCCCCAGGCCGCTATGTGTGGGCACAGTGGTTGGCAGTCTTCTTGTCTGTGTCTCTGATGCTCCTTTGTTTTGACCATGCTTGCAAAACATGCTTTACTTGCATAAGAGATTTCAGAGTTACTCTGCTGGTTGTCTTTTTTGTCGCGCGAATTCAAACCTGACCATGTGCGGATGATTCAACTTGAAAATCAGGATACATCTTGCACAACTCGCTTTTTCACAAGACCATACACGGTGTGATGGCTTTTACTCCTATTCTGTATCTGGGACAGTGACCCACTAAAGTCACAGCGCCACTGGGAAAAAAAAACCCTACCATAGTTAATCGCTAATCTGTCATTCTGAACTAAAAGTACAAGGGTGATACAGTACTAATTTCATGCATCTCTCAAAATAAGCTTTATACAAAATAATAAGAATAAAAAAGGACTTTTTACATTTTAAACTCTCCTTCCTCCGCTCTGGTTGTTGCGCTGAGAACATGGAGTTCAGGTTTTCTCAAGTTCACCACAGAATATGAGGGACGCCAGGACGGAACGAGACGGTGTGAATAAATGCACAGTGAAACTGCTCGACATACGTTCCAAGCCTTGCAAAACGTATGAGTAGGTCACACAAACACGAGTCCATTATCTCCTCTCTGTCTGTTATTGACATGCAGTAACTGTGAATTACATCATGTCCCCGCAGGGTCGAGTGAGTCTCAGAGTCACGACTTAAGAGGTTTAACTTTAATTCTACCTGAACGCAGCGCTCACACATGAGCAAGCGGCCGGCGGCAAGTTTCCCAGACGAGCGTGGAGAGCCTCTGAAGTAACGGTCGCGTCTGCTTTAGCATTTTCTCCACAGCGCTGCTGTCTGTCTAATTGCTAGTCATTTGAACTGAAGAATGCAATGAGTATGCGGATACTCAAGTACAGGTCTACAGGACGCCATGACAGTACCCTGAAATAATGCAGCAAATGTTCTCACTAAATATAAAAGACAATTATCCTGGTGTAATGGCCTGCGTATTCCCTTTGGAAATAGGATTATTAGACCTGCTATACTGTAATTAGGGCTCAGGGTTTTGCAGTGTTAGTGACTTAATGGTTTATCTATAAATCATCACGATGTGATTAGCATGTGATTTGCCTCGCCGCTTACTCGAATGTGGTGGTGTCAATCAATTGAAATTTTGGAATCGTTGCCGTCTTAAAAGTAGCTGGCCTCGTCATTATTTGCACTGGGCTGAGGACCACTCCATCACATCCCCTTGGATACGGCATAATCATGATGTCAGACCATACATAAACACACAAGCACACTGAGGTAAATTATCCACCAGGTGTTTGATTTGCAAGAGAAAGGGAGCATTTCCTGTGATCCAAGTCTTGTGCTATGCTGTGAATACGACAGGAGAATAACATCAGAGAAGAAAGTGGTTTCGTGCCACGTATTTGACATTCAGAATTTTCTCTAAGCAGATTTCATTGCTGGTAATCTGCAAAGATCAGTCACAAGGGAGGGCTCCGAATTTTCTCTTGACATTCTTGCTAAACTTTTTAGGCATGAGGTCGGTTGTAGCTTTTTTTTTTAATAGGCTACGTCTTGTGTAAAAATATCATTACAGTTTGTATGATGAGACAGCAATGGGGATTTTCTGGCCTCATCGTATTTGCTTTTTTTGAGGTGCTTCACTAAGTTTGTATGCTTGTCAAATGTCGTACGTGCCACTGCTATTATATTGTGATGGACAATTTGCAGACAAATTTACAGACAATTTTGGGTTTGACTTCCCCTTTAAGTATTTGTTTGTTTTGATGCATTTATACTCCGTGCCGAGAGTGCAGCATCCACTTTTACTTGAACTCAACGCCTGTCAACGACAATATGAAGGATCTTACTATTTCATGCATCGTTCAGCATCCTTACCATCATGTGATGTACAGTTCACCTAATGTGATTAACAGGTGGTTGCTAGGCGACCACCCCGGAAAAAATCTATTTGTTTGAAGCCTGGCTCTTGTGAACAGTCCAGATTTGAGAACAGTCTTTTGTCTTGCAAGACACAACCAGCACTGACCAATCAGCACCTGTACACACATTCGGTTGCCATGGGGATTCCAGGGACTCAAACAAAAATGAGTCATACAATTTGAGGTTGTTCTTATAAAACTCATAGATATGTTGCAACGGCCGTGGGATACACATGCACAAGGAGGACACATGTTTTTAAGAATTTTGCGTTCAATGTTAGAAACTGTAGAAGACATTAAAACACTACACAACCTCATCAGCTGACAACTACAGTTTGATCCAGCCATTTCTATGCATTATATAAACATCCTCAGTATTTGGTTTTCCTCCAATTAACTAACGCAACACAAAGATGGAAAAGGATGATGGGCAGTGGTGAAAAAGATAATCATATGTAGGATTCAATTTGTCTGAGGAATGATCTTTAAACCTAACACAAACAAATAACAGTGAGGGTGCTTTATTTGATTGCCGTGCACAGGTAAGACCATGCAAGGAGAAAAAACTAATTTGACAAAACACCTTTCACTCTTCTTACTAGATGGAAAATAGCAACCTGTAATCAGCCTCCATTGCGTGTCCACTCCTACATTTTCATGTCTCCCAGGCCCAATGTGGCTGGAGCAATGGTCCCATTTCTGCATGAAAGACATTCTAATTAACCCAAATGTTGATATTAATAAGACGAAAGCAGGTCAAGTCGAAAAATGGGCCACATTGAGAGGGGGGCCTGATTTCAGAAGTAGTCATACTAAAGTGGGACACTCCGCCTCCTCCCGCGACTGGGGAATCAAACTTATTTCTACATCAAAATACCCCCTAGCCCGCTTTAATTGGTCCCACCTCTCTTGAGGTCCAAGAGGGATGAGAAGCTGCAAATACCTCGAAAAGAAAGATTCTTGAGGACGACAAATGAGAGTACGGCAACATTTATTGCCACTTGGAGGTTTTGCTTTATGGATGGACAAATTATTTCCTGGCACCAGGCTTTCTCTCTTATAATAACATGTGAGCAATGTTTATACTAGATGAAACCTATTTAGCATGTGCCAGTGTTAACAATCCTCCTGCTCCTGACAAAACGCGTATGTTGAGGAAGTAATAGGATATTGTGTGCTAGGACATGCTGACTGAAACACATTCTGCACGGAACATGCATTCTCCAATGCCTGAAAAAGACTGAGCAAGAAGGACATGTCAAGGAGTTCCCTCCACATTACGAGACCAAAATAATGATGACAGAACATGTTCGTGTGTGTCTACACACACACACACGCACATAGGCTTTACCTACAGTATATCTATTACAAATGCAACATAACGCGAGGCAACATTCAATTTAGGTTAGTTTAAAACCGATAAATCCAGAGGCAGGAACTTTGTACAGTCGTTGGCACCACAGTAACAAGCTTTCCTCTGGACCGTCCTACTGGCCTGAAAGGCAATGTCAGTTTGCGTGAAGTGTAGCTTTCCAGGTGTTTGGTTTCTGTAGCCTCCAGAGTAGTCGAACGTTAGCTCCTCCTCAACATCGATATCCCGGCCAGCAAACAGTGCCAATCTGGGCAACAAAGAGTGCACACGGACCGGCACCATGAACAAGTTGGGCAAGCAGGAGTGGTTCAGAAAGCGACCTATGTTTCCCACAGTGGCGGGGTCTACAAATGTCTCAGCGATGGAGCCCGAGCCCGCATGCTCCCGTACGGCTATGATGTAATTATTTTCCTCAAATGTCTGTGCAAGTTGCCTTCGTCGTGCCTCCTCAAAACCGATGACCTCCCCTGCATACTCGCACACAAACGTCCCATGCGGGATCCGCTGAAGCGTCCGCACTCCCCACCCCCTGTTGCTCGTGGTGCATACCTGCAAACGTAATCGCAGCCCTCTCTGCACCACTCGGTTTGAGCAACTGTCACTGCAGGAACAAAGGGCATTACACTCAAACACCGGGGTGGAGTGACCGATTTCCGATACATTAATGCTAAGCAACAAGCCATCACTGGTGTAGGCTTGTCCATGGGTCTGCAGGCAGCAACAGCTCTCAATGATGCACGAGTGGGAAAGGCAGGAGCAACCAGGAAGTGTAACTTCACTGGGGTCAACAGAGCATCCTGGTCCTTGAACGTTGACTGGAGAGTACTGAAAAATACAGAGTTGAACACAACACAGGAGGAAATTGCAACATAAAAATTAAGAATGTACATTTTTGTCATTCTGTCTTAAAAAGAAAACGAATGATGTAGGAAAGTCAATGCAGTAAATACACAAAAGGGAATACACGTATAAACTGAAGCACATGAAAATTACAGTGACTTTAATAGAGTATATAAAATCCTTATGAGCAGGTCTGTCTTAAAGAGATCATTGCCTCACTGCCCACAATCACTGGTATTAAATGATTACCAATCTCACGCAAGCCATTCATATATTTATTAAGACGGAATGATAATGGTGAAGCCCTTCTTTCCGGTTTATACAAATTGTTTTGATACACTAAACAAAAAGCCAAGTGAGTGAAGACCAAGTTTGTTGATAAAAATAATAATAATTAACATTTCTGGAAACACCTGGGAATAGGTTTAACTTGTGAAATTGATTGCTGTGTAATTTGAAATTAAAGAATTATAAAACTAAAATAAAAACAAATGTAACAAAAATAAACAATACAAGAACGTAACATACAAAGACTTCTGCAACGATAAAGTTCAATCAAGTGTGTGTGTGTGTGGGAGGGGGTTGTTGTTGTAATTTAGCTTTAAAAAAAAACAACAACTTTTTTTTTAACCTTATTGCGCTGAGGTTTCAGAACAAGCCGTCACACATTTCGTTTGTTTTATTTATTTTAGTCCCGAAGTGTTTTCCATTAAAATATGCATCTTCATTTTACTAAATACTAAATTAACATAAATTGGCAGACTTCAGGTCCGATTTAAATCCAAATTCGGATTACGTCGCCGCCGTAGAAACGAAACTCCGATGAAAACGAAGACCAACACATCATGGAGATGACAACAAAACTCATGACAAACCTGATTAGAGACATTACCTGGAACACAGGAAACGTATGCTCAGTTGAATCCGGTTTAAATGAAATAATAACATCCTCGAGGCCGTTGCTCAAGTCGACATGTGGACCACTCATTGCTCTGGTGGGTTACCCTATTTTATCATTTCCGGCAACAAACCACGGAGATGCTGTTTCCGGCTCTATCAGAGCAGACGAGCTCCTCCTAGCTGCTAACTGGAAGTATTACATCATTTCATGTTTCACGTTCTGTGACAATGGGAATTTGTCACGAGATGTCGCTGTTAAAGTTACTAAAAACAAAAGAATAGTACCATTGCAGCCATTTTCGTCCCTGCTTGCCTGTCTCATCTTATGCTTTCTTTTCCTTAATTAGGTGTGCAGTAATAACCGAAACCCAGCAGATGGCATGCCTGTGTAGGGAAAAAGAGTCACAGAAGGCCTTCTAAACCACCCCTGCAAATAAACAAAAAGCAATCAATCCATCTAGAGTCTGTGTAAAATGGCAAAAGTGGTGCAAAAGTCCTCCTGAGCTGTGCGCAAATCTAGTGACCAAGAAACATCTAATCGCTGTGCTTGCCAGCAAGGTTTTTCCCACCTACTGTAGTGGGCTACTAACTTGTGTTTTGCTTGGGCATCAACAATTTATTTCACTCAATGAAATGCACAACATTTTAAAATATAATGGCAAAACATTTTAGAATGAGGAAGACGTTATTCCTTGAGGCTTTTCAGTCAATATAACTGTCAGGGTGGATTTTTTTATTTTTTCCTAGCAGCAACATCCTTCAGTAACAAGTAGAGATGATTAACAATGATATGTGTGATCATAAACAAAATTGCTGAGTCTTTTTAAGGAATTTTGCAGTTCAAAGGTTGAAGGATTAAACAACCTCGAGATGAAACAGGGAGGCCTTTACGCACATCAACACGAGCCAGCGGAAGCATGAGCAACCGTTTCAGCCAACCCAGAAAATAATGACCCAAAGGCATGATGAAATGTTCTTTGGAGAGATGATTAACAACAATCCAGGCAGTGCCCTCTCTGAAGCAGTGCGAGTTGAATTGGCCTCAAATTGTCTCAAATTTGTCCCCCAGCTTGTGAGGAACTCCGTGGCATGGCCTACTGAGTGTACTCTCATCTGCTCTGACGAGAGAGAACAAAGACTATTTCAAAGTTTCCTTCATCTGAATTTGTCAGTCTGAATACACGTAATGATCAACCAGATGATCCAAAGATGTTTCTCGCTGCTGCACTGAATTTGTTCCTTTTCCCCTCTGGCTGGATGGCTGCAGGGAGACAGGGTCCCCTCATTGGACCTCCTATATGGGGCCCGGCGTGGACCTCTGGGGCGCTCCCACTTACAATCCTTCTCTTGGTCATCCTTACGCTCACCTCTTGGTGGCCGGTTTTGGGGCGCTTCGGTTGGGCTAGTGGACCACCTTGGGTCCCTGTGAGGCCACTATATGACTATAAGCAACTTTTATGACCTTGCTAACTTCCTGGGCTCTCTCTTGCTTGCACTCCTCTGCTACAGGTGTTTAGAATTTACACAGCCAATTCCACCATACTTTAATTGCACAGCAGAGTCCACTATCCCAGTCCTGCTCTCTTCCTCTTGTAATCCCTGTCCTGTCCTGTCCTGTCCTACCATACATTGTCCTGACCTTCCATACAGGGGTAGGACTACTGTCCCGTTCTCTTTTCTTTTTTTTCCTGTTGCTCCGCTCGTAACCCACATTCTATCCAAATACCGATTTTAATAAATAAACATCATCATGCAAACGACCTTAGCCATTCTTACAATCTCCCTGAATTTTTCACTCCTACTTGACTGCTGCCAGGCAATGCTGTGAGTCGGTCCCATGACATGATATTAAAGCCATTAAATAAAAAATCAAGTGGGTTGAACTCCCTCCTTAATCAATCAGAATGTACACTTGTCGGCTAGTCTATCCGTACAAAACCATTCATTTGTATAATTATTTTAGAATCTCATTAAACAACATTAAACCTATTCGGACCCCAGTTTGCCTTATATGAGGAATGCAGTATTATTTATTCAATTTGGGCTACGGTCCCATTCTATTCGGATTGCAGAACTTGAAATTATTTGAATAGACTTGTAACTATATTTTTTCTCTATACAGATTTTCTCGTTAAAGCTTCAAGCTTGTGTGTCAGCGATGTGATTCAACACATTCACACTTACAGTGTGCCGCAGGCAAAAGAAAAACTTTTTAATTGGGCCCTGAGAGAAAACACAAGAACAATCTGTCCAACAATTCCTTTTGGGTTGAATAGAGTGCACAGAAAAGTGAATTGCATCCTGTATGGAGTTTGCATGTTCTCCCCATGCTTGCGTGAGTTTCTCTGGGTACTTCCACTTCCTCCCACCTTTATAATTAAAATACTGTATAGATGTTTGAAGTTAGTCTATACTTTCAAAGTAATGGGGCCTAAACCACGAAAATGGATGAATTTGTCTTCCTTGCTTGCAAATTAACTCGCCTTGATATTTGAATACAAAATGACAAGTGCACGGACAAAGCAACAGTGCGCATAGTTATAACCAACCTGTAAAAGTTGTCATGAATATTGCAAAGAGGCTTGAAAAAAATGCTTTTTGCCAACAGCTAAGCTACTTGAACTTTTTGCCTTGGGAATATTTGCTCTAAAATGAGATAAAATTTGAAGAAGGATTGAGCATTGCGATTTATAACTCCTAACTACACAGGAAGTGAAAATGACCAGATCAATGGATGTAAACAAGATTTTCAGATCACTGCATTTAGTCCTCATTTATATCTTATACACACCTTTACCTTTGAGATGATTTTCCGCTAACAAAAGTCATTCTTCTCTTCTTCCAAAGGCCATGTTTATGTGCAGTCTCAGGCAAGAGTCTCATGTTTTAAATACTAGCAATTCAATATAACTATTTGAAATTATTCTCTAAAAGAAATGTTTTGACTACTTTAGCACTTCTCCCTCACCAGAGCTGTTGCTAGACCGCATCCTTAAGAGGGGTGCATAAAATGTGTGTGGGGGCCCAATTACTATTATTACCATTTACGGTCCTTACTTTGCTCCATTTTATTTTTCAAGATGATCTTGCACACAATTCAGCACTCTGGCACTCAGTGTGGCGCTCTGTGCATCACCCGCTGGCAAGTATTACCATATACATCATTTACAGCACAGACCCCAAACGCAGCCATATTGGATGTGGCAAAATGACGCGATCTGTGAAGATTACTCGTTCATTTGCTCCTTGGAGATGTATCATCAACTCATGGGATGAGGACTCGGGGCAGTCTGAAAGCTTTTTCGAAAGCATTTTCTGCAGATGGAACCAACTTCATCGCAGTTTCTCAAGTCTCACCCGCCTACATCCATCATTTACTAGCATATAATGCACACTACCAAGCAGGTGTTGTAGAGCAGATGCACATTCCAGCACTTTTTCAGCAAAGGTCTGCAAGTCACAAGGCGCAGCCGTTTTTTCCCGGCTCCAGTATAAAGGCTTAACATCGCACTGGTCCAAGGTCGCAGACCCGGCTTGAGCGTCAAGGTGATAGAATGGCACCCGCCTGCCTCATGCATATGGATGACAGACGCTCCATCTGCCAGAATGCCGAATGCAGATTCACACGCTTCAATTGTCTTTTTTTTAAGGGGCATTCACTCATTGATCTTATATGATATCACTTTCAATTGGTAGGTGCTTGATCATTGTTAACTGATTCATATCAGGCCATATGAATACAGTAGATGGTTAGAAATGCAATTTCACTTAGTGTGAACGAATTGCTAAGAGCCAGTTGGGAAACAATAATTAAACAAAAAAAAATTTGAATAATGCCTATCACTCAAAATCATTGGCGCCATAGTCCAATATGACTATTATGGATTCTGGTTAAGGGTAGAGTATTTTTTTTTAGCCCATTTTGCAGTTGCTGCATCACATCTTTGTTGAATAACTGATTAGACTGAAACATTTGATAGACATCCCCTGAAAATTGCTAAATGGCTGATAGCGTTAAATAGGCTAAATGCTAAGAACTAAAATATAAGAATGATTCAGTACAGTAGTGTTCCTTAGGTATACAAAGCAAAGGCTCGCTTTGCAGCCAAGTACTGTACTTGAATGACAATGCCAGAACACGTGCAGATCGATAATTTTGTAGGAAGGCAAAAGGGTAACACAATCCATCCCAAACCAGGAAAAAAAACAACCACCGTGGATACAAAGGCAAGGTGAGATACGAAATAGTTATGTTATTTACTGGCTCATATCTGACTCGTAAGATGAGTCAAACTACATTATGGTGTGTGAATGGAGCAGAAGTTTTGTATTGTGTTCTGGAACTGACTATACTTCCCTAAAGCAAGTAATTATTCAAGTGATTTGGTTGAACCTAAAGTATACTTTTTTTTTTTTCAGGATTACTTGCCACTGCAAAACATCAAACTTGATCAGTATCTATTTCATTGTAACCTGTTAACTTGGTTGGACCTAACCATTCACGTAGAAAAGAAATCAAACTTGATTTGATGTCAAGTCTAGGTATAACTGTTAGTTTTTGGTCAAGTTCCTTTTTTCCTGTACTATGCTAGACAAGTGATCCTACTGAACCTCTATGCACCTACAGTAGGTTTTATAAATATTTACCGCATAGATTAGATGACAATCAAAACGTGTGTTCTATTTGTAGACGAGTGGAGTGTTCACATTTAATGGCTCTTTGTCGCAAACAAAAGGCCATTAAAAGTGAGCCTGTCACTAAGCTGCTGGCAAGATTTTGTACCAGTGTCAGCCAGGCTGCTGCTCGGTACGTGGACTCTCCTATTGGACCCCCATGACGTCTGTCTTTAAGCTCCATCTGCCTGAATTGCTCATCGAGAGAGGGGGAGGAACATATAAACAATCCTCTTTTGCCAGTGTCACCCTAATGTGTTTAAAAGCGTTTTATTATACTTCTGACTGAGTGCCAGCAGGTGTAATCACTCCTTTTGTGAAGCATTTACTGCTTAATGGCTAAAGGATTTGAATCCACATCAATAATATGCAATGGCAGACTATGTTGGCCAGCTTCACGATCTGACTTAGTGACATACTAGCTAAGGCCTTGAGTGTATTAATCCGGTTTGCATCCTGGCACTGAAAACATTTCTATGCACAAATGAATCAGGTTACTGATATACAGTAGTGTGTTATTTGCAGGTTTCACAATTCTCTGTGAAGTTCCAGTTTACTACACTTACTTTCCAGATGGGCATTGGTCAAATTTCTTTAAGATAGGTGGTAACTATGCACCTTTCTGCTCATTTATTATCAGTGGGGTTTCAACAAGACTAATAAAAAAAAACACACTTACTATTTATATTTTTATTTGTATTTTATATATTATTTATATCTATATTTATTAATACATGTATCACAGCCTTTTATTGTTTTCGTTCTATTTATTGTATTGTTTGTAAAGTGCTTTGTTACAGGCTGCTCTAGCTGTTATGAAATGCGCTGTATAAATAAAATTGTATTGTATTGTATTGTATTGTCAGTATATCGTCGCTGTCATGTGAAAAACACTTATCTCCATTTTTTTTTCATTTTCTTATTTTTACATGAATGGTTTTACCACGTTACAGACATCGCATTAATGTGAAAATTAAAAAAGTTTCCAAAATTGGAGATAAGTGTAAAAATAATGGAAAAAACACACAGGAGAGCAACGATATATATACTGTATTCATATGCGAATAGAAATATGTTTGTTTGGTATGTGGACACAGATCTGCTGAGTGATTATGTCACACTTTTGACATTTTCCTTCCGTAATATTGAAATACAAGGGACATTTTTTCCATATACATACACACACATATACATATATGTACATACACACACACATTTTTTTAATATATATATTTTTTATTTTTTTTTCAGGGTTTTTTGTGCTTGTTTTGCTCGCCACATCACTGACCTTTTGATAACAAGACCATTTGGTTTGATATCATTGCATACAAATATGTTGATAAAAGGATTGCTGCTTTTCTCTTTGAATGACTGCAACATGGCGTTGTGATTGTGTCAATGCACATCAATGGAAGTGTGTTGTTTGTTTACAAGTGGATTACTATCATACACAGTGCACTGATCAGATTATATGGATTAGGGACAATTTAGCATGACATTTGGCCACAAAAAGGATTTAACCTCAGTAAAATTACATATTTAAGCTTCAACAGACCTTTTTATTATAAGTACAATAATCCAAACGTGTAATTATGTGTTTTTCATCCAATGTGAATGAAGTCTATTTGTGTTCAATGCCTTGCAACTGAATGCAAATGTGAAACGCAGTACTGTACATGGGAATACATGTTACAAACAGACAAAAACATGAAACAATATGAGAAAATATGTCTGGAACTTCTTGCAAATCATGGAGTTTGAACTGTCATTGAATGTGATCTAAAATGTCAGCAATCTAGTCAGACGAGTCAGCAATTTTGGTGAACGTACACAACTACATGAAGACAATTTATTGCAGTTTAAATTAAGTTGCAAAGTGTAAAAGTAGTTCATCGACTGCCAAATAACTCAAATTCCTTTGTTTATATCTTCCCCCGAAGCTACGAAATTGAACAGCTGACCTCTCTTTATAGTTTAATAGATGGGAGAGTGTCCCATAGAAACCATGCGTTTGGTTACTAGGCAGATGTTATTAATATTTAAAGACTGTGTTCTTGTGCATGTTCTGGTGTAAATTCACTTCTCTAGTGGTGCGAATGGCGCACACCCTCTGGGGTCCTGTGTTGTCATCTCTGGAGGCAGATGGCTCCTCTGTTATGGTTGCACACCGTCGACAGACTACAGAGAAACCCTCTTATTGAGTGTTTTCTTATGCATATTACAAACGCCACACCCTCATTCAGGCAGAGAAACATAATGCTCATCTGTGGAGGGCATGGGCACTATTGCGCATAAAATGATCCTTTATACAAAGGCACGAATCCCAAAAATGCAGGTGGTCTTTGCCATACGGTAACTGCAGTAATTTGCAAGCAAATTGCTGAGCGAGATGATCCTATACAGAACACTTTTCAAATCTGTGACATGGTTAACCGAGGCTGCATAAAATGAGAGGATGCGAAACCACATGACATAAAAAGAAAAGGAATCGAATCCAGCTGTTTGTGAACATAGTTTCAAAAATAACTCAATGGGTACAATGAAGGAACTGGTCTATGGTTAAAAATCTTCCTATTAATATGTTTTATTTGTGGTCAATTCCATCTGCTTCTGGC
Source organism: Filicampus tigris (assembly GCF_054856515.1). Lineage (NCBI taxonomy): Eukaryota > Metazoa > Chordata > Actinopteri > Syngnathiformes > Syngnathidae > Filicampus > Filicampus tigris. The sequence goes on along the minus strand of NC_141225.1, from coordinate 21,742,634 downwards.
TGCATATTGCATCTCTTGGCAGGCATCTGTTGTGCAGACAGTTTGACCTCCTGGAAAACACGTCATGTCACATCTAGCTCCCATTGAAACCTGGACCCTCAATCATTTTCACACCACAACTCACCTCCAGCACTTTTCTCCTTCTCAGCTTCACATCGTTTGAAAATGTCTTGAAAAGGTGTCAGAAAAAAAAGGATCTGCTAATAAGCTGTTTTTTTTTTTTATCACGTTATTTCAGTTTACCAATGCACCATGTCACACTCAGTGTGACGCCAAAGCTTGACAATCCACACAATTTACTCGATAAAAAAGACAACAGAGGCAATCAATGGCAGCACTTGATACCCTGAATGCAGAGTGGCTGTTAATTTAAGCAAGACGTTATCATCACCTTCAGCTGTTCAAACTTACAAAGGCCCTAAATATAAAACCAGTGCTAGCAAGATTCTGTTCTCGACTGAGCTACACACTGGCCCAGATACATCAGACTGCTGGATGCTTGGGGCTTTAAAGTTGATCAAAAGACACCCAAAAATGAATTTTTTGTTGCCTTGTATGAGCTGCAGAGACATGACTCACCACAGATAAAACATTCACACAGAATGTTCTAGAAGAAGGAATTCAGATATTTCTTTTGGATTTCGACTTTGTACAGCAAAGGATGTGTCTTTGTAAATGGGACACTGTAGCAGCATAATACAAAAGCAAAACGGGTTTATGCAGAGGGGAGATGTCATGATGGTGGACTTAAATCAACTCATTGACTCACCAGAAACTCAGCGGACTTAGATGATTTGGATTACTGACTGAACTTAGTGGACGAACTGGTGAAAAAGGCTCACATAATTTGACAATTTAAAGATATGAACGCAGGTTGTTTAGTTTTTTTGATCCAAGTTAACAAACTCAGTGGGGGAGAAATAATTCAGATAATTTGGTTTACTGTCTCAAGTCAGGAGACTCAGCGTTAACTCTAACTCTGCAGAGTCAGATGACTCGGTTTACTGCGGAACTCCAGTCTGTACTGTTTATTTGTGGCAACAGCATCGTCAGGCTCTGTCTGTTGACTGCACCACAGCGCAATTGCAGACAATTCTGGCAGTAACCAAAAGCGGCGTTCTGAAACATAACTATACTAACTTTGCTATGACTTTTGGTAAGAAGACAATCTCAAAATGTGTTTTGATTTGTTTTTTTGAACTGTAGTAGTATTGATACTGGGCTTTGTGAGACTTGTGTTAGGAGTGGATATGTGTGTCTCTAAGAGCATTTCCCAGTCATGTTATGCATCCATGTGTTTGCTTGTTGTGCTTGTCAAAGAATGGCCCCCAAAAAATCTTTATGCAATTTAAAAGGCATTTTTACTTAGTCTGCCCATACCATTTTTAATAGCTTGAAGACAGAGTTTGTTTGGAATGTTAAATTAGCAAAAATGCTAATTGTCCTATATGCTTGGGCAACTAAGAGGAACCAAGTGTACAAGCAATTTAAAAGCATCGCTGCTTTTAAGAAAACTACATTTTATCTGTGGCTGGATATACAGTAGGCCTATACACTATAGCAGACACAATTATGCTGCAGTGCACCATTGTTTCCTTAGAAAGCCTGTGGGTATGCTCTGGGTCTTCACAGCCACAAAATGTTTCAGTTGCATACTGTGGAAATGTTATCTATTAAAAGATTATGCAACTTACAACATAAAACAGCACAACGTGTTAAGAATTTGCTCAGTCAAATTGTGCAGTGCACGAGTTGATACTTCAGTAGGTACACTTAAAATAAATAGAGCTGTATCAAATGCAGTATATTGCATTATTATAATTAATTATAATTATCTGGCCTGGCACCTGGGGCGGTCCAAGGTTGTTTAAGGGGGGGGGGGCAGTGGCCCTGTGCCCCCTTCCCCCAGCGCCGCCAGTAGACCTACTAAGAGGTATTGTGTTGCATTGTGTTTATTAATTGACTGTACAGTTTGCTGAATTGCTGAACTACGTTTTGTGTGTGTCTGTGAAAGCCCCCAGCTCACCTGTGACCGATAAGGAAAAGCGCTATAATTCATTTATGGATGGATGATGAGGCAACAAGGTAGGCTGTCCGCATTCAGTATTACTCAATATAATAATGCCGTGCAGTCCAGTCCATAACCGTGTGTTATAAATGACTGTAATCGGATTCTAGAAATAACAACAATAATACAGTAATAATTCATGACTTGAGCCACCGATATGTTTACGAGAGTAAAACGACAATAGGAGCAGTGGCTGTCCGGCTGTCCAACCCCCATCCCAGCCAACCCCACCCCGGCCCAGCCGCCCTCTGCCTCCTTTGTTCTCCTCCCACCAAGCCTGAGCAGATGGTGCGCTGCTTGGCTTGGCCGCGCTTGACAGACAGCCGCGCTCCGCCAATCGGCTGCCGAGGAATCAGCTGACTGGTGTGGCCAGCGCCAGGTGTTTTTAACATTTGTTTTTCTACCCCCCCCCCCCCCAACCTTCCCTCCGCACCCCTTCCCCTCCATCTGTTGGTGGAGAGGAGCGCTAGCGAGGCGACAATTCTAGTGTGGAGGTTAGCAGCAGGCTGGCCATCTCTCCGCAGAGCGCCATGCAGCCGTGGGACTGACTGGTCGGGTGGGACACACAGAGCCAGAGAGCGGAATAAACGTTTCGTGATGCTTTTGTTGTGACGAGGCAATCACAGACGTTATTTGGGGGTTGTTCTGTGGCTACGCGTTGCCCTTTTTTGGAGAAAGGACTGGTGCATTAAATGTCATTGAATTGGAATGACAAGAAGGTGAGACTCCCCTCGGAAAACATGAATTACCACAATTCTTTCTCTCGCTTTTCATTTTATTTTAGTTTGTTTCAAAATATATGTCAAGTTGTCAAAATGCATTTGTTCCTCTAGTTATGAATTGCAAAACGATCCGTAATTTGTTTTCCCGTCCTGCAGCGACGATGAGCTGAGCTTTTATTTAGGATACAGACGCACTCAAGGGCATGTCCACCAATTTAACAGTCAGGTCATCTACCATCGAGCCTGTCACTTGCAGAGTGAAACGATTATTCAAAGTGGCAAGTTTGCGGTTCGCCCTATTGGTGGATTTCACCAAATATGTCGACTCGGCAATGCGTCAAAAACAAACTTTGATGTCTTTGCCGCACTTGCTGTGCCCGCAGGAACTGCACGCGTGCGCAACATTCTCCCAAATGTGATTTGCATATTAATGACATAGGGCATATGACATATGGGCAGATGTCTGCGTGTCTACTGCATTCGAGAAGTTGGTCCGTAGCGAGGCAGGGCCTTTCTGTAAGATACACAGGGTAATAATGGGGGTTGAGTTGGTGGGGGGTCCATTGTGGATTGTGATGCTTCTTGCTGCAGCTGTTGCACTATTGTGATGGAGTGATGCTGTTGGCTTCACTTCCATTTGCTTGGAGGAATGATTCGTTTCAATGGGACACGTCAGGAGAGACGGCGATGATGATTTCATTTGTGACTCTTGAACACGCATGTTGCGAGTTATCCCTTAAGACTTTGGGGTTCCACTTCATTACCACGCAAACTTTTTTTTTTTTTCTATTATTTTATGGAAGCCTCCCTTTTTTTTGTTTGCATGGAATGCATAATTTCAGATCAAGTCAAATTCATTTATTGTGCAATTGATTGACTTTAACATGCGCTCATTAATCATGTGTGCTTTGCAAGCAGGTGTCTGCATTTATCAGCATGTTTTAGGAGACAGCCGAACCCCCAACTCTCCCACCTGCCCCAAGCATCATTTAGGTCTCAAGGGTATAAGGCAGAAAGAAAGAGAGAGAGAGAGAGAGAGAGAGAGAGAGAGAAAAAGAGAGAGAGAGAGAGAGAGAGAGAGATAGCAGTATGGTGAGGGAAGCCGGGTTATTGAGCTAAAGCCTCAAAGCATTATTCATATAAGAAGGGCTAAAGTATTAGCCCCTTTGTCCTCTGTGTGCAAGAGGTCTCAGAAACAACAGATGTAGCTCCGATGATCTCCTTTGGCATCACTGCACTCATTCCATTGGTTAAACAGTAAATACAGTATGGTTTCTATAGACTGTGTGTGTGTTTGGGGTGGTGTGTGTGTGTGTGTTTGTGTCCATAAATGTGAGTGTGTGTTTGACTCAGTGCCATCTGGCTCAGGTTGTTTTACCTGTGCTGCTGTTTGGTTTTGGTTAACAGGTGTCTGTGTGAGGTGTGAGTCTGAAGTGGATCGGCTGTAACAATTTTTGTATTTCTTTTGTCATTCATGTCCTCCAATCATGCAATTTTTGTTAACCCAATGGAGAGTAACACATTACTGTATGTTAATGCAGTGAAATATGGACAAAATGTTATATCCTGCTGTGGGCAGTTTCATATCCTAATAACAATGTACTGCAGTAATTTTCCTCCAAATTACATAACATGAATTGCAAATGTATCTTATATTCCTCCATTCACTTATGAAACACACAATTGAAAACAATAAAATTAGATAGAATAAGATACATCCAAATAAAACAAAAATATCCTGCGACCAAATAATATCATTCAAAATAAATGGTATTCCTTCCAGCTTTTTTAAAAATACCATAAAGTGTGAAGAATTAGAATAAATTCAATACCAAAGACTGTTTTAGTTTATAGCTAGCAAACATGCATATCATCGCTGTCCTGTGAAAAATGTGTATATCTAATTTTGTCTTTTTTTTTTTTTTAATTTTCACGTTAATTGGATGAAAAAAGAAAAAAAAAAAAGAACCTTTTCCCATTAGTCCAATTAGACTCTACACTTTATAGCAAGCAAAGCAATTAAGCAGTGTAAAATCAATAGCAGGAGTGTTGTTGATGGTTAGTGGCCTTGTTGTCTTCAAGCGGCGGGGATTTGATTGGAGTCACGTGACATGGCGGAAGGTGGGAAACAATGTTTTATGTAATGGACAGGGGTAGGCATTTTACAAAATTTTGCTGGTCCGTCATTCGTCGTCCGTCATTCGTCGGTCCGTCGTTTTATGTGACAAACTGACAGAGCTGGGCATTTTACTAAAAATTGAGCGTCCGTTATTCATCATCCGTCTGCAGCGTGGGTACCCTTCCGTCGTCCGTCATTCGCCTTTTTTTCCGGGGGGGCGGGAAATAGTATCCGCCTAAAGACCAGTCCGTCTCTAATTTATAACGGCCGTCTATAACCATTTCTGCACCCGGTTCATAGGGAACTCTGTGAGGTGGCTGCTCCTGTCTCCCTGGTGCTGTTGCCAGGCAGGGTCTATTCAGAAGAATTAGTCAGCTCTCTTGCTGGAAAGCCTCTTAAGGACTAGCTGTTTAAGATTACGTTCACCATAATGCCACACAGTGGAGACATAGGACTGTTCTGCTGCAAATCTACACTGGGAAGGTTTCCTTCCTTGGTAAATACACCTTGCTGAGTAATGAGATCTCTCAAGTTGCTCTTCATGCAAACTCAAGGAGTCTGTTAAAGATGCGCTGCTAACCTAATCCTGTTTGGAGGAAATTGGGAAGGATGACGTTGCTTTTTATGGTTTTAACTGAATGGAATTGATACGCAGCCATGGCTGTTTTTAAAGTGCTCTATGATTAAAATGCACAAAATAAGGTCCATAAAGGTATAAATGAATGAGTTTGGTCCGCAACAATCGTTGGTTTCAAATATTTTGTAAAAACAAATCCGTCCAAATGACATATGACCACCCTCTGTGAGCCATATGCACCAATGCTCCTAATCGTGAACTCTTCAGTCCAATTTAAGATCAAGAAAAGTTAGGCTGGAAGTTGGCACTTATGTAATGCATCATCCAACAAAAACCCATGGTTGAAATCTTTTTTTTTTTTCATATTGCCCTAAATTCTTTACTGAAGTTATTGCATTAAATTTGCAGTTGTGCATCTTTTCAGCTGGTTCACACTGCCTTGTTGTGTTTAATGCATGGTGTTCAGCTCAGAAGTTAATGATCCCGTCCTTATGGGTCTGCTGAATAGATGAAAGCTCTCCCAGGATTTTGAGCCATTTCCAAGTAGTTCACAGCAGTGTTTTGTGCTTGCATCATAATGAGCTGACTTGCAGTCTCAAAACTCTTGATGCTGCACATAATTTATAGCCTTACAAGGAAACGGGGCAGACAATTGTTCTTCTTTTCCTTACCTGATACAATTGTTTCATTCATGACACTTAATCGATTCAAAATCACCCGAGTTTACATCTTATTAATGTCTTGCATTTGTCTTCCTTTTCAGGTTATTCTGCTCCATAATCCTGCTCTTCAAGACATCACCTCCCGGCGCTTTCACTTGACTCACAGATATATGCGGTGAAAGTCTGGTTGATGACTGTTCGGTACTCTCTTCAAAAGTCATCTGCCCCTCTTCCTGTCCTCCTATAGCATGGCTAGATGGAGGTTGGGGTGCTTTGGTCCAGGCCAGATGTTTGCTGTCCTGATTGTGGTATCAACAAGCATATCCCTCGTACAAAGTAATGACTGTCCGCAGCTATGTGTCTGTGAGATCCGACCCTGGTTCACCCCGCAGTCAACATACAGATATGCCACCACTGTGGACTGCAATGACCTGCACCTGACACGCATCCCTGGGAACCTCTCGAGTGATACTCAGGTTCTATTGTTGCAAAGCAACTATATCGCCAGGACCAGTGAAGAGCTGGAGCAGCTTTTCAACCTAACAGAGCTGGATCTATCCCAGAACAACTTCAGCAACATTCGGGATGTTGGCCTCATAAATATGACGCAGCTCACAACGCTTCATTTAGAAGAGAACCAGATCACAGAAATGCCTGATTACTGTCTACAGGACCTCAGCAATCTGCAGGAGCTCTACATTAACCACAATCAGATCAATAACATTTCTGCCAACGCGTTCTCTGGACTCCATAATTTGCTAAGACTCCACCTTAATTCCAATAAGCTGAAGACCATTAGCAGCCAGTGGTTTCAATCCACGCCAAATCTAGAGATCCTTATGATTGGGGAAAATCCTGTTCGTGGAATTATGGATTTTAATTTCAAGCCTCTGGGAAACCTGAGAAGCCTGGTCCTGGCAGGCATGGATTTGACAGATATCCCCGGAAATGCCTTTGTGGGCCTCGACAACCTTGAAAGTCTCTCTTTCTATGATAACAATTTAGTGAGAGTTCCTCAGAAAGCCCTTCAAAAACTACCTAACCTCAAATTCTTGGATTTAAACAAAAATCCAGTACACAAGATTCAGGAGGGAGATTTCAAGAACATGCTGAGGCTAAAGGAGCTGGGTATAAACAACATGGATGAGTTGGTTTCTATAGACCGCTACGCTCTGGATAATCTTCCTGAGCTCACTAAGCTGGAGGCAACAAACAATCACAAGTTCTCTTACATCAACGGTCACGCCTTCCATGATGTCCCAGCCTTGGAGAGTTTAATGCTGAACAACAACGCACTGAATGCCCTCTATCAGACCACCGTGGATTCTCTCCCCAACCTGCGTGAAATCAGCCTCCACAGCAACCCCTTTCGCTGCGACTGCGTCATCCAGTGGATGGCCAACAACAAGACTACTGTTCGCTTCATGGAACCTTTATCCATGTTTTGCGCTATGCCGACAGAAGTCAGGGGAATGCATGTGCACGACGTTCTGCAGAAGAACCTAGCAAACCAATGCTTGCCAATGATCAGCCATGACACCTTTCCCAGTCACCTCAACGTAGACATCGGCGCTAGTCTAGACTTGGACTGCAGAGCAATGTCCCAGCCTGGGCCAGAAATCTACTGGGTGACACCAACAGGGAACAAGGTCATGATAGACGGCGTGTCTGATAAGTACAGTCTCAGCAGTGAAGGTACCTTGAGAATTTCTCACATTCGGGTTGAAGATTCGGGCAGATACACCTGTGTGGCTCAGAATTCACAAGGAGCTGACACAAGAGTGACAGCCATACGGGTGAACGGCACTCTGCTAGACAGCACGCAGCTTATGAAAATGTACGTCAAACAGACAGATTCCCACTCAATTCTGGTCTCCTGGAAGGTCAACTCCAATGTCATGACCTCTAACCTCAAGTGGTCATCCGCCACCATGAAAATAGACAACCCCCATATTACGTACACTGCCAAGGTTCCTGTGGATGTTCACGAGTACAACCTCACTCATTTACTACCAGCAACCGAGTACGAGGTCTGCCTCACTGTCTCCAACGTCCACCAACAAACACAGAGGTCGTGCGTGAACGTAACGACCAAACAAACGGCCTTCGCCGTGGAAGTGTCCGACCAAGCGACCAACGCGGCTCTGGCGGCAGTCATGGGGACAATGTTTGCGATCATCAGCTTGGCATCCCTGAGTGTGTATGTTGCTAAGCGCTGGAAACGGAAAAACTACCATCATTCCCTGAAAAAGTACATGCAGAAAACCTCGGCCATACCGTTGAATGAGCTGTACCCGCCTCTCATCAACCTTTGGGAGGCGGATAGTGAAAAAGAGAAAGAAGGTTCCTCTGAGAGCAAGCCCAGCCAGGTAGACACGACACGTAGCTACTACATGTGGTGAGAGCAACCATTCCTTTTTAGAGAGACATGTCAGAAGCACATAATGTATATGTGCATGTAGAAGTGAACTACCTTATCTTTTTCATGCTTTCTTTTCTTCGGATCGCTCGGACACACCATTTCAGCTCCTTTGTTTAAGATATTTGAACTCCTGTCTATTTTGACAGACACTGGCAGCTTTCTTTGTCTTACTGAATAAAGTAAACGCTTTGTTTTATTTATAGTACACGTTTTGAGAACACAGCATGAGTATTGTCACAGATTCAGTAGATGTGCTAAATCCACACGTTTGATCTTGTTTCTCGAGCAGGGGTGTAAGGGTGCAATCATTCTCATGTAAATCAGCTTCACTATTGACTTTTGTGCACTGAAATATATCTATGAACTCAAATGTAAGCTGACAAAGTATGTTTAGACTTTATATACAGTCCATCGGATAACGTTAGCTCTTTCTATGTAATGTTGTATCAACGATTTCATTTACTTTTTGTACATTGATAATCACATTTGATTTAGACTTTGTTTGCGGAGCAACTACCGTAAACCAGCAATAGAAAGACGAATGTTCTAAACTAGGTGAATCGATGTAAGGCTTTCTACGTTTCTTTAATACTTTTTATCTTTGCTAGAATATGTCTACAATCACTTGTTTATTGTTTACATGTTTATTGAAGAACAAATGAAATAAAATTTTCTTTCATCCTATTTTTCAAACCCTGATTTCAGTATTATTTTGTTCTACATGCACCACACTGTCAATTAGTTGCCTTGGTTATAGTGTGTGTGTGTGTGTGTGTGTGTGTGTGTGTGTATATAAATATGCAATCGTAATCCCACTGAATCAAACTGAATTGAATCACTGTTGAGTGTATTATTGCAGCAATGGCCGACTTCACATAATTACCATTATAGGACATGTTGCCCTAACAGTTTACATGCAAGTCTCTGCGCCAACATGGACGGATGATGCTATGTCGTCATAAATTCTCTTTAATGGGATCATTTAGTGTGTAGCCCACAACAGACCATAAAGATCATCTCCATGGAGATGTCGGTGGGCACGGACTCTATAAATCAACGGGAGTAAAAGTGGAACGGAGTCACATTAGGGATGCTTAATTAGCTGATAGCAATGGCAGCTGCTCTCTGGTTTCTACAGAGCACAACTTCATGTTGTTGTTTTTAACATTTCCCCCAAGGGTGAAATGTAAATGGTGCAATTCCAAACAGGAGGCATCCATTTAATGAAGAGGATAATGTGAACAAACACGACACCACGTAGCTTTCACTAAAACATATTTGCTCCGAATGACACCCAGCAGGATGCTTTCTTGACCGCCTCCTTGGCTCGCCGCCTCTCAGGCAGAGGAAGCAGCATCCAGGAGGCTCCCTGCATAGATGATTCATTCTGAAGGCACCTCTTGTCAGAAAGACCTTTAGTCTGCTGATAGAAGCAACGTGTTCTGTCAGGCCTTTGAAATTCAAATGATGTCTTTCACTTTTAGGTCTCACTGACGCCTTTGAAAGTCCTCACAAAAGCAAAGCAACGGAGATGCGACCGACATGAGATGAACGAGAACAAAAAGACGCGACGCCATCTCCCCCAAAAATAGATGACAGTGTTAAGCCCAAAAGATGCAAACACATGATCATCAAACTATTTGGCAAAAGTGTTTGACATTTTTGTGTTATTGAAATAGATGACTAGGACTATTTTTGCACAGATTCTGTCATGTCTAATACATTCTTTTTTTTCTTTTTTTTTTTACAGTCACGTTTTTTAGTTTTGAAGTGGCATATGAGAAAAAAGGCGTCTCAATAAAATATAAATAGCTCACAGACAAACCTTATGAGTAGCAGCTGTGTTCTTGAAACGTGACTTATGGACTAGTGGCGCTCTACCGCCCAACTGAGGCAAACTGAAATGGAAAAAAATAAAATAAAATTAGAAATGATAATAACAAAATTAGAAATGATAATAACAATAACTCCAAATATATGTATATGTGTTTTTACGTCAGTGGCATAAATTTATACAGTTATTGAATAGTCAAATGTATCATTTATCTCTGAAATCTCAAACGATGATGTAATTCCGGTCTGGACGATGAACTGGATAGAGGCTGGATAGAGGCTGTGTCCCAAAAAAAAATAAAAAGGTAGCGGCTGTGTCCAAATTCACAGGCTTGGTCCTCCGAAGGCTGCATTTTCGGCCGTATGACATCACTTCCGGCACGACTCAATCTCACGATCTGTCGAATTTCACATTAAGCCTGTCCAGATTCGCTACGGTTTCTGAAAAGTGATTTTGGAGGTACACGGTTTTGGCCCGACGCCAGCGATAGATAGCTTTGACTTAAAAGATAATAAATAAAAAATCCTAACCATATTCAAACTGGGAAATGACCTTGTGCAATGTCCGAAGTATTGTATGCAGTAAACCTGGAGAATGATTACCTCACTGCTATTCACCCAACACTCTTGTAGAATATATTATTGAGTTTTGCATTTTAATTACTTTAGGCTTCTTCATCTTTTGTGAAATAAAATACGTGACATCCTGTTTGGCTTACTATTCCCAATTAATCAAACAATTAACATAACTTTGAAAACTCACTTCAGAGATCTACTAAATTAAATCTATTTAATGGGCTGTAATGGGCTGTCATCATTCATTTTGAATGTATGTGCAACTGTGTCAACTATGCTGTCTAAGTGTAACGTGATTGATGTTCAGCTGGCTCTGTGGACTATTGGTTTGTGCTCTATAAATAATTATCGCCTGAATACGTCATACCAATGATTCTCAATGATGGCCTGGTTATTCTGACAACTGCAGCATCTGAGTTCACAGGTTTATTTCCAGGATACAGGACAGAAAAACTTCACCATGCAGCTCTGTAGCACATATCTTGGTTTATTTCAGCTCCATTGTGGGGGTGACTAAAGGCAAAGTCCCAAGAAATGTCTGATGACACAATAAAGTCTAAAAACTGTCCAATGTTGAAGTACACAGGATATTCCAGAAGAAAACAATATGCCTTTCAATTATTCAGTACGTAAGAAAATTGACAGTGAATGCAGTAAGTGATCAATTATTTACGTTGCCATTTATGCTGCGCCCGAGTTGGCGAGGTGGAACATTTCATTGGAACATTGTTTCTCTTTGTTTACTCAGCATGAACGAGCAAAACGTGTGTTGACTCTGCACAAATGGGCCAGATCCAAAACAAGAATTGCTTTTACAATTCTGCAGAAAAATACTTATCTCAACTGACACAGTGGTGTTTTAATTTGACCCAGTGAAGTAAAGCTCTCGAATCAAAGTTTGTGTGTGTGCAGGTGTCCTCTTAGTCACTGCATGGCTGCCTTTGTATTGATTTGGCCATGCTCTGCAAATGTGAATTGAGACTGAAAATTATTTAGCAGAGGACCATCCTCACTGTACAACAGCTGAGGAGTATTACAGTGGTTGTCAGATTTAAGACGAACCGATAAACATTCTTCATGTCTTTTCAAGTTAGCTGTGCTCACTGCACATCCACTTTTGTCAACAAACGAAGGAGAAGTTAATTCCAGCCTGGCTCTCTTCCGCTGTGACAATACCAAAAGTGGCTATACTGTCAGTTGTTTCTCATCACTCCTCTTTTAAATGTCTTGATGTAAAATCTACAGGCCCCAAGTCTGATATCAACTGTTATCAATTACAGACCACCAAAACCTTCCGTTTTCCTCAACAAATTGTCATAACTATTAGCAACTGTATATACTTTGTCCCCTAAGTTTCACTTTTACTCTTCAAGTACATTTCAGAGCCTGTACTTTGTTTTACATTTACTTCAGTAGTTATCTGAACCAGATCTTTTGCTTTACCAAAGCCATTTTTTACACACGTAATTGTACTTCGACACAAGTACAGAACGTCAGTTCCGATTAGTTACTCTTCCATAAATAGGAAAACTGATGAGACAATGAGGAACACCTGGATAGGACAGCGACGAAGACAGGTGGACACAAAAACTTAACAAGACACCCCAGGAAACAGCAGGGAGAACACGACAAAAATAAATCTAATCACAAACACTGATCATGATACAAGGTCAACTTGTTTCTTTTGATTAAAGAATTGTTACCAACAAAAATGCATTTCAATTCAAATTTGTCAGATGAATAATAAAGTAGTCAGTGTTGCATTATTGAATCATTCTTATTGTGCCTATTGACGGAATATTATGTTGAGTAGATGAAAGTACAACATTTTAATACAATTATGATTAGGATAGAGATAGGTAAGACAACACTGACACCTTTCGGCTACTTTGGTGAAGCTCAGCTTCCATAATAGCAGCATGGATTTCAGTGTACAACAAGCTGGCGTTCTCGTTGCAGAGAATATAACAAGAACGCTTCGAATAATTTTCGCTACAGTTCAGATTGGTTGATCAAGATTGGTTGTTCATAGCAACCACTCATACGATGTGCAGGTGACTGAGGAGGATGAATGTCGGACGTGATTAAAAATTCATTTTCAAGTCGGACTTTTCAATAAAAACTGGATATTGATTGTTATGTCATCTTACACCGTACCTTTTGGTATATGTTACTAAAAAGCTGTCAATGGGGATTTTTGCCCAGCCGTTCATTTCTGAGATGAAAGCTATGGCTTTTAGGTGCAGTTCTGGCTCTCAATCTCTGTTGAAATGTCATCACAAAGATGTCTGATGTTTTTCCACTTCATAATAGTCAAACAATGCACAGTAAAGTCTGAATTACTTTATAGGGAAATGCTGTAGTGAATTTGGAAAATGATAAGAATAAAATGTCCTTAGTTTACTTGAGCGGTTCGGAAATAAATCAAATGCAGGGACCTGCAGGAGCACTGTGGTATTTTGTTCCGTTGCTCCTGACACCTGCTGTAACTGTGTACTGTATTGATTTGCATTTTGCCAGATAGCCTATACTTAGCTTCTTGGAATATGATTGCTTTCACAAGTGGCTGTCTGCACTTCCAATCCATAGCATGTTTCCATGGTATCTGAGCCACTTGAATATTGGACTCTAGCTCGATCCAACTGTGTACAATTGGCTCTAAAAAAAAAAAAGAAAAGAAAGAAAATTAATTAAATAAATAAATAAAAATGCTGCACTCAAGGAGTACAATCATCTGGAACATCTTGGATGGATGCCCATAGCTCATCTGTAAGAAGTAGTTGTTGGAGTTGTTATCGATCTGCTTGCTGGCTTTCTGTCAAAGTGCCCTTGAGCAAGCTACCGTCTCCACGACCGTAGCCCAGTTTTTAGGTACATAGCTTTTGAATTGCCCATCGCTTCACCTCGTTAGGGGGAGCATGCAAACCCAAAAGCAATAAAGAGTCGAAACGAAGTTACGAGTCACAAACCGGTGTGGTTATCGCTAGCTAAACTGTGAGATTAGCTTACCTGTCTGTGGGTTTTGTGAAGTTAGACGAATGAAGTGTGACGTCGTTGTTGTGTCTTCATTTAGGTGCAAACCATCTGTTTTGCCATCGCATTTTTGCCAACGTCATCAACAAGATAATATATGTATTCAAAATGAAAATCCTCGGAGTTTCTGCCATCATTGCAGTCATGGTTGCCACTTGATCATACCAAGTGACGCTGATTGGGCTGCCGGGTTGGCGTGACTGAAACAAAATCTCTCATTTTGTTTCTTACTTGCTTTCCTTGCTAAAAAGGCAAACTGTGTTGAAATGCAGATTTCAAACCATAAACAAACTCGTCAAGTCATGTAGCTCCAACTTCCAACCTTGTCCTCAAATTAGGATGGATCAATTACCTTCTGTGAAGCAGACCTTCAGAGATAATATCCCCCACTGTTTGGACAGAGCTTTTCCCCCCTTGACATGGACCATATACGTATAATCGTATGCTGCTGCTTCTGCTGCTGCTGTTATGGGGTAATTTCCCCCTGTTCTATGTCCTACTGCATTAATAAAAAAAAAAAAAAAAAATAAACATAAAGCAATCATGCAGATGGACATCAAAACATACAACACATTTGCACAAAATCTGATTCCTGTGTTGTCATTCAGGCAACAGGTAAATACTGCAGCACTCATCTTTAATCAATCACACACAGGTCACACATCACAAGCAAAAACGTCTGTCAGTGCACAAAGAACCTACATCTGCCCACGGAGTGCATGATAATGGAGTGATGGATGGTTGTTTTATTTGTATTTCTTGTAATTAAATTGAATAATGGACTGAAGTTACTTACTATTATTACATACCGTATGCTAGAAAATTAAACTGATCCCATACACAAACTGCAAGAACATTATTAGTTGACTTTTCACGGGGTCCTTTGTAAAAAAAATAAAATAATTTACTGTTATCCATTCCATATCTACATCTTGAAGTCAAATTTTTTTAGTGCCACTAAAAATTTCATCCAGGCGTCAGAGTCACTCTGATTAATGGACACAGAGAGCCTGGCGTGAATGTTGCGATGAATAACACTATTCCTGGGGTAAATTTGCCATCAAAGCCCGTTTCATTCTAATTATGCTGAGGTGGGGAGCATAAATGAATCATTGATTTATTCATCTTGAGACACTTTGAACTTGCAGGAGAAACCTAGGCATTCATGGTATGAAAAGCAGAGAACATCAGCAATTTCCACCTTTATGAATGTGAAAATCACTTGCGTCATTCCAGGAATGTGATGTGGCATGTTTCCTTCAATCTGAATACAATTCATTTGACCATAATTTCATTATGTTATATGGTATGCCAATAAATGCCACTGAGGGCTTTCATATTTTATGGAATGGATTCATTATGCAATTTGCATGCATGCATGTTTCTTATAAATAAAACTAAGTACTGGCAGCATGGGAAATGGTATACTATGAACTAGGGGTTTAAAGATACCTTTTATTTGAATATACAGTAATGTGATAAAAGAAGACATTGATTAATGGATGATGCATTGACATTTTTTTTTTCAGTACATTATAGCGGTCCCCAACCTTCCAAGCGTCCAAGAATCCAAAGTAACCATAAAACAGAATGATTGTGTGAATAGGACTTCAAAAATACTTTTTTATACATAGTTCTTTATTTATTGGTGCACATTCACAACATCACAAATCTGATCATTGCTTTGACTTGCGGACAAAAATTCAGACAAGAAGTTTTGTGGCAGTGACTCAACTCAATTCACAGCAAGCAGCAGTCGATAGTGAACATTTTTTCCCAAAAAGAGGCTTCAGGTTGTTTAATGGCACTCCCAGTTCGAGTTTTCTTTCAAACTAAACTTAAAGCAAAGAATTACATCATATTAACAGAATATAATTCATAGATAATACATAGATTGCAAAAATACAACAAACAGCATCGCCGTGGATGTGTTTTCACCTCCTAAGCAACGAATACTTGAACACAACCAGTGGCGCAACACATGGAGACAGAGCATAGAACAATACTCATAAAATATATTCTTTATTCAATGACCAATATCTTACATCTTACTGAATGGCCGTGACCATCTTCATTACATTGCCCCCAGGTGGCCGAGGCCCACACAACAAAAGGAGCGGCACATTGTCCATTCATAATTCCCATCCAAGGTAACATAACTGGTTGACTGGGACATTTCAGCACATTTTATACAAACAGCAATTTTTATGACTGAATGCCGAAACTGCTCGTTGTACAAGAATTACAACACAATCATCACAGCATTGAGCACACCTGCACAAATGAGATCATCAACATGGTCATGATTTTTCTTTACAAAGAATATTATTCTCAAGTTTGCTAGTTATAGACGTATTACTTTTACAATATGTGTATATAGCATCATACTGTGTTTTTAAACAGCAGTGGGCTAAAATATTAAGCAGTTTGCAGTACGATGCAGTGCAGTACTACACTAATGCTGCATATTGGTCTTCATTTTATTGATACATCTCTGACAATGTCAATCAAAACCGAGCATTAACATCCTTGGAAAAGTAAATGATTTCCTGTGCTCTCATTATTCTGCGCATGAGTGTCAATCACATGTTACAATGCCATTAATCAGGAAAAAAATCTGACTATTGAAATGAGTTTTCACTTTTTAACCTTCAGATTATGATTAATTGTATACAGATACATTTTTCTGGTAATATTACATGGTGCCTTGTGCTGCCAGAAACGTGTCTGAGGCAGGTAACTGTTTGGAGTCTGAAAGGTTCTTGAGATTGATGAAAAGGGAGCTGACCATGGTGGCTTCTTCCTGCATGGATTCCCGCCGATGAGATTGGTCTCTGGACAACAAGCCCACCAACCTCCTGGGAAACTTCACACTGAACATCAGGTAGATGCAAGGGTTTGCGCAGCTATTAAGACTGGCCAGCAGCATAAGGATGGTGAAAGTTGCATCTGGTAACACGATAAAATTTAAAGTAAGGGTGACAAGTACACACACTGTAATTGCTTAAGGTCTTCAAAGAAGGTTACAAGGGTTATGATGATTCAGGTGAGGCTCAGTCTACCCGAACCCTGATTGCTTAATCAGTCTTTTTATTTGATGAAATAAAAATCACGCAAATCCAGAACAATGCCCATCACACTCGTAATCAAGCGGGACCAAGTTTAAGTAAAAAGCGATGTTTTTCTGAGCTGAATTTACTCAATGATGCCATTTCCTTTGCTGTTGCTTTGCTTTTGTTTCCTATCTCGTAGTCTACCTCGATCTCATGCACTGATTCGCGAGCTGACAGCCAATCGGAGCGATCAATTGTCACTGCCATTTGATGCCAGTTTGCATACTGCGATCAATGGCTCATTTATTCAAATTATCTACAAGCAAAATAACACAAAAATCCCTTAATTCTTCACAATTCTAAATGTTGCTTTTTTACTTAGGTTTCTCAGGTAACAACCAATCACGGCTCACCTGTTTTCTGAAGCTGAGCCATAATTGGTTGTTACCTGAGTCCTGAGCAACTATGATGTCATTTTCAGTCAACAGCAAGTGGCAGAATAGCCGCTCCCTGAGATGGCTAAAAACGGGTAGATTTTGCTGCCTAACTCACATTCCACAAATGCAATATTCATCAGAATGCTGTGTTTAGACTAATGGAGGCGCATACAACATATTATTGTAAATACAATTTGGGGGTCGACTTCTATGTATATATCATGACGGCATGCATTCCTGGCCTTACTTTCCGTGGGCGCCTCTTGGTCCCACGCGGACCACAGTTGCACGGTGAAGAAAGGGGTCCAGCAGACGATGTAAGTGAGCACAATGACCACGGTCATCTTCACAGTTTTCGCCCTGGCCTTGGACACTCCTGCCCCGCTGCAAGATCTGGAAGACAGACCCTTCGTTCTCGCCTCTTCTTCCAGGACGTAGTGCGACTTGAGGTGGAAGTTGGGAGAGTACACGACGCGACAAATGCGCACTTGGCACACGATCACGGAGAGAACAGGCAAGACGAATATGGCCAAAGTGGTCCACGTCACGTAGGCTCTCAAGCCCCACGGAGTGACGAATCTGGCCCAACAGTCATACACGCCCGGAGCCACTTCGAGCCGGGAGAAAATGAACACCTGTGGGATGCCGCCGACAAAGGAGACGCACCATGCGGCGCACACGGTCCCGTTCCAGCGCGCCCGGTGCTTCTGGAAGGTGACCATGGGATGGCAGATTGCTTGATATCGATCTATGGTCATCGCGACAATCATGTACGTGGAGGCAAACATGCCGACAACCTGCAAGTACTTCACCGCGCGACACAACGCGTCCGGGCCCACGAAGCGGTCGGTAATGTCCCACATAAGCTGCGGGCAAACTTGGAAGAAGACCACCACCAAGTCGGCGACGCACAGGTGGAAAACGAACACGCGCATCCTGGACAGCTGCTTTCTCCTTTTCCACAACACCAGCAAGAGCCCCAAGTTGAGGACTCCGGCTGTTATGAAGATGACCGAGAGCAGCGCTACTTCCACTCGAGCCAAGCGCTCGTCCCGGGGGGCGCTTTCATCGGGGTGCAACTCGGTGAGGTTGTCGCTGAGCCGATCCATAACGGCGCATCACAGCACCGAGAGGCGACAATTAAGCACCCCAGGTGAGCATAGGCGGCGGATGGACTACGTCCGGTCAGCTCCAAGTGTTGCGTATCTTCAGTGGAAGCAAACCCAAGTGATTGAAGTGGATAACGCATTCATGTTTTATATCGTCTCTATAGGAGCGAGGAGGAGGAGCAAGCCAACTCGACCGTTGACGTCTTTGTGAAGGACTTGCAAAGGATGTTGAACGATGGTGCGTGTTAAATCATCGTTTATTTCTAAATTTTTGCCATGTTGGTGTATAGAAACTCATAATGTAATAAGTTTGCAAGATTTCTTTATGAGAGGATTGAATTATTAGCAAGGCAAACTTAAAATATATCATTAGAGTCTAATACCTATACACGAAGTGTAATAGACTGGAATGACGAGGAATCCATTCAAGTGTGACTTATGAAATAACACTATTGAAATTGCAGTGACAGCACATGACTATATATGCTGCAACAATTTTTACTTTCATTTTGGACAAATTCAGTAACGCTGATACATTCATCTCTGTATCCTCGATGACACATTCTAAATTGCAAACTTAATAAATACATAAAATAAAGTTGGCCAATGAAAATATTTGCATCACTGGGTGGATAGAACATGTTCTTTATAAATGCCAGACTATTTACAGTAAAATTAAATACCTGCGTGTGTTTAATGTAAAGCCCGTGCTGGAACATTTGCGCAAACTGAGGGGAAAAAAATAATTACAACGGTAGGTACTTAAACATTGAAAATAACCAAGGCTTACCATTTATTCCATGAATTGGAAGAAATGGCAGATAGATATGCAAATTAAATGCAACAGCACTAACATATTCTCGGCACTGTGATGTTGATTGCTGCATTGTCCTCCTTTTTATGTCGATGTATAAAAGCCGCCCTGTGGTGTCATTATGAATGAAATTGGATTCATCAAAGGGGGTGCATGTCTCTGGTAATGTTCATTTGCTATATACACCCACACACACACACACACACGTCAAATCAATACTAAGCGCAAGCAGTGCTAATACAGACTTGATTTGAGAGAGTCCAAACTGGTCACAGACGCACACATACGCATGCTTGGCTTTGATACGTGCATCAGGACTTCACGTAACTGAGAAGTTCTTCTTTGTCCATCTGATAATGACTTTTCTTCCAGATGTCACGAAGCTTCTGTAAAGTAGCCCCGATCTCCTTGCCCGTGATGACGCCCATTTTCCTGAGATCATGTCCGCTGATGGGGAAGCGCGGGACAGTCCACGCGCCCAGTTCAGCCAGCAGCTTGTGCTCACCTTGATACTTCAGCAGCTCACACACTTTGCTCTGAGTATCCAGTTCGCGACTCTGGCAAGACAGCGACAGTATTCAATCAATGAAATGCACCCAATGGGATACACGGGAGAATGAGATTTCAACAGCTTCGAGAGGCATATTTCTACCACAATTAAAAGCAGCACATGCTAAATCTCAATACTTCAATTACAGTGCGAACTAAACCTTAGTGGGGTATATCATCAATGAAATAAACTAATTGGCTTTTCGCCAATTTTCTTTTCAATCACTGAATTCTATTCTCCGCAGGAATCCCAAAGTGTTGCAGAAAATCTCACCACTATAATAATACTGTTCACTCATCTCCCTCTGCGCTCCTTTTTCATGCCACGGTGTAGAAAACTGCTACCACACAACTGGAGAAGACACAAACATGAAGGGAAAATAAAAATGTCCTAACTGACGGAGAGGCTTTTGAAAGTTTAACATTGTGACAAAATACTAATAGTGACCAACCGCCAAGGAATTGAAATGGATTATTTGCCCCATGTTTGTGCCAACACCACTTCCCTGACAACTTAGGCGTGATAGTAGCGAGCCACACGAAAGCCTGAAAAATAAGCAGTCAGACAAAGACGTTTATAGCTTAATACTGGCAAAATAAGGCAATACTATGACATAAGCACATAGCCATTTAACATTGAGGCATGAGCATGTTTACGTCTTTGCCGCACAACTTACAAAGACAAAACTTACATCTATAATGAAGTCGGTAAAGGTTTTGAGCCCATCTTGCTCGTCTTCATTCTTGCAGAGATCTTGTCTGTATTTGACCAGAAACAGAGCCAGCGTCTTCTCTTCCTTCGATACCTTCAGTCGAAGGTCCATCCTCTCTACGTCCTCTGAGCAACGGCAGAGAGCTGCTAGGATGGTCATCGGTTTGGGAGAGTGACCTCTGGCATTCTGCCACACCCGCTTCATCTCTTCAACGTTGCCATCGGAAGGTAAACCTGAGGATGGACAGGAAGAAGGGTCATGCTTTCATTTCCTTTGACAAACTCACTGATCCGTTATGTACAGTGAACCTCGGCCATTCGCGATGGCGTAGGGAATGAGCGCTAAGGCGAAGAGCAAAAATAAAAATAAAAAAATAGCACGTAATTGACACCCCCTTAAAAAGTTTAGTATAGACTCAATGCACACAACAGTGACGCATTCGAGAAGCCAGGCTAAACTTCACGCTTCCCGGACAAACAGTATAAAGATGTTAGTCTCCAAGTCTAGATGTATCACTTCAGCATACTTCCTTGACACCAATTACAACTTCCAGTGTTCTGGCGACTTGTTAGAGTGTCTTATACGGCGAACACAAAACTGCAAAAAGGGGAGTTTTTTTTTTTTTTTTTTCCCCCCCAAGAAACAGCGGGGGACAGGTTCCACATAAATATAGAGAACCGAAAAATAGGCCGGGGTTCACGGTATAACAAAACAAAGTGGAAAAACAGTGAGGAAAATGACAATAAATCTCGTGTACAGGGGAAAACAAAATGAAAGACAACAAGTGGATAATTGGATGAGAAGTGACAAAGAACATGTGCAAATCAGACCTTCGACCTCAATTGGCACATTTGTTTGGGCCTTTTAAACATGCGAGACAGACATTTTGAGGTCAATTTGAAGAACTGATGAAAAGTGAGCCTGGGAACAGATTTTATTAAAGTGTGGAGTAAACACAGGTTTCAGGGCCCAAACAGATAATGCACTGAAACCACTTCAGTTGAGGAATGAGAATTGATCCATTGCCCAGTCAGTCCCAACTCTATTATGCTCACAGACTGTGGAGAAACGTTGTGTTCAAATGATTCCTCTGTTTTCTGTTTAAAAGACGCTGCTGTGCAGGTTTCAGGAAGTGCTTTTAAATAATTTTTCTGTCACACAAACAATGTAGTTGCTTTCCGCGGGATACAAAATGAGAGTGGAACTACACTTTTGCATAACACAAATTGACTGTGGACCCATTACTTTAGACTTAATATTTTAATATTGATATAATATTGATTTTTCTTTGATTTTTTTTCAATCACATTCTACCATATTTTTCAGACTGCAAGACGCTCAGGAGTCGCAGCAGTCAAAAAATTCATCATGAATAAGAAAAGAAAAAAAAAACATTCAAGTCACACTGGACTTCTTAAGTCCTATTTTGGGATTTTGGGTGCCAGTCCGAGCTCTAATTTTAATACATACAAGTAGTACACGAGTATACGTCGTAACTCCTTTTAGAGAACAGAAAGTTTTGCAACAAGCACTGAAACACTGAACAGTTGAACATGAAAAGTTGAAAGAAGGTCAAATGAAATTCACCCGTGAAGGGTTAACGGCATTTTAGGTTAATTCTGAAATTTCACCAATTTCCCTAACTTTTTGTGCGCGCTTTTTTAATTTCCTTGCCCCTAAAACAAAACATTTGGACAAGAATAGTTTCAAACAGGTGGCAGGTTAATGATGGTCTCATCTCATTTAAACTGAGAAATTGAATGAGAGCTTTCACTAAAACGTCAAGTGAATCGACGAGAACCACAAATGACCAAATGACAAAAGTGACAGTGTCAACAGTACGTCTCACCTATATTATTTGCCAGCCCCAAGTTGTAAATCAACTCCAGCAGCTGAGCAGCATGGTGGCCAATGACAATCTTTTTCAGCTCCACCCAAATGCGTTCCCCTGAAATGGCTGCCAGCCCACTGCCGTTGGCTCGAATGGCCTCCAGAGTCTCAGGCTCGTGCTCATCGGGCTTCAGAGCCACCTTGCCATAAAACCTGTTGAGAATACGGACAAGTGAAAATAACTTCACAAGTTTCTTTTTTTCCTCCTTATTGTCTTATATAACATGAGTATGAGCAACCCGTTTCCTCTTTTTAGTTTCAATCACCTGAATCAAAGGGAACCAGCCCACCTGAAATAACGCAGTATTCTTAAATAGTCCTCTCGGATTCTTTGCTCTGCACTGCCAACAAAGCGCACTGTTCGGTTGTGGAGGTCATCATATCCCTTGAAATAGTCGTATAATGTGCCATCTAGACCTAGAAACGGACAACAAGTCAACAAAACCAAGACAGTAATGTGGAACTTTCATTCTAAAGCATAAACAGACCTAAAAACATGGAGTTGATTGTAAGGTCTCTTCTCTCAGAATCTTTCTGCCAGTCAGTAGTGAACTCCACTTCAGCATGACGGCCGTCTGTCTCAACATCCACCCGCAGTGTAGTCACCTCAAAATTCTCATTGTGAAGCTATAAAGGTTCAAGAAATTAACATATTGGCATGAGAACCTGAAGTGCTGTGAGAGCATACCAAATGTTGAAGACAAGTGACTGATAAAAGGGCATCTTAAATCAACAAATTTAAAAAAAAAAAAAAAAAGATTAAATTACACACTAACATGAACTACAATTGAATTTGGAGAATGAGTATTCCCTGCCCAAAATGTTTCGTACACGTTTATCAATAAAGCCTAAGTCCTTATGAATACTTCCACCTCCAGTTTTGTCAGGCTATGAATAATTTCATGATCGAATGTGTACGAAGGCTTACTCTTGCTGTAATTGTCCCATGCTTCTCTCCTTTATTGTTGATCATCCTGATCCCCGCAGCTTGGAACATGCGCTTCATCTCATCAGGTGTAGCAGTGGTGGCAAAATCCACATCTTCAGGCTGCTTTCCAGATAACAGGTCCCGTACAGCACCTCCGGCTATTCTCAACTCATACTGGTTCTTTTTAAACATCTCTGACAAGGTCAAACACAGAACATTTTAGACGATACAACCATACATTTATTGCCTATACTGCTTGTGAGGGTGAGCTTCAGTCTAGCCCAGCTGACTGTGAGTGTTTTAGAGATAAACATAAAAATACATAATATGCGGCGTGTATTTTAAGTTATTTTATTAAATATTTTGAAGGTTAGTGAAGGTATAGAGAATAAAGATAAATTAAGGGTTAATTTATATCAAATTCATGCTGTATCACGTAAATGACCATTGGAAGTGGCAGGAGCTCAATAATCAATCTGAAACTGAAAGTTTCATGGGAACATCTGAAGAATTAAGAAAGTTACAGGATTTTATGATGAAAAGAAACCATGTCTTGCGTCACAGCTTTTATTTAGTTTCACTGAAAAACAAAGTACGTTAATTGACATTTGTGAAATTCCAGAATTGAAAACTGTCCATTTTTACTTTTAACCTATTAAAGTGATCTTGGTGTCATTCAAAAGCTTATTTCTATACCCCCCCCCCCCCCCCCCCCGCCCACCTTTTTAAAACTTCGTTAACGAATAGCCCATAATGTGTGACTAAAGAGCCAAACGTCCCATGTCCTGACTGCGTCTAACCTGCCAGTTCGTTGAGACCATCGGTGAACAAAATCTGGAACTCGCTGCTCTTTAGCTGCATGGTGAAAAGACTCTTCCAATAGAAGCACGTCCTACCAGTCACACAAGGTCTCAAAATTCTGCTCCACATCTGCGGGAAGAAAATTACAAAGCGTGTTTAAATGATCTGTTTCGTAGTGACAGCACGTTGGATTGCTGGCGAGTGGCTTTCGGCAGCCACCCGCACCAAACACACTATTTTCACTCAGAACCCTGGAGAAACATACATCGTTGACAAGTGTGCGTATAATCGAGCAAACGTGTCACCTGAATAGAGCATTTAATGTCCCTCGTGCTTAGTAGTTGCCATCACATTTCGGGAATGTAGCTAAAATAGGAAGTTTTGTGGCGTCATGTGATCACTGACCAATAGCAGGGCTTAGGTGGAGGACACGCAACGCGATAATCTCGCGAGAGCAGACCACAGCTTTTTCCGCGAGTTCCCGTTGCCTAGCTGTCAGATTAGTAAAGTGTAAAGTGTGAAATGGCAAAAGTCGAATTGACGCCACTAAGGCCGTGGGATGATTTCTTTCCCGGGTGGGACAGGTTCGCCAAACCGGACACGAAAGATATGGCGAAATGGAATAACAGAGTTGTTAGCAACTTGCTCTACTATCAGACTAATTATCTGGTAATGTCTGTCGGTGTTTTCCTTATTGTCGGGTAAGTAACGTTGCATCTGCTTGATCGTGGAAGCTATCGATTGTCTCACCAATGCATGCCATATTTGTTTATTGTGTAACTCTATATAAGGAAATATATAAATTGAATGTCATGCCAAGTTTTTTGTGATGACAGCCACATGAAACCCATCCAGATATTTTCTTAACTGTCGTCACTTCCTTGACGAGTGAGCTGCTTGAACGCTATCCCAGCTGACTTTGAAAGAAAGACCTCTTCATTGACACAAATAATAATTTAGACTAATAACCATGAAGTACATTTTTTTTAGGTTGAGTCCCTTTTTAGGATTTTCTGACAAAAGTATGTTACAACTACGTTTGAATAAGAAACTGGGTATCAACGTTAACACTTTCAGTAATTGGTGACAAAACAAAATGAAAAATCACATGTTCCAATCCCAGCCAACAGCCAACCAAATACGGACAAAATGCATCCGCATTTATTTGCATAGTCCAGATCCAATACAATGATCGGATGAGCATTAGTCTTTACAAAGATTTACAAAAAGCATACTCAGCTACTGAGGAGATTCTTTGTCCATCTCCAATGAGCTAACAAAAATGTCACGAATGTCTTTCAGAATCACATAAATCTGGTCAACACCACCACCACCAATGAATATATAAATAATAAATGACTGAATCACATTTAACATGTATAACTCCCAGACAATATGAATCAAGCTCTGGTCTCATTATAAATAAATTCATTATTTCAGTCACATAGCCTCTACTCAACGTTATTTATAGAGCACTTTAAAAACAACCATAGCTTCATACAAAATTCCCACTTAAGGACAAGATGCTTTTGGAATGTGAGAAGAAGCCAGAGTATCTGAAGAAAACCCAGCACAAGCACAGAAATTCAAACCTGGACCTCTCAACTGTGAGACAGACAGCATGCTACCATAAAGTATCATATTAGTAAAGTCAGAAATCAAATTTAGCATAGCAACATATTGCACAGTTTGTTTTGCATGCAAGTGCATTTAGGTGTACCTAATTTTGTGCGTGGGTGCATATTTTTCTACAGGACTTTATAAAGCCATCTTCATGATGCCAGCTTGGCGGAAGTCAACGCCGTTGAGACAAAGTCTGGCTCAATATAGCAACGGTCTGTCATGCTGTTTATTGAGACTGTGGTGACGGTGCTTGTTGTGAAGCTTGTGAAGTCATTTATTTAGTCAGCTGTTCATGTAAGCATTTAGTAGAGGTATGAGTGACAGACACAGGGCGCTTATTCACCTACAACACACCGTTCCTGTGTATGGGAGCAAAGAGTTCATCATTGAATATTTGGTCGGTGAGTCAACATTCAGTGGCGTCAGTTGTGAACACCTATTTTGAACTATGACACAGTGACCTTTAATCTCTAATCTTCTTGAAACCTTTTTTTTTCAATTTTAGCAGGTAATCAAATCATGACCACAGTGTACTGGTTGTAGGTTTGTTGTTGTAATGACCCACTCTTACCACTTGGTAACGCTAGCGA
Source organism: Filicampus tigris (assembly GCF_054856515.1). Taxonomy (NCBI): domain Eukaryota; kingdom Metazoa; phylum Chordata; class Actinopteri; order Syngnathiformes; family Syngnathidae; genus Filicampus; species Filicampus tigris. The sequence continues at coordinate 21,716,115 of NC_141225.1, read as the reverse complement.
CCAAATTAAAATCCACTTGTCAGCCAACAGAACTCAGCAGCAGTGTCCTGTCCATGTCCTCCTGCAGGTTGCTGAATCCTCTTGGAATGTTCACTGCCATGGCCGTGGTCTCAGGAGTCTTTCTGTGCTCAGTGTGGGCGGGAGATAACAGAAGCGCCATCAGGAACTTCAAAAGGCACAATCCCACGGCGTTTGTGATTGCTGTCATGGTGGCCAGCTTCATGTTAATATCCGTTCTGGGGAGCGTCACGGTGTTCATGATAGCTATAACTTTACCGCTCATCTGTAAGTTACAAACTGTAATTTTGGATCAGTGTCCCCCCCCCCCCCCAATCTGTATTGAGCCAAGGCACAATTGGATTGAGGAAACAAAAATCTCACAACACACCAACGAATGAAAATTTCACAAAACGTGGATACATTGTTTAAATATACCTTCTGCCATCTAGTGGAAGCACATTTCATTGCTCAGTGTGTCATGATACTTTACTGGCATAGTTGAACAAACAGACACGATTTGGATTAAATAGATAATAATAAATCTTTTTGAACTAATTCAAGTGCAAGTCAACCCCCCCAAAATTCTTTGCAATAACATGTTCTATGTACCTTCACCAGTCTAAACATAGCATTCTGATTAATATTGCGTTTGTGGAATATGGGTTAAGCAGCAAAATCCACACGTTTTTTAGCCATCTCAGGGGGTGGCCATTTTATCACATATGTCGACTGAAAATGACATCACAGTTGCTCAAGACTGAGGTAACAACCAATCATGGCGCACCTGTTTTCTGAAGCTGAGCCATGATTGGTCGTTATCTGCGCCCTGAGCAACTCTGATGTCATTTTCAGTTGAGACCAAGTGGAAAAATGGCCGCCCCCTTAGATGGACAAAAAGGGTAGACTTTACTGCTTAACTCATAGTCAACAAACTCAGTATTAATCAGAATGCCATGTTTAGACTGGTGAAGGTACATCAAGAACATATATTATATTTTTATATTATATTACATATTAAGAAAATTTGGGGGTTCACTTCCACTTCAAGTGGAATTGGCAAATTTTAAAATCGCTCATGTTACAGTGGTCGGGAATCGAGCGTTACCTATTTCTATGCTGGAAGGAAGAAAATATATAGCATTGTAGTAAAACACATAAATCACTTTTGAAAAGGTTATGAACGTGTGCTTTTTTGCCGAAACCAAATCAAGAAGTTAATCCATTTCCAAACTCTGACCCCTTTAGTGATACTGGCCCATTCTTCCTTTCGCCTCCGCAACATGAAGAATAAACTGGAGAAAAAAATTGAGTGTGCTGGCCTCAAAAAATCACCAATGGGCATCTTCTTGGAGTCTCTTGGTCAGCAAGAGGAGAACTTTCAAAAGATCCAGAACTTCCTGGAGGCCAAAATGAAGGAGTGACTGGACTGAGAAAAGGACAACACACTCCTGTTCAACTATTGACCAAAGATCTTGACTCAAGTGTGTCTCTCTGAACCGGTCCCAACGAGTTCCCTTACATTATGAAGAGAAACAAACATTATGCTATACCCACAGGATATTCCACTCCTACCAGACTACTCCCTAAATCTAAAATCTGTCTTGTATTACTCAGACGTCAGCCCTGGCAATTTTCCTTCAAGTGACGCTTTACAAGGCACAGAAAATGCGCTCGGGACACATCCTCGCCAAGGTGCTCTAAAGACGGTATTGTTTCAAGTATTTGTAACCCCACATCAAATTTGCCTTAGTTCTCATGTGAATAGAGAGTAGCCAAGATCAGATTATTTGCAATAAAAGAGAAAGTACCTTCTTTGCTTGGAGCCATGATGAATAGAATACATGGGTTACATCACTATGTCAATGTTTAAAAGTGAAAACTTCAAAAGGGTCTGAGGTCTTAAGCCAAATCCATCTGCACTTCTGAGTCTTTCATCTTAACAGGGCCCTCTGGGTGACTGATTAGCTTGTCTGATGCTAATCGATGGGCTGCTCCACATTATAGCACCGAGCACAGTCAGTGTGTGAATTCTTATAATCCATCTCCAAATATCAGTGGAGCACAGTGTCAGCTTGAATTCCTCCATCACTAAGGAGGAGCAGAAAGGCAAAGTTAGAGTGACACTGATAGTGCAAAGTGTTTGGAAAGGTTACATCCTCATTTATATTCAAAATGAGTTTGGCATACATTATTGAATATTGGGGCAACCGTATATGTTGTATCTTCCTTTCACACTCAAAAATGACTTTTATTTTTAATTGGTTCACCAAACGTAAAAAAAAAAAGAAAATGCTGCAAGCCATTTTACTTATTAAGAAGACACAATTTCTTGACTGAGTTTTTTTTTCCATTCATGCTTTGTGTAATAAATTCATAGCTGTCAAGTCTTTTTTTTACTTGCAGTGGACCTACAGAAAAGAAAAAAAACATTTCAACAAAAATGTACGCAGTGTCTTGCAGGGGTCATTATTAACAATTCAAACTACAAGTAAGCAGTTTTAGTATGATAAATTTTGTACATGCAAAAACAAGTCAACAGTTAAAAACAATAAAACATATTGCAATACTTACCTTGGATGAGTGTTTATTTCAGGAATTTGCTTTGAATTCTTTAGTTATTTTTATTACTATGTTCCTCGTGAGCATATCACAAATAGTCAATGCAGGCCCACTAGTCGAAACATGACATTCTGATTAATATTGTGTTTGTGGAATATGCATTAAGCAGTAAAATCCACCCATTTTTGTCCCTCTCAGGTGGTAGCCATTTTGTTACTTGCTGTTGGCTAAAAATGACATCACAGTTGCTCAGGGCTCAGATAACAACCAATCATGGTTCAGCTTCAGAGAACAGGTGAGCCATGATTGGTCATTACCTGAGCCCTGAGCAACTGTGATGTCATTTTCAGTCAACAGAAGTGGCAAAATGGCTGCCCCCTGAGATGACTAAGAATGAGTGGCTTTTGGTGATTAACATATTCCACAAATGCAATATTGATCAGAATGCCGTGTTTAGACAATTGGAGGCGAATAGAACATAGGATTAGAAATACATTTTTGAGTTGACTTCTCTTTAAGACTATATTATTGAGGGTTAAAAAAAAAAAAAAACCTGAACCTTGAACCATCCCAGTTGAGGGTCGTTCATGAATGTGAATTTTGGGTTCAAGGATACACCGGGATGTTTTAAGAAATGAACGATAGTTGAAATGGTCTTGCAGGTGGGGCAACGGCAACCACCAACTGCTGTAGCTCTTCAGTACGTCATCCTCCATATTGTGCAACTTGTGAGGCGCTGCTGGCAATGAGCTCAAGTAAAATCATGTCTCAAAGACAGTACAGTGCAGGCTCTTGTTCTCCTTCCTACAGCTGCTCCCGTTCCTCGCAGCACGTGCACAAACAACAGGTGCCCTCATACACGGCAGTGCAAGACAGTACTGCGCTGCACAATCTCTGACTTTGAAACAAAATGTCAACGGATGCTCCAGACCCTCAACAGGGTCCCGCAGTATATAAAATGGATTTTTGTTGAGTTCCAGCTTGGAAGTAGTTGAAATCATCCTAAAACCTTGGACGTGTTTCGATTGTGCCACCTTTTACATGGATTGTTTGCGATGTGACAGATGAGGGGAAGCACATAAGAGGGCCTTGTTTATGTAGCTGAGTGTCAGCTGGAGCAGCCCACCAGTGTCTGTGTGCAGCTGGTATGAATCAGTCGAGGCCCAGAGACAGCTGGATGCCAAACACTATCCCTGTCACTGCCTCTGGGTAAAGCCAGGGAGCCGAGATTGTGCGAGACCTCCCTTGCGCTCCGTCGAGAAGCATAACACTCGGGGGCACTACAAGCAAGTCAAGCTGCTGAACTGTGTCAACCAATTCGCACTTGTCGCGGTCGAAAACCTGTTTGGGAGTGAAATGAGGTGAAAGGTTAGAATGAGAATGGGGGAGGCCCTACACATGTGGATAGCAGATTTCTGCCTAAAGGGAGGGTTTGGTTCAATAAGCACTAGTTTGACAGTCACTTTGAGGACAGAAGCAGAGGTGGTTAATGCCCAAAGTGGGTGTGGTGAGTTTTAAAGACTGGTTTGGTGGGTTTAGTGCTGAAGAACACAAAGAAACCAACCTGGCAAAACAGCAGTGTGACAAGAACACACCACAAAAAAATCAAAACACGGCTTTTGCACGACAGCAGAAAGGAAGACCTTTTGTACAAATGATCTTTGCTTCTAATTGTAGCGGGTTGTTCATTCACAACGGCAGGTTCGAATCACTGAAGCATTACGGCTCGATTTGTGAAAGACTAATTTCCTTTCTCAAAAGCTAAAGAATGCGGTTTCACAGGTCCTCAGAGTAAAACAAGTACAAAAGGGTTAAAGCGAATATAGTGAGCACATCCTTTTGCGTGTGGCACCACTAATTGTACAGTTTCCAAGCCCATTTAATTAACTGAACTGGATGAACAGACATTCAATTAGCTAATTTAATGGATTTTACGTTTAATCCTGCATTCCTGCTCCATTCGACTGGATTGGATTTGTTTTTGTGGGTCCCTGCATCCCATCAACCAATCAATGAATTCAAACAAAATGGGATTTGTTTTATTCAAACAAGTGAAATTATACAAAATCCTAAGAACCAGCTTAACAAAATCTTTTGCCATATATTACATGCTTTTCAAATTCACAAGATGCTCTACAAAACAACCAGTGTATTAACAATAAAAACATTCTCTTGAGAGAAATCAGGAGCACCAGTCCATGAGTTCCAGCATGGATGTAAAAGAGACTTTTTTTGTTTGTTAGTTTCTTCTCTTCAAAGTCCAATATTTGGGTAGTAGTGTGGCAGTAACCTTTGTTAATTAAAGTGGAATTCAACCCCCTAATTTTCTTTTCTTGATGTCATATGCGCCTCCATTAGTTTAAACACGCCATTCTGATTACAATTGCACTTGTGGAATATGAGTTAAGAAACAAAAAACACCCGTTTTTGTCCATCTTGGGCCATTTTGTCACTTGCTGTCGACTGAAAATGACTTCACAGCTGCTCAGGTAACAACCAATCACGGCTCATCTGTTTTCTGAAGCCAGTGACAAAATGGCCACCCCCTGAAGGATAAAAACAGGTGGATTTTGCTGCTTAATCCATATTCCACAAGTACAATATTAATCATCATATTGTCAAGTTTAGACTAGTGTGGCTGCATAGAACATATTATTGTCAAGACAATTTTCGGGCTGAATTCCCCTTTAAGGGTCTTTAAGGGTCTCGGGAGTAATACTGGTGTTAAACAAAAACACAGATATGCGACTCAGTTGTATTTTACAGTAAAGTAAGACAAAGGTCACACAGACTGAATACAAATGAACATAGAAAGCAGTGTGGCGGTTAAAAGCATTCAGAAATAAAAGTACATTATTCGGTGGCTGCCAAGTGCTCCAGGAAAGCCATCTTTGTCCGGTTCACTCCTAATGTGCTCCTTCATTTTTTGATCAGGTTATATCAATCCCTGTCTGGTCCTTCATGGTTATGTTCACACGTTTAGGCAAGTGGCAGGAGACGATGCGATAAAAGTTGTTCATGGCGGCTCCGTATGGCCTTCAGAGACACAAGTCTGCAAAAGTTTCAATCTCTTCAGAGCAAAACTGCGTCCTTAAAAAGTCTGCGGTCCACAGCGGCTCTGAGTACAGTAACAGTGCACAAGCGCCGTCCCTGCAAGCACAAGGCCCGTTTGGCTTTTGTGTGTAAATTCCTTCATTCTTTGGATCTCCTCGCTCAGGAAAACAGGTAAGTGCAGTCGAAGGCACGGGGACAATTTCGCCAAGCGAAAAGTTATTGAGTGACAGGCAGCTAAACGATTGTTCCTGGTTCTGAGTCTTCGTGCCAGTGTATCCGATCCTGTGGGTCCATGCTTGTTTGCGATTGGTTGCTGATACCCATTTGGTTAACGTCCATGTAGGATCTGAAATTAAAATATATGTATACATATAAAAAAAAACACAATCAGACTGGAGCAGCTATTTGTGCAACTGAGGAGCCTCTTTCACACGTGCACAGCAAACCGGAAAATATTTTTATCATCTCATTATCATCCACAAACGTCCCCCAGACGTTACTCGTCACTGAAGTTGGTCCAAATGCAACTGACCCCCAAAAAATCATTGCATGCTACATGTGTGAAAGGGTCCATCCGCATTTGAGTCTCCATTCATTGTCAACACATCGAGCAATCAGTGCTGGACTTTATCGCCACTCTGTAAGTTCCAGTCATAGTACACTTGAGATGACTCGACTCGTGGTCAAACATTCCCACGTAGCAAAAAAAACAAACAAAAAAAACAGCAAATAGCGCAAGACACACACACAGTAATGAAATCCAACAATGCTCAGGGGCCACATTTTCCCTCTGCCACTTGAGTGCTCCCTCACCACAAAAACACACCCAGAAAACTGAATGAGAAATGAGCAAAGGATTAAATGAAAGGTCTTGGGAGCATTCTGCCAATCAGGTCACCTGACCCTGATATTCATTTGGACTTAAGTTCACATCATTGTTTCACATCCTTTATCTAGCGACTTTTATTATTGGGAAAGGGGGTCAAATCTCCCGGTCAGTAGTTTGGGTGCACCTCTCTAAAAGCCTCACAGGGGCTACAACTCCGCCACTTACACTGAAGGTGAAATCTGCACGTGTGGGCAAAAGGGTGAATGGCAGCACGTGAGCAGGGGCCGGGGGGTCGGGGGGGGGGGGGGGGGGGACCTCTGCAAAAAAAGCACACCGCAGAGGAATGTGGCCGCCGTATGACAATACATCAATTACAGGAGGAAGTAGGGCATGTTGTGTGACAAAGCCATGCAATTACCTAATCGTGCATGACACTGAGCAGTCAGTCAAACATCTCAGTTGCAAAGTTCACTTCAAAACACTGACAACAAGCTAACTAACGACAGCCGAGAAAGCAGCAAAGGCACAAGCTATGGCCACGGCTCTCTTCTTACTTACTATGAGCTACCTTTAGCAAGGAGCACCTTACTGGGCCTGTGCCCCGGAGAGGCCTGAACCTCCTCGGTGCCGGAGATCTTGCCAGCCAGGGGAGGAGGAAGAGGAGGCAAGGCAGGAAGGGGAAAGTGAAGAGGAAGATTTTGCGGGAGAAAAGACGTAGCGTCCCGGGCCATCGGGGCTGTGCCAAGAAATAGTCAAATGCTGTCAAGAGCCACATCGATGTGAAAGTCGGGCCCGGTGGACTCGTATGGGGTGGGATGCATTTCTAAGATCTGAGGAAACAGTGCTGTGTGTTTTTTAAGAAAGTGCACAGTACATTATTGCACATCAACTAGTGGGCTTGCATAGAACAAAAATATGTTTGCGTTGACTTCCCTTGAACATATCTCGGATAAGGAGGATCGGGGAGTGGCTTGTTGGGATGAAGAGATCCATTTTGCGTCTTACCTGCTGTGGGTGGGGCGGCTGATGGGAGCTGTACTGTAGGTATAGGTCTGTGGCATCTGCTTGGGCGTGTCACAACCCACTCTACCATGACCGCTGATATGGCCATGCCAGTTTCCATTGGAGGAGGCTGAGAACATTGGAGAATGACACGAGTTAATACCCAACTACCTGCACGTCAACAAAGGATTATCTGATCGCTTCGGCCTGGAGTCTCGTCTAACCTGATGAGTAGGAGAGGTTCCTGTTGTTGTGGCTGAAGGGTGCGGGCGTTATTTTGTAGCTCAGACTCTGCTGGGAGCCTTGGTCATAGTCGTAGCCGTACGCAGCCTGCTTGTAGGCGGTGTTGCGATGGTACCAGCCTCTCAAGTGCTCAGCCACAACGGCCTTCTGGAAGTTCCGCGATATCTGCTCTTCACTCCGCTGAGCCGGGCGGTTCCTGGGTGGCCGAAGCGTCGCGTACAGGTTCTGCGACGCGCCGTCCAGCTCGTCGTTGCCATAGCGGCCGTGCGTTTCACGGGCACGATGGGCCGCGTGGGTAGGATGGAACGGCGGATTGACGCTGTAGTGTCCCTCCATCTCGTTGTCGTACATATAGACGCCGTTAGAGTAAGGCTCCGGCTCCATGTGGTTAGGATATCCTGTGATGTAGAAGGCGGTAGTGGTGGGTCGAGTGCGGGGCTGGTAGGCGTAGCAGTGGGCCTCTGGTTGAGCCAAGTTGGGCATGCTGCCTGTGTTGGCGTAAATGTCTTTCCTGTGGCGGCCGCGCACTCGACGTCGGTGGTTGTGGTTACCAGGAACTGCATACTCCACACTGGACTGGCTGGTGTAGGAGGAGCCGTCGTCGAGCACCTCAGTGCTGTTGCTGCGCCGGGTTGGGGACAAGTTGAGTGCGGGCACGCGCGGCTCGGGCTCTGGTAGAACCTTAGACTGGGACTCCAGACTCCCGCTACGTTGGCGAAAAAGCTGTGGCGCGTCCTCTGACCTGGAAGTGGCAAATACAGAGATCCAATCGAATCGTATGTAAGTGAACCAAAATGCTTCCTTAGTTACGAGGTCTTTAATAATAAGAAATACAGAAATGACATACTTGAGCTGGCTACTGCTGTATGCATTGCGTGTGAGCAGTGGAGTGGGAGGCATGCTGCGGGCATCGCGAGGCTGTCTGGAAGCAGATTTGTACGGACTGTTGTGGCTTAATAAGGCATCATGGTGACTGTGGTGGAGTGGTTCCTGGATTTGACTGTAATTTAACCTGGAACACAGGTAAGAATTACATGTCAGTTCTTTTTAGACTGGCCAATCGAAGGAAAAACCAAAACCACTGCAGCGGCGTCCTGAAGATCGCATTTGGGTCATGTTACATTGTGATTGCTTGGAATTAGTCCACATCTGAATGCAACGCAGCCACTTCACTTGGCAGCCGTATCACTCGAACGTTTCGCCTTTCCTCTCTGCTGCCATATGGTGATTGTTGCTTGCACCCTCGCAGGCATCGACATGTTTTCATTCTATTTTTAAAACTGGTTTATTTGGGCTGATAAGGGGGGGAACTGTTCAAAAGAGGGGAGCTGGCAATTGGCAGGAATGCGGAACTGGAGCGGCTGCGCAGGTCTGGACAAGCTCCACACACACACACACACACACACACACTCACTCATATCAATCAAAGTGCAAATATTGAAATCGTGTAGACCACAGGTGACGGGGCAGATCATACATACCTGGTGTCTGTGTGCTGGTCATTGGCCGAAGATCGTCTCTCATTGCTGCAGTGGATGCTGAGCGTCTCTGCGTGGTGCGGTCTTGGGGAGTACTGGACTGAACTTGAGCGCTGCCTCTGCGAGCTGAGCTCGTCATCTGGGAGGTGAAAAGAGGCTCGCTTGAACCTGACGCGCACTACCGAAATTGGCACGTGAACGCTGATTCGAATGGGTCGTACCTTCATCCAGCGTGAAGCTGTCGGACAGAGAGCTGAGGTCTGACGGGTTGATATCGTCTAAAAAAAAAATCATAAGAGGAAAATGAGTTTGCAGAAATGTTGACAGCATCTGGAAACAAAAGAAGCGCTCAATGCTTTAAGGTGAGCAAAAAGCAGACCCCGTCAGTTTGCACTGCATCTGTGGGTTATTTATGCTACCTAAGATCAGTGAAGCTCTTTGGGTGGGTTTCTTTCCTTTCCTGATCCTGTAGGCGTTGATCTCCCCCTCTATCGCCTCCAGTTTTCTCATTGCATCCAGACAGTTGCTTTTTCTCTTTTTTTTCACCGTCTTGCCGAGATCCATCTCGTTGGTTAACTTGATGGCTGCTTCCACAATCTTCTGCTGCAAGGCAAATCGGCTTTCCAGATTCCTCAAATGAGGGTCCTACGGGAAAATGTGCAACGGAGTCAGTTGGTCGTAAAATCCACCCAAGTAATGTAGACTGCTGCCGCAAAGCGAGCCACACATCAAACACAAACTACTTCCAAAAGAAACAGCTTTTGGTCTCGCCTCATTATATGGGAAAAGGTCGTCAAGCTTGAACTCTGTGCCAACGCGTCTTCGAACGTGAGGTGTCCTTTCGCCAGTAACCAAGGGATACTCTTTAGGTAACTTTCCTGTAAGTTCCTGGAAATGAGAACAAACAAGTTACCTTCCAGGGGTCTCCAACGTTTTGGAAACTAAGACCAACTTCTTGGGCAGTGATTAACGATACCAGTGTGATACATACCGGTACTTCTAAAAGTAAAATCTCAAATTATGCTTCTCACGCGGGACTTGAGGGTGACCCCCGCTTTACGTGAATTAGAAAAAAAACAAAAAAAAACTAACCGCTTCCCGCATGCAGATCTTCTTCAGTTCCTCAAGTTTCTGTTTAAGCGTGTCTTGAAGTTTTTTCTCTTTTGTTTTCAGCTCTGTAATCTTCTCTTTCTTCTGCTCCTCGGCAACGTCAGAGTCAGCAGAACCTGTTCGAACATGTGTAAGTGACTTACAATTAAAGTGGATGAGCACCTGAGAGCGGAACAGATGAAGCTGCGACGTACCGGCCGAGATGAGGCTTCCACTGCTTGCCATGATAAGCTGATCTTTGCTTTCAGGACCTGGAAATTTACTGATCCTCTGGGCACTGATCTCCGTAAGATCCATGGCAATGTCTCCTGAACTTCTTGTTGTGGTCATATTTGACTACACGGAGAAAATAGAGATATTTAAATAGGATGCCAGGGCAAAATGAAAAGAGAAAAAAAATTAAGGAGGGATTGAGAGCATTTCATTTGAATAATGTACTAAGATAGGGCTGTCCTATTTACATGCTGGATAAATCCACTGCTCTCTCATCAATCAGGTTAAGGCAATCTATTCCTGTCTGAACACATGCACCACCGGCCTTTGAAACACAATACAGGGTTCAACTTCTTCCACATTTGAGATTTAAACATTACACACTTTTTCCAGACCCTAAATTCCAGACTCCAATGTAAAAAAAAAAAATCAAAAAAAAAAAAATCAAACAATTTGTCTCTTAATTTTTTTCCTCAATTGCTCACAGGAATCCTGACAATACATGCAAAACCTCATTCGACTGCAGCAACACTCTGCTGTTTCTCCATGCAGAAGGCATCAACCCTCAAAGTGTGTTAGTTCAGCAAATGTGCTCCATGAAGCTCAACCAAAGAATTACGGTGTAATTTGCATCTTTGGGTAATTGGACAGCAACTAAAAAACGAGAAGCCCCTATGCCATGTTGTCATTATCTTTGCCTGGGTGTTTGCAAAGCACTTTGGTCCATTCTAAGCTTAACTCATTTCATGTAGGGGATGTGTTTCCTTTCAAGCCTCATAACAACCAGGATAATAAAAAAGACAATTCCACTGATTCACCACTCAGCCAATTTAATAGACTGAGAAATCAAATGTACGCTCAGCACAGTAAACAGGTCTTGCGCATCAACAGTTCTAACTACCTGAACCTCCTGTTATCTAAAAATCTTTTTTTATTACCATTCAGTTGAAGTGCATACAACATGTGAACCATTTACTTTCAAACTACACACTCACATGGGCAACGCTGTCCGAACCCCTCTGTTAAAGAAAAATACTACTAGTAATAAAAGAAAAAAAGCAATGATAAAACCGCAATGCAAATTAACCAATGAAAATCAGTCAGACATTGCTTTTGAATTGTGGTTCAACAAAATTATATATATATAAAAAAAAAAAACAGGGCTGCACAAAAAATGATGGCACCCCAAGAAAATATGAAAAGAAATTTTTGATTTAGCATCATAGGTGTCTTTCAAAGTGTAATCAGTCAGTCGGCTTATTTAAAGGGTGACATGATGTGGGAATACACAAAACATAGTCCAGAGGAACCGAAGGAGAGAGATGTCGGAGGAAATTAGAAAGAAAATGATCGACAAGCAGGTTAAAGCTGAAGGCCACAAGACCATCTCCAAGCAGCTTGTTGCTGCTGTGACTGCAGTTATTGAGAGATTTAAGATCCACGGGACTGTAGGCCAACCTACCTGGATCTGGCCGTAGGAGGGAAATTGATGACAAACCGAAGAGACGGAAAATACATGGTTGAAAAAAGAGCCCAAAACAAGCTCCAAAGAAATTAAAGGTGAACTCCGTGGTCAAAGTATATCAGTGTTAAATTGCCTCGTCATTTGAACCAAAGTTGACTTCATGGGAGATGATCAAGAAGGTTGAAAATGAATCATGGAAAATATTGCCAAACTACATGTTGATGAGCCACAACATGTCTAGGAGAATGTCCCAAAGACAAAACTAGAACTGTTTGGCAAGGCACCTCAGCTCTATGTTCACAGAGGCAAAAATGAAGCATACAAGAAAAGAACACTGTCCCGACATGTGAAACATGGAGGAAGGCTCTGTTATGTTCTGGGGCTGCTTTATTGCATCTGACACTGGGTGTCTTGAATCTGACCAGTATATAATGAAATCTCAAGGACAATAATTAAATTATGGGTGCCATCATTTTCTGTTTCTGAGTTACTTTTAAAAAATAATTTGTTGAACCACAATTCTAAAAGAATGTCGGATTTTCATCGGTTCATTTTCATTCATTGATATTTATTATTATTATTATTATTTTCTTTAGTTTATTATATATTTTTCTTTAATTCACACAAGGGGTACCAACAAATTTGTCCACGTGTGTATTATAGTTACAACAAAATTCAGGTCAACAATTATTACTATCAGCCTATAATTCAACTCAGACTATGGACAATGAATATCAAATAAGCGGATGTTGAAATGATTGGGACAGGGACTAAGAGGCAAATACTCACTCTACTTTGCTTTCTGTCCAGGTAGAACTGGTGCTGACTGATGGCCATCACCCAGATCGTTTTAATTAGAGAATGACTGGCATACCAGGAGTGAATGACAAGGCCAGTCTGTCCAAAGGTCCGCTTGCTCACTGTTCGACTGTCGAAAATGAAAACATTTGTCTTTGTCTTCATGCCAAAACACAAATTGCAATTCCCCGACAAGTTTTGTGAATCCTCGCGGGATATCATAGAAGTCACCAGAGACCATGCAAAGTACCCGCAATGAGCTGTACTAAACAAATTATGACCGATTATGGTTACTTACACAGAGCCTCAAAATCCACCCTCATTGAAAATGTTTGCATTTGTGTAATAAGTTATGGAGAAGCAGCACCATTTAAAGGGAGCTCTGGTGTAAGGAAGCAACACATGTGAGATGAAATGAGGTGCCCCAGTAACAGCAGGAAGGCACTTTCACCATTAACAAGGTGCCTTAAATCGACCACTGTCGACAGACGCCTTTCACAGCGTGCAAGGTGTTGGCTAAGAACATCCATGACAATAGCTAGCGCTGCAGCTATTAAAAAAAAAAAAAAAAAAAGACGTCACAGTAAAGAGAAAAGATCTGTTAGGATAGGTTAACTTACCTGTGAGGGTCGTTTACTTCCACAGCAAATTTCTTCTCTCGGAAATACAAATTCTCCAATTGCTTCCACAGGAACAACTGCAGAAAGAGACATTGCATGCAATGAGATTTGTCAACGTTAAAAAATGAGTACACGCACAATCAGAGTCTGTCAAATCTAAATTTTAGATTTAAAAAAAAAAGATTTTTCTCAAGAATTCAACCACAGGTGATCCTAGAGGGCGTTATCAGTTTCTTTTGAGCACTAACAGTAAATTCCAAGACATGTTATCTGCTACATACACACAGATTTGACTGGTTTCAGTAAAGCAAGACTTGGAATTGATGAAGCAAAAAGAAATAGACAACAATTAAGAAAAAGTGTCTCGTTTTAATCATGGCTCACGCGGTAATATAATAGCAGTTAAAGTCTTGGCAGGAAACTGAGGTGGCTAAACCGCTGCGGTAATCGTTATACATGTTCTAACGGCTGCTGCATGTGATTTTGTATTTCATCGTTTTTCATAATCCCTCTGGAGAAATTCATCTTACACTCTCTGCTGTATATTTTTGTTGCACAGCACACAAAGAACCAATGTGAATTGCTCAAAGCTCGAAGCATGCATGAGAGTTTTTGAGTCTGCAGGAGAGAGTACGTCTCAGGTAGAAAAAACAAAAACAAAAAATAACACACGCTCCTCTACAATTTCAAGGGACAAACTCTTTCAAACAAACATATTTCAAAACTGAATGCAAAGTTTAGGAGGAGTAAACAAATGAATATGTGGCTGTGATAAAGGCTTACCTTAAAGGTTAGGTTTTTCTTATCCCTGCTATATTCCTGTGTACTGAATCCTACTGACTTTTGAGTTTCCCACAGGGCTTGAGCTTCCTTGAACAATGCCCTTTCTTGTCTGTTCTCCGGGAACCAGATAGGTGTTGCAAGAGTTTCAGCTGAGCCACACCCCTTTAACCACCCCCGTCCTCTGACATCACAGACACCTCACCCTCGGCTTTGCACCACTCTGAGCTGCTCCCTCTCTTTCTCGCCGACACAAAGCTCTTCCCTTTTAGCCAGACCAGACAAACAGGTTGTAGTCACAAAAATCGTAAGGGCCGATTTTAAAAAGCATCAAATAGATGGATCGGCAGAGAGACCAAACGACAGATTAAAAAGTCACACATACATATAATTACACGGTGTCACAAAATATAATTCAAATAAAAAGATTAGCTTTCCCCTTCAGCGTAATTGCCCAGGACTATATCTCTGTGGTCTCAGGACTCTACAGCCATTGAACTTTTTTTCCACATGCCTTTTTTTTTTTTTTTTTTTACATACACACATCCTCTTTTTCAGTTCATCAAGCAATGATCAGAATGAGTGACGATGAGACCAATGAGACTGGACTTGCTAGGAAGAGTCATCACCATTGATGAGTCATGGATCTACGAGAATGACCCAGAGGCCAAACACCAGAGCCTCCATTGAAAGAATCAGACATCGCCAAAGACCATGAAAGACGCGTCGATCGCATTTTTCAACGTGTGGGGCATCGTTCAATCTGAGTTCTTGTCAGGAAGCCAGGTGATCACCCGGCCCGTCCACAAAGAGATCATTTGCCATTTGCTGGCAACACGCCTGCTCACAATGCCCTGAGCAGCCGACAATTCCTGGCCAAGAAGAATATCGCCTGGTTACGAGTTACTGCGTGTCCTATCAATTGCATAGCAGATGTGCAAGTGAAAATAAAGAGCTTAGGCTCACAAAACATCACTTACATTGTGACAAGAGATAACAGTAATTCATGCGATAAAAACACTTTCATAGGTTCATTCAGGCAACTAGGCTGGATTGTGACACAATTCAGATTTTTTTGCTACAAAGTGGTATAATCCCGATAAAGGATACAAACACAAAAAGGAAAAAAACAAATTAAAAAAAACCCCAAATGGGATCAAATATGCTCAGATCGGATTTAGGACTCTTCCAAATGTGGTAAAATTCCATATCCAATCAATGCAACAGTAAACAGGCTGAGCGAATCAATCCTGAACCCGGTGTCATCATAATACACTGATCAATGACGATTTACATTCCATATTTGCACAAACAACACAAATAATGCAGTATAAACCGAAACAAACAATTCAAAGCAAAGGTGGTCTACATATAGATTTGGGAGAAACCATTTAATAAGGAAAACAACTGGCATGGCAGGTATTGGCAGCTAATAATGTCGAGGCTACCTTGTATTCAAACCTATGAGGAGAGCGTTCACACATGTGTGCTAGCACATATGCAGACTATAAAAATATTTCACAGACTCTTTCTGAGGCCACTGCCAAAATATGTTTGCGATGTGACACACCTCAATCTCTGCAAAAGGCAACACGCATGAGACTACAAGTCATTTTCTTGCAGATCCCTTTAACCCTTACAGAAGTTGTACACAGCTTCTCTAGCTGGTAGAATTAAAAAAAAGAAAGAAATTGCTAAATTCTTTCATGGCAGCATATCTTGCAGCTTGGAATGACAAAGAGCTTTAGTGTTTACATCAACATTGTTGCCATATCTGCCATTACAGATGCCTGTGGTTTTAGTCGGAATCGGTCTATTCAGATCCTGCCAGTGGTTTCAGTCAGGATCAGTGTGTTCACAATCATTAACAGCAACAATCCAAGCACCTGGGACTACGAGTAACCAAAAACAAGGTCCTCATCTCATCTCAACGGTGTATTAAAAAAGCTCGGTCCACTCCGCCCCTTGTAAATTGCGTCATACTTGGATTGATTTGCTGGCAACTCTATATTTCCATATAATATATTGAGTGACCTCATGAAAATATAACTATATACTGTAAAAGTGATGAGTAAATTGATATTTTCAGTACTTTCTATATTAGGGCCCTACTTTCTATGGAACGTGACTCCAAATTCTTGCATCATTCATTAGTTTGAACCCAAAATAGACATTCTTAGAAAACGTTGCTGCTTAGTTTTTATGGAACATGATTCAGAAATCTTAAGCATCAGGCATTTGTTTTACCCATAATAGAAATTCTTAGGAAATCAAAGGTCATAGTAAAGACACTTGAGGTTTGCCTTAAGCAAATATACAAATCCAACAAATGCCCAAAAGTAAAAAGCAAGAAGTAGCAGACTTGATATGATTATGAAGGCCAACTAATATTTTCCTGTAAATGTAAATGGAGTGCACTTATATTGCGCTATATTGTTTCAAACCTCCGATGTATTCCCCAACAACAGGAAACTACTGTAAGTGTATGTTCTCAAACCCTTAACACCCGCTAACACAGCTGGCCGAATGCCAATGCAAGTCTCAGAGGCCTGTTGCTTCCTATAGAACACAAATACCACACATGTGACTGATAGCTCACTGATGTTTTGGCAACCAGTGCAACAACAGAACCTGCAGCGTCAACAGGTTTCAACTTTACAATGGAGATAAAAGGACAACACATCCAGGTTAAAATGCCCGGGTTTTTAGATGGAGAAAAAGCCAATAGAAATCATTCCATTTTATTTGACTTTTCAATTTTTAACTTGAAAAGATACACTTTTAAAAGTATGATTTTTATGTGGTTGCTGGCTTCCCTAAAATTAATGCAGTGATCCATTTATTTTCTGCAAGTCAGTAATACGTCTATTTGACTCTTCCACTTACACTTCCAATTCCATCACTCAAACTTCATTTTGCCTTTGTGGTGCCCTCCCAAATTTTGCACTGTGAAAAGCATCAGTGCTACATAAAGCACGAAACATTTGTCTCCTCCACTTTTGTGTTACCAACATAATACATGATCTGTTTGATGACGGCACTGTGCACGCGCATGTTAGCGCCAGCTATTTGGCATATTAGTAAGAGACTGCAATTTTACTCGATCACACCAACATGTGCAAGGTGTTCGAGTGAACACGCAATTTGGTGTCCGCTTTTTACTCTTCAAAAATCTGGTGTCACCTGACATACATTTCACAATAGTTTAGTACCTATTTGATTAACTCTGATCGTACAACAATACCATTTTTTTTTTACCTTTTCCTTATTTACTTAACCTTGACTCTATAGCACCAAACCAGATAATGTCTTTCCCACCTACTCTGTTTTCTTTTGACTGACATGGGAATGGAGATCTTCATGATGCTTATTTACACATTGAAAGGATCATTAACCATGTCACGGGTAACAAAATACACCTAGCAAAGGGCCATAAGGAAGTACTGTTATAAAAAAAATAAATAAAAAAAAAACTCAATAACTCAGGCAATTAACTTTGTAACAATTGCTTGATCGGCCTATGTTTTGGAGTGATTAAATCCGTAGTATACTGAACATAAAAAGACGTACCTTTCTTGGTTTCAGCTTGTCTTGTAAGTCGTACTGGCCAACACCTTTGTAGCTGACACCAAGCCACCAGGGTATTCCCTGCTTGTCCTGTAGGAAAGCATAAGCGCCTACCATCAGTTGCCCTATTAGTGACAGTGTGAGTTAAACAAATGTCTCAATTAGGCTTGTAGTTTAAGTTGTTTATACTGAGTTGAAGTTTATACTTGGCCCATTTAAGTATACACATCCAAACAAAACAAACAGAATGCTGGATTTTAATACTGTATATCACTTTCCGTTTCAAATGTTACCATCGTTAGTCAATGTGTGTGGACGAGGGTTTGAAATTTCCAAAACTGGAGCAGTGAGTTTTACTGAAGCTACTGACGTTACCTTTACTGGGTAATAATGGACTCCATATGTTGGCAAAGACTCAACCAGGGTCAGATACCTTTAGAGAGGGAGAGAGAAGGGCAGGTTAAAAGGAATGCACTCACTTGCACTCCATCATTGCCAACCTGTGGCCTTTGTACAGCCAGCAGAGTTAAATCTCAGTCATCGAGAAGCTGCAGTCATTAACAGTGGGAAGCAAATCGATGCTTCCCACTGTAAAAAACAGAAGAAGGGAGAGTCCATTGATCAATTCAAGGGGGACAAACATCACTGTGTAAATGACCCAGGGTTGTTCTGAGTTAAAACCGTGTCAAACACAACGGAACTACTGTCTTGGCTGTTTACCATGAGCTCTTGCCTTACTGACACATCCTGGTCCGGTGACAACCACCACTTGTGTATAACAGACATCAAAATTCACTAAATCGTCAAAACAAGTGCATTAGAAATCATATACTTACTTCACAATAGCCTGTCCTCTGGTCAGCCCCTTCAGTTTCTTGTAATGTTCAATTACTTTGTCCTCACTGCAGTGAAATGACATTTAATGAAGTTTTTCGTAAGGACAGGGAGTTTCTTTTGCACACTTGCACGTAATTAAAATGCAAAATGTGTACAGGTTGGCAGATGTGAATTTTCTTTAATCTGCTGCGGCTTTAGGAGATCACTAATTGCTCAGATAACTTACCAATAACTGAGAGACGGGTGTTTCCTGAGAACTTGGGTGGGCAGAACTGGGAGATGCTTTAGGTTTGATTTGGCCGTTTCAGTACTGTTAATATAGATAAAAAGAAGAACAAGAAAAATTAATAAGAAACGTATTGCATGTCTTTGCGATATGCATGTTGAGAAGGCTAATATTGCGCTATTGATATTTTTTCGATATATTGTGCAGCCGTATCTTAAACGTTTGTAGAGAAACGCTATAGTCATATTTGTGCTTCCAGGAGAATTCCAGTTCGTTATCAAAAATAATAATTAAGGTGATAAACCTTGAGAAAACGCGCAGTGTCAGAAAAGTGTTTCATCTCTCTTATCGTCTGTACAAATACAATGAAGCACTGTGCGTTCCAAGAGTAAACTTGAGCTTAACTGATCTCTCGCCAAAGTTAATATACAATATATGGCACACGGGGGTCTTTAAGACACAGAGAGCATTTAAAGACCTTCAGTCCAATTACACAAGCAATTTCAAAACAGACAAGCTGTTTCAAAATATTGTTGGTTAACTACACCCAATTGATTTACAGTACCTTCGCTTCGTAGTCAAGCTAGCATGAAAGATTTAACAGCTAGACTCCCATGATCTCTGCCAAAAATGTCAAGAGGCCTGCCGTCTTGTGTGAAACACACAGACTGCCTATGTTATCTGTTCAGACAAATGGCGGCGAGTCAATGTCTATGTTACTACGTCATGTCCGAGATAGCAAACACCGTTAAGATGAACAAAAAAAAAAAGGGAGAGCTGGCTTGGCTTGGCAGGCCAGTCCACTGGGCACCTCAACAAAAGCTACAGAATTGAAAAACACCTGGCATACTATATTGAAAGGTTATGTTGAAGTCAGGGCACAGTCCAAAAGGAGCATTTGGCGTCGCACTCAGCAGAATACAAAAAAAATAAAACAAACTAATCCTGTAACGAGAACCTCGATATGAAACTAAAAGGATTATTATTATTTTTTTTACCTCAAAGGCCATCTGGCCTTGAATTGACTTTTATAATTGTCAATTGAAGTCTATCTTTATAAGAATAATTGAATTCAACAACCGCTGACAGCGTAGGACAGATATAAAATGATCCAGTTATGTGAACTAGCTTATGAATCCAAAACAAGCGTGAGCTCCAGCAAGGGTAGAGACGCTCAGCACTCCCTGCGGCTCCCTCCCCCAGGTTGACTAGGATTTGCTGCCGCGGCACTTCGCTGCATGTTTGATGGCGTACATTTTATGAGGAGCTGGTGCCTGATGTTGTCGGGGTGATCTACTCCACTGCCACGTTGCCCTGTCAGCAATCTGGAATTCATTACTACGTCTGTTATCTTCCCGCAGCCTGCAGTGTAGGGCCAATTCCTACAGCCCAGCCCAACACAGCCTACCCAGCGTACTGGACATAATACTCGTTTATCAGCTCTTCTACACAGCTGAGATGGCGGGTCTGTGGCCGAGAGACCATGAAAGAGTGAACCATCAGGCAACACTCACAAATACAACTAGGGATGACTAGTTTGAGATTCTCCCATGTTTTTTTTTTTTTTTTTAATAACACGTAATCTATTGATTGTTCTTAATTTTCCTACATTGTATCAAAGGAATTTAGTCGAATGCCCATCCCGAGTACCATTATATTCACCCTGACACTAATTTCCTGTTATAAATGTTTACATATGGCTATTGAAGCTATTTACAGAAGCTAAACAACAACAAACAAATTAAGTTGTATTGCAATCTGAAAGCCGACTAACTAATGGTTGCAATGATAAACTTTTTGTATTCAGTTAGCTATTGAAGCTATTTACAGAAGCTAAACAACAACAACAAAAATGTAGTATTCCAAACTGAAAGCTGACTAACTAATGGCTGCAATGATAACATTTTGTATTCACTTAGCTATTGAAGGTATTTACAGAAGATAAACAACGACAAAAAAAGAAGTAGTATTGCAAACTGAAAGCTGACTAACTGGAGGTTGCAATGATAACCTTTTGTATTCAGTTAGAGCTAAAACAAAATAGCAATGGATGTTTTTACCACAGTACCAAATTTAATTTTAATACAGTAAAACCATTAATTCAACTCTCAGCAGGGGGTTGGCTCACTCTGCCACAACTTGAATTAAGTTGTCTGCCATTGGACAGTGGACTTGGCTCATCCCTCTTAAGACAGCTAACTATTGGAGGAGGTTTCCAGCTAATCTCACTGCTACAGGGCCCTTTGCTGATACAGCGTAGAGGAGGCCCATTTATACTTAAGGGATTTACTGAGCCTCTTCATGAAAAGCGGCAGAAACAAAGGGGTGCATTGACAGCAAAGACATATACTGCCATGTGACAGAGAGGGATGCCCCATTGTGATAACAGCACCGTAGTCAAATTTAAATGTTCTACTGAGACAAGTTTATGATTATAGAAATTTGCCTTACCACTTTCCAAGCAAAATTTTTGACAAATACTGTCAAATATATTTAAAAACAAAACACATAGTTTTACAATGTGGGGAGATTAATAAGAGTTCAAATAATTATAATAAAGTATAAATAAATAACACACGTGCAAAATGCTAACAAGGTACAAGTTATTCATAATCATCACAATAATAAAATACATGAACACAAAGTAAAGCTGTGACAAGGAGCAACTCACTTGTGTCAGATTCTTTCAGATTTTGCATAACGTAGTAGCAACGTGACAGATTTCCCCAAAATAGCATGGGGCCATGACGTTTGGGATAATAGAGTTTTTGGTGTGGGGAAAAAAAATTGACTTTTTGGGGAACATTTTTGTTTAACAAAAACAAAAACAAGAAAAAAACACACTTTCAATTAAGAGTGTAGAAGTCCAACTTAATTAATTCTTAACATATCTCCTTGATGTCTTTCACTGAGTTTGCTACCCAGGGAATCACTTCTCTGATTGGCTGACAAATTTCAAATAAAAATAAGCTTGCACGGGACAAAATTCCGAGGGGTTCTCCAAGTCGACGCGTCCAAATAACTGATGTTTGAAACGGTGACGCTTGTCCTAAAATCTCCACTTAAATACTGCAAATGGGTCATGATTTGAGAAGAGCATTGTGGTGCTAGAATTGTGCTACGCTTAAAAAAAAAAAAAAATCAAAAATAGAAAATCAGGACTGTGCATTGCAAAGTGCAATCACCCCACGCCTCATTTCTTACAGAGCACAACTATTTGTGTTACCAACAACAACAGAGGCCATTTTAGAGGCAAATCATTTGGACAATACACTAGTTCTGCAGATCAGCCACACACTGCTGAGCAGCATTTACCGGTCACAGCCAATGAATGCCTTCCATTCCTATGCCTGGCAAAATAAAACAACATACCTTATCAGCAGGTCAAGACTCTGAGGCACACTAAGCTTATCTCCACTGGTGGACAGATTATGGAGGCAATTTCTAAACAGTCTCTCTCTCGCTCTCTCTCTCTCCCTCTCTGTCTCTCTGTCTCTCTCTCTCTCTTTTGTTAGATTAATGCAGACGCTACAAGTCCAGTTCCATGCCACAAAGCTAATTCAAGGGAATCATTAACTGAGGTAAGTATGATCCAAGCGGGTTGAACATCATCTACTGTAAAGCAGGCATTATACAGTAACCAATAAAAAGTAATACATGTTTCCTGGTTCTACACTTGCCAGCAGACTAAACTGTGTTGATACTGTATGTAATTCACTTACCACTAAACTTGAATTGATGTATGTATAAATGCAGAGTCATTACATATGAAATATACATAAATGAAGTAGACAAAGGCTGCATTCGTAGATAAATCCAGTGGAAAGTCTATTGTAGTTAACCTTTACAATCTAATGAGGTCCAATAAGAAAAAATATATTTTGCAAAAAGTACGACCCGGAATTTCATTAAAATTGGCAGGCATGTTCCTTTACAGATTTGCTTGTTATTGGGTTTCGATTTTGCGATGATATGGCTCTGCATCATGCCCATACTAGTACTTATTTTGCAACATGTCACAGAAATGCGTGATCTTTTTTTAAATTCTCGATACATTGCTCTTGTATTTGTTCTCCTTATATTATATAGGTGCACCTTGTAATGTGTCCCGTGAGAGTAGATGGATATTAAATAATTTGTGCAATTCGCATGCACTTAGAAATTCCTTTCAGAAGTATAACTTTCGTCTTACGTATAAAATGGTCCTACCTTGTGTAATCACCGTTGACCTCCTACAAAAATAAGAAAAATAATCGAGTAAGTAACTGCATTAGAACACGAACGCCACAGCAGACGGTTACTAGTACGTTCCAACACTAGTTAGCTGTAATTGAACAAATATTTGAGATTTTGTACTTTCCAGGGGAGTGTGCAGTACTTTAATCAACAAACAATGCTGGTTTTCTTGCATCAGTTTTGCACCAAGAGACGCATTTCAAATGTCGCTCAGGACGCCTTACACAATTAGTTAAAGCTCAAGGTTCATAAAAAGCAGCGGTTCTTCCTTACCTGTAATGCGTATGCAGCTAACTTGAAAACGTGCTCGCTCTCCACTTCGATGCCCTCCTGTTTTTTTTGTTGAAGAAACGATGGTTAATGGTAAACGAGTTCGTTTCTACGCGCGACCACAAAGTGCAGTTGAGCCAAACACTATTTTTAACGGTACCTCGGTCCTCTCGCTACCGACTGAACCACTAATCACACGGATACAATGATGTACTTAAAACTGCTGATGGTCACGTATTAAAGGTTGTTTTACCGACACTTCACGAGGTGTTTTTTATTGATGAATTCAACACATTTTTGTGCATGGTAATTCTAGTTCAGCGGCTAGCATGAGACGGAACCCCCTCGGGGAAGTGGTACAGTCCGAGCAGGTTCAACAGTCTCCGTCTCCCTTGGTTACCAGTATGCCCACCCCACCCCAAAGGATCACAAAGTTTGACCGTTTGTTGCATTCAAGTACTCCTCGGATTTCCCTCGACTGCCCCTCCCTGATTAAATAATCCTCGTAACGTGGGAGAATTCAAATATATGTATACGCGCGCGTGAGCAATTGCATTGTTGCTATTTTGTAAAGTAAGTCGCGTACATTTAGTATATTAAGTAGTCCTTTACATACTTTAAAAGCGTTAGTTGGCTTTAATCTTTATGAGACCTTAAACACATCGTTTTGGATGTGTATAAAGTCTAGATATAATAGACCAGTTTGTCCAAATACAACTTACATTAAACACCAGAGATTTTGCATTCAGGAAGAACAGCTCCACAGTCGTGTTTTCTTTTAAAAAGGTGATCCTCTCAATGTAAAATCTGTAAAGAGTTTACTTGGCGTTATATCAAATGTCAAATAAAGTTATCATTCATTTCCACGCATTCCATGCAACATTGAGGTGTTGACACAGTTACATGACTGCCACCTGCTGGTCTACATCCGTCTTAAATTAAGGGCGCTGTCACCATGCCATAAAAGAGTCAACAGAAAATAGCTCACCTCACAAAGAATTTGATTTCCAGTGTTTCTGAAGTCTTAGAGAAGTCATGATCAAGGACTTTTCGATCAAGCTGAAGCCAGTTATTCTGACCACTAAAAGTGATTCAGAGAACAAATATTTCATCAGGCACTTTTCAACGAGTGAGTTAAATACCTGCATTGTAATAAAAAGGTAAAACATTATACTGTTACACATTATTATGTTTTGTGTTGAACAATGTACTTACGTGTCGTCTATGAAGCAAAGGCCAAAGTATTCCTTTTCCTTCAGGTTAAAATGGGATGCCACCAAATCTAGCAGGTCTCGTGATAAAAGCTTTGGCTTGTAAAAAAAAGGGAAAGTATTTGCCATATTAGGTTATTATAAATGAGTGCTGATGATTCAATATGCTTCATTGTCATGATATATGATGCAGGATGATGTTGCTAGTGATTGCGGGTTATGTAATTAAGAAAAAAAAAAGGCCAAAGGGCCTCAGTCATTCATGGGCCCTTTGAACCATCATCACGCCCCCCTCCCTGACTACGCCTCCATTTCTGATCATCACAGGAATGCAGGATCATATGTCAAAATGAGAAAAATATCCGGTTCTGTACCTGGACCAGCAGCTCCAGCTTCCGACCGTCGAGTAGGTGAACCTGGCACTGTCGTCCCTCAGTCATCTGAAGGGAAGAAAGAAAACATTGGACAGGGCAGCTTTCGCAACTTGATGCCTTTATTGCAAGTCTCCAGCACCACCCATTGCCATGTAAAAAACACCATGCTTCCACTTACAGCCGGGAGTGAAATGGTTGTTTGACTTTTGTGAGGTTGAACAGTGATTCACTTCAGTGTCATGTTTGCTTTTGTTGTGAATGAATAGGTAAGTTGAGCCACTGGACGCATTTCCACATGGGCAACATCACACCAGCAAACAAGATACAATGCAAGACCACTCATATCAATTTGAGTGCTGTAACAATGGGCCCAAATCACAACTTATACATTTGACTGTATATGGCCTTTATAAATGTGTCATTTAAACAAAGAGCATCTGCTACCCATACGGTTCTGCACACTCTCTCATACTTCTACATATCCTTCGTTTGCATCCACACTGGTCCCATGAAACATCAACATTTCATGTCCTGCTCTTAAAGAAAGAAAACCAGAGGCAGATTGCTTCCTCTCCCAAAGTTTAATGGCGGTCCCTGTGTATTGTTCAAAGATGTAATCTGTTGCCGTCAGCAGAACCGATCTGCAATCCAGGACAAGGTAAATCGAGTTGTACTGTGAGGGAAAATCCAGTTCTTAGCTCACTATAAACCTAATATACAGTACATCTCATTTGTGTGCTCTGTTTGGAGGAGATAATTAGAGAACAGTATACAACATGGATATTGGCCAATGTTAAAAATCTTAAGCAATGAGTGACACCGGAATAAAAACAACTAATTTAATATTCGGAACAAGAAAATCCAGCGAATTGTAAAAATTGTGATTTTGGTACCTCCCAGTGGCCATTGTCACTACTGCAACAATGCAGTCAAGGTCACTTTTCCACATATTATTGCAATTCTGTCTGCTTTCAGTATCTACAAGGATACTGTTCTTGTTCCGATCAAAGTTTATGCCAAGCATTTCAGTCATTTAAAAAAAATACAAGAAAAAAATATTTATATAAAGCGCACATGCCTTTTTGTCAAATGTGCTCGCTAACTAACCTGTAAATATGTTTGTGTTGCTTTGTTTGAACCTTTACATAAATCTTCCTAACACTTTTACCATTCCTATTTCCTCTAGATGCTTAATTCAGAAACTAGATATTAAATGATAAATACTACTGGCATCTATAGAACAGTCAAGTTATTAAATGTTTCAAAGTTCAAATATTACAATTAATTCTTTACGTTTTATTGTCTTTATGAAGTGCTAAAGAGCTTATGGAGGGGACCTGACATGAACAAAAGCAAAGTTTCCAGTGAACAACAACAAACATCAAACATTAATTGTGTCAAAGAGTTGAAAATCTTAAAGCCTCATCATCAGCGTGGTCAGGAACCTCTTTTAAGTGCCTTTTCTCAGGATCCCATAACAGTGACTTCAACTCGGACCGTCCTGCAGCCCTGACAGACTAATTTTATTCTACCATCTCATGGGTTTCAACCCAGCAAAAATGAAGGGCGAGAAGAAGAAAAGCGGGGGACTCCACTGTACGTACACGTACACTACTCACAGCAAAACGAGACAGGTGCGTTACAAGGAAACTTAGAAACAGCGGGAGCGTGACAGACTTGATGACACAGATGGACGTCAGCCAACCGCACACACGCACACCACACTAATAACAAAACAAACAACGCCCGATAAGAGAC